>NC_044015.1:38846582-39151749 GCF_900496995.4 Aquila chrysaetos chrysaetos | reverse complement strand
GATGCAATAAATTTCATGCTATGTCTCCAGTAAGTGAAGTATTTTCTGCCCATTATTCATCCAGCTCCTGGAGTTGGACAGATAGTTTATATTAATAAAATATACACTAATATCAAAACATTTTTCAAGCCAAATCTATTAATTACTTTTTCCATTATCTGTTTGGCTCTATACATGAATAAATGAAAAGAAGCAGAGAAGACGGAGACATGACACTATCTGTTATGTAAATCACCCTGTACATCCCAAACCATCTTCTGGGACAGTGCTAACTAATTTATGACAGGTCACCCAAGAGTTATTAATAAGTTATTAAATTGATATAAAATTAATCCAGTAATATTTCTTGAATTAACAATGCCTGACCCACGACTTGAATCAGCCTGTTTATTTTTGGCAAAAGGGGCCAAAAATCATGGCCGGTTTCAGGCTCTATGCTCAGAAAATTGCGTTTTTCCCTGCATGCGGGTAGATGTTGAATCTCTCCTTAATAGCGGCGAAAGATTCAGCATTGCATTGCTTCGCCACAGAGTCTGTTTCCTCACTTGAAGGGACGAGCCAATTTGTGCCCTCCCACTGGGGCTGTAGAAGGTATTGCAGATCCCAGTTTGCTCTGGGACATCCCAGTGACATTAAACCCTGTTGCATTTCCCGGCTTTAGGATTTGACTAACTGCTTGAGCCTGACTTTGGGTACAGTGAGTTTTCAGAGACGTGAATGCAGTTTTGGAAAACTCACCAACAGCATGGGTCCTTGCTAAAGATGCATGTAATTATTAAAATGCATTTCCCCTTTGCCAGTGGAGGATGGCTTCATAGACATATGCTCTCAATGCCTGTTAGGTCCAGAATATGTTCTGTCCGTACCCTCTGAAGCCTTCACTTTTCCTCCTCATTATGTTAATGGCTGGCCATGCGCTCTGTACTCTGCTTGCCTCCGCTTGAATTTTACATTGAGCTTTCAATTAGCAGGATTCGAACTGATTATTCTGGCAGTGCTTTCCTCTCCTGAAATCCAACTCTTATTGTACATCAATTTTTAAAAAGGTGTTATTGATACTTCAGGAGTTGTCGGGGATCTGCTCCGGTGTGCCTAAGGACAAGGGAAGAAACTCGCCTGGCGTTAGGATAAAGCTGCTTCCCGTAACCATCAAGTCGCATGCACATGGGATGGCAGGGGATGGCAGGCTTCTGCTGGAAGACCTGTCTTTGCAGCCCCTAACCAGAAAACTGGGAATTTGATGAGAGAGACTGGTAGCATAAGGCTCGATTCAAGCACAGGGGATATTTTGGTGACAGTTTTTTTAAAAAATGTATGAATATCGGGTGGGGTCTCACATCCCCGAATTTGAATCATTTGAGGTTTGCCAGCCCGCATGTCTTTCATTAGTCAAGGGTATTTACTTCATTTTCCAACCATTTTTCTTCCTTTTGTCGCCTCAGCTTTGCTGCCTTCAAGGAAACAATATATTGCACAGAGGCTACTTTGCCCTTAGAAAGCATTCGGAGGGTTGTTTAGCTCTGATGCTGTTCTTCTCTGGCGACGTAGCCTGAAACTCAGCTGCTACCTATCTGTAACCCAACCTATTTTTCCTAAGCAAAGTTAACCCTTTATTTGTCAAGGGAATTACCTCTTATCTGCGATGGTGTCAGTCACACTGAAATTTCCTCCTCTGAGCCCCAGCGTGCAGATACAAGCCTGCTGCCTCGGTGGTGTGGTCTGAAAGACACACGATCAATTCAGCCCTACTTTCTCCTGAGAGGAGTTCAGCTAAGCTTTCTGACCACAACTATCTAAAAATATTTGGAGCCTTTTTGTTCATTATACATCACTTTGATTAATGTCATTGTTATTCCAAGCTGTTACTGTACATGTATGTATTGGGTTTTGCAGTGGTTAAGCTATTAGTGTTCTGTTACTGATACAGCAATGCTGCAAATGCCAGTGTTATTCATAGAAATGCAGTTGCCTTGTGTTAATGTTTTTGCAGACCAAACTTCATCTGATGAGAATATTCACAGGGAGTGACGTGTACCTGGTTTCAGCACACAGGAACTATTTCTATGCAAGATTTTAATTTTCCACTTCAGATGTACCTGAGAAATAATTAGGTAAAGTTAAACCAGCTTAAAGATGGCTAAAGAGGTACTGAAGTTGGAAGACTGCGTGGGCTTGTGGGTGCATGCTCGTGCCTCTCCAACTTCTATGAAACCACTCTCCATTGCTTTGAATGAGTTGCAGGTGCCCACATCACGGTGTGGTGTTGCAGGACTGGGCTTATTCCAGTTAAAAGACCCTGACTGGAGAAGGGCGAGAGCTGCCAACAGCACATTTTACAGACGCCTGCTGGCTCTGGAGCTTGTCCCCAGCCCCACTGGTGTGAAACAGCCCAAATATTCCTGACCCTTCCGGGCACGATGTAAAAAACCATCTGTATGCAACAGCTTTGGAGGAGGCCTGATGGCATGGGATTCGAGCTGGGTGGAAGGGGCTATATTCTGCCACTTGATTTATTGGCCGGTCAGATTAATTTGCTTTGTTGTGCTGGAGGATCATTACGTTGCCAGGTGTTTATTCCAATTGGACTGTGAATCTAGCTAATTGCCAGGGCACCTAGAGCTTGTGAATAACCTTTTATGAAAACAAAACAAAAACTTAATCTAAATGTACAAAACAACATGAAGCATCTTGCAAAACAACCCTCATTAGGTGTTGATTGGAAGCCACAAAGTGGAACAAAAACTTAGGACAGGCTGGGGTTGTGGACCCAGCAGCGTGTCCTGAAGCAGAGCTTTCGCCCTCGACGCACAGGTAGGACTTGTCTCAGGGCTGTATCCAGAGAGGATGCTCATCTTCGGTATTCTTGTCTCTGCATGAGTTCACGGAAGCCCGAGACCGAGGAGCGCGCTCCTCTTCCTCCGCTTCCCAAAGCGGGAGTTCAGTAATTCACCTGGCAGGGAGGGGAGCGAAGCAGAGCCAGGAGCAGCTGGAGGGATGGGGTCATTCCCCAGCTCCTGCTGCCCGTCCAGCTTTAGCACAAGCCCAGCAGGTAGGGCCCAGGACTGGGATGCCGGGATCCCAGATTTTGTCATCAGCTCCTACAACACCCGGTCTGCCTGACCTTGTTGTTTAACACCTCCTCCTCGTCCGCTTGCTCTCCCCGGGCGAGCCGCGTGGGGTGGGGACCACTTCTGATGGGCAGCACAAGAAGGCTTTGCATCACCTGGTACATCATCCACCTGGGAACCTACTCGTTCGCTGATTTGAAGCACACTGTGGCAGGACTTATACTTCTCTTTATTTTTACTGTTATTCTTACAGGTTATAGGCGGTGCCTTCTTTTCTTCCCACATTGCTAGTGCAATTTTTAAATGTTTGAAAGCTGCTGGGCACGACTGAGGGGAATGTCCTACTCGGTCTCTTAGGAAGTGATAACTTTCCTCCAGCTTTTTAGCAATGATGCAATAAATTATTACCCCGCCATAGAATTTAATTGCACAATTAAATACATCATTTACAAGGCTTTTAGCATGTCCTGCTAAATTCTCAGTTTTTCATCTAATCTCTGTAGGCTGTCGTTACATTTTCAGAGACCTGTATGGATTTCATTGCTGTTAAACATATCGGTAAATCACAGCAGGAAAAAAACCCCGACACATTTCCCTAGAAATTTTCACTGCAGCCTGAGCTCCCAACCTTGCGGCTTCATGTTCAATAGGTCAGCCGAGACGCCATTTGTCATTGCTCTTTAATTACCGTGGAACCTCTAATCCAGGCCACAAATTCCTCCCTGCCCATACTTCTTTTTACTTCAGAATGCGTATCTAATAGCAACCAAGGACTTTTCCTATTTTCTCACTTGGAATCTGTTTTGGGAGCTTGGAATTGCTATCTAACTGAATCAGTAACATCTGTGACTGCGGGGCAGCTTGAGTGGGAATAGTTAGAGGGTTAGACAGATTTCCTGCATTTTAAGACTCTCTTCCTCTGAAGAGACTGCTTTGGGACAATCCAATTGCATTTAATGCCGCTTCTTTCGTTTTTCTTTTTTTTTGCTGTTGTTGTTGTTTAACCCCATCTTTTCACCCCCTTTCTTCCTCTCCCCCTTCCCTCCAAGTTGTTTAGGTTTAAGAAGTAAAAATTATTTTAAGGAACCACGCCAGCATTTTGAAAAGTTTCAGTTTCAAACAGATGAAAAGGAAAAGTCTGAAGGGATTCCTAGAACTGTATTGCAGCTTGCAGGTATGGCTTTGATTTTCCTTTTGGCAGGCTTTCGCCATTCACTCTTTCATTGCCCTTCCAAGAAACACTGCTGGGTGCCTAAAGACCGGTACACTTCTTACACTTGCCAGGAGAAGATAACAGTAATGCTACAGTTTGTGCTTTGAAAGATTAAAAGCAACATTCATTCCTTACAGTACTTTCAGACTTCCTCAAGTTAATTTAAAATCCATTTTAGAGAATGTTTGACTACTAATACTGGATTTTTAATTTTTTTTTTTAAATTCTGCACATACCGTACCTGTTATTTAAACCAAATAAGAAGTGGATTAAAGTCAGCGCAATTCTTTAAAGTGCATTAACTGCTTTGAGGACTCCTTTCCCTCTCTTGGACAGAATACCCTGTGCCTCCGTGACTGGTCTCTTTATGATATCTCTAAAAGTTCTGGCAAGAAATGACCATACTTTGAGAGTAAATTTCCATTTTTCAGAAACTTTTTGCTCCTCCCTCCCCTTTGAGGTGGTAACCGACCTCATTGCTAGTCAAGTAGACAACAAAAGTGTCCCTTCCCCGCCTTGTGGGGTGGCTGATAAATTATTCATACCACTAATGAGGATTTTGAATTTTCAGGCAAAGTGTGATGGCATTTTTAAAGGCTTGCATCACTTCAGCAACATTTCTCCCACACCTGCACGCTTCAGGCAATCAGGTGTTTAAAATTACCAACGCAGAGCTTTGCCCCTTCTCCTCCTGCAAGTGCTTTGCTCGACAAGGGAGTCCTGTGGCTATTTTGTCTGTTTGTCTGCGCGAGGATTTTTCTGTGCTAATTAGCGTGAGGGGAAAGGGGAATCTGAGAGGGCTGCGTTAATTAGCAAAAGGGATCACATACCTTGCCTTATATTAATTTTGAAATGACAAGACACAGGTGCACTTTTAGTGACGTTTGAATGTATGTTAGCATTTAAGGTTCTTTCATTTTTTTTTCCTTCCTATGGATTGATCTTACTTTAGTGGGAGTATATCAGAAAAAAAAATCTCAAAGTAAGGAAGCTCCGGCTGAAGCAAAGAGCTACATGATGTGAAAGGGCTGATTATGTTTATATTACATGTTCTCCTGTGAAAAAACCAAGCCCCCCAGCTAGTAAGGGAAGAAAGGTCACTGGAACTGAAGAAACAACTGACTCAGTGTCTTAATTCTGAAGGAAATGAGCCCTTTGGAGATGAGAGGGATTTTCTGATCTAGTTCAGTGGAAGGCATGCAACTATGAAAATAAACTTTTCCTGTTATGTTGGAGAATAAAGCAGTGAATCAGAAGGACTGGGGATTGAAAGGAAAAAAAAAATTACATTTAGGTTTTTTTTTTTTACCTTTAAATGCTCCACAGGTGATTGGCAATGCTGTATCATTCTCCCAGATTATCATCCACAGCATCCCTAGGAAAAATATGAGAGTGAAAGATTAACAATAAATGAAGTCCTTCTTGTATGTGGCAGCCAGACTTCCATGGCTGGGCTGTAAAGAGCCTCACCATTACTGGTCTACCTGATGGCATTGGGTCCTGAGGTTCTCACATCTCCTTTCTCACCCACCGCACACGAACATTTGAATGTGAAGTAGAAGGTAGAAGGCTTACTCTCCAAAAAGCCCTGTACAGGGAATTTGGTATGTATGTATTGCAGTTTGAGTATGGACCCGAGCCTATATTTGAGCCCCAACTTGCCTTCAGTCCACACTTTGTGGAGCTGAGTTTGCAGTGGCTTTTGGTGAATGTGAAAATTAGAGCTTGCATCGCGGCTGGTCCATACCCCAGGGAACAACATCCTAGATGCTTTGGCCCGCTTCACCTTCCTAGGACACTTCTGTCTGTCCTGTTTGCCCTGACAGCTATGTCTCAAGAGTGCAAAATCCTTCCCATATATCAGTCACCACAAGGGAAAGTATGACCTATGACGGGCAGCATGAAGCAGGGACGCTTATACAACAGTGTGGATGTCTACAGCTAGGGTATAGATGGTGAATTGAGTTTGGTTATAAATAGCAAAAAAATGATTTTAAACTTAGCGTGTTGCCTTACTTGGCATCATAGGGTTACTGTAGCCGTAGTCTTTGGGGTCATGGATAGGTACACAGGAATGCCCGTGTGGTGGTAGCCAGTCTTTATCATGGGTTGTTTTGGTGAAGGCCGTGATAGCTCTTGTGGGGCTGCCAAGGGTTTAGAAATGTGCTGAGGAATCTAAATCCTCATATAAACTGCAATGGCATTGTGAAGTATGAGCACTGTAAATCTTTACAGATTACTGGACACCTGAAACAAATATACTTGAGAGCTTTGGTGCGTATGCCAGTCATTCAGTCATTCTTGGACAATAGTTTTGCTCTGAAAGCAAGCCAGCTGAGTAACTACAGCTACTTCACACCATAGCAGTAGGCACAGAGCATGCTTAGTGCTACGCTTACAACAAAAGTGACCATTCTGAAAAAGCAGATCACTCTGGAAGTTGATCAGAAATGCCACAGAGGATTGTTTTTAATGGCTTTTGGGGGAATATTAAGATTTATTCCTGTAAAGACTTACTCAGCATGTTGCACAAACGCCTCTTAGCGCACTAATAAGTCAATGTGTTACTGAATGCTTAGCTATTATAATTACAGCCACATGTTGTCCTTTTTACAAATAGGTCTGGCTTAATTGCATCATTTTTCAGCAGGATTTATGTGGTTCTGTTTAATCTAAAATTAGTACATGCACAAATGAAGTGCAAACTATTTTCCATCACTGAACTGTGAAATGTTCTCCAGAATAGAGATATACCAACATGTTCCTAAAAAGATGCAATAAGCAGTCAGGCAACTTTTTGATTTGTGTGTGTGTCTGCACCTATACAATTTTGCTAAAAGTAAGAAAAAATATACTAAAATATATATTAACTGCAAAATGAACAAAAAAGTCAGTTAAATGATCTAAATCAAGCAGTCTTTTTTGATTATCACTAGTAAAACAAAGGATGGGGGAAATCATAAATCTATCTTGATATTGCTAGCTTTCAGCATTTATTAAATACAGTAAGAGCTAATGCATTTTATATATTACATCAATCTATCACATGTAAATATATCACATTTATAAGATGCTCTATAGGCCAAGATTGTGTTGGCCTAAATTCTAAGTTACTGTGACTAATATACCGTATTACCTATGTAGCTCTGAGGGCCTGAGGATATGCATAGGACATACCAGGTATAAGAGTTTGACTTACCTGAACCTAGGTCGGATACAGCAAATGCAATACCTACATATTGATTTGAAGTTTGGAACATGTGTGATTTCCGAGGGTGTTGGAACTTAGAAATTAAAATATAAATGCATGATGAAATCCCAGCTAGACCCAAAAGCCTAATGGCTGGAAGCAGATGAAATCCTCTTTCAATTTGTATCTAATAGGGAAAAGTTACTTTGACTTCAGTAGAGTGGAGATCTTGCTATCCAGAACGTAGATTTACTTACTGCTGTGAGGAATCTGCTGATTTTTAGTGGGTAAATCAGAAAGCCAGGAAAGGTCCCCATATTGCTTAAGCACTAATATAGAAGTGCTAAGGCTTGTTCTACCTTTAAACATGGGAGTTTCTCTACCAAATTTTTTTTTGCTGGTGCCACCTTGGTGAAAATATGTGTAGCTGCAATGTAGATAAATGCAGCTTTTGAGAGCTACTTAGTTTTGTGTGATACATGATTTGGGTAGAAAGTAGGAGAAAGGCTCTATTAGTAAAAATATATTAATATTGAAAATAGCCCTTGCTTTAAATTTGGTGTTCCTGATTTTTAGGGCTTGAAAGTATTTTTCTTTGCATGTCTCAATGGGCCAAAATTTCAAAGACTTACTTAAAGCGGGGCACCTAGTGACCCATACAGTATGATTTTAGCCATGAGAAATGCTCATTGCTGTGGGTATGAATGGGTTAATATACTTACAAACAGTAGCTTGCAGGTCACTGCCATTTCATTCTGTTTCAGCATGTCACCACAGTAATTCACACTCTGAAACCTTAAGGCTATATCTGGTAACGCTGCAAACAGAAGCTTCAGCTGAGCTGCCTCTTAACTAGCGCCGGCCCTGACTGAGCAGAGTGGTCCTTGGTGGTCCTTACCATCCATGAGATACCTGTCTGTTTCTGCGTTTGGCTTAACGGGATTTTTTTGGTGTGTATGATCCCAAAGCTGAAAGATCTAATAAACCAAGAGTGGTTGGCTGGACTCATCGTTCCTGGCAGCCCTTTAATCTGGATCCTTTGAGATGACAACAGAGGTGCGTGTAAAATAGGGCCCATGGTTTCTCCAGTGGTTCATGATTGTACTGCTGTTTGAACCAGGGTATCAACCTTGACCATCTCTCTACCTTCTTCTGCACATTCACAACTTCTGCTTTTCCTAAGAACGTTTATTTTCTAAATTAAAGGCAAGTGCCCAGGCTGATGGGTTTGCTACCATTTGTAAATCAGGAGCCGAGCATTCTGGTACTTCTCACCTAGGCTTGTCAAAACGTACTTTTATGAAAGTATTTAGGCACCATCAGCTTCACTTGATAAGAGCAAAGCGTGATGCAGGAGTAGGATGTGGGCATCACCAGCACACTTGGAAAAATCATACGTGGAAAAGGAGGCACTCAGGCGTTTTAGAGAGCACTTTCCTAAGGTGATGCAGCATCCTCCGTGGATGTGGCACCACTCAGTGAATCAGGCTTAGCATAAAGTCATTTCTGGTGCAAAGGAGATTTGGACCACTTTGGCCTCTTGTGCAGGACATATGAATCTTGCACAGAGCAGGAGACTGTCCTTGGAGCATGGAGCTTGGGTCTTCCAAAATAATGGTCTACTAAACAAAAGCGAGTGAAGGCTGCTCTGCAATCCACTACATAGTTAATAATTTACAAGGTTCTGTGATTTTTGGTTACTGCCACAACTGAATAAGCATTTTTAGTGCTGTATGTATGGTTTTGAACATCTTCAGGTAAACAGCTTATGACTCTTCCGATTTAGTTGTATTGTTTCTCTGTAGCGTGTTCCTCTCCACACAGGGCGACCTTAGCCTGTCTGCATGCCAGGGGAGCGATCTCCATCTGTTGAACACTTGTCAGATGAACTACTGCCCTACACCGATGTGACACCCTGCAACACCTGCGAGCTGCTCAACCATGGTCACCGGGCCACTGAGTGACATGGAGCAAGATGCACCCACAGCAGCTTGGAAGAAACTGGGTCTTTTTTTTATAGACTTTAAAATAAAATATGAATCAACACTCCTTCTGATAGCGGTAAAGCTGGAAGCAATTTCAAGCCTTTCTTAAGCAGAAAGGCTGCTCTTGACTGCTAATTCCCAGAAATGAACACTGAAACATTAGCCCGTCATCTGCTGAACACTTTAACCACATTAAATGAGGCACCTGGACTCGAAACATTGAAGATCTGCTTGGTTTTCTCAAGTTGGATTTTCTGGTATTTCTGGTGCATCTTGAATATGTAGAAGCAGCAAAACTTGTCTTGGGGAATAGAGGCATCAGCACAGAGAGGGGACAGATGGCATACATTACTGAGACCAAACTGGGGTTGGATGTTCCCAAGGAGAGCGGTTCCTGCAAGGTAGGAGCCGTTTTAAATGAGCCGGTGACATAGAAAGTTGGAAAACAACTGCTTCGGGTATGGGATCGTTCTGGCACCAAGAGGGACGAGGTGGTCCTCTGCCCTGCCAAGCTGCCAAGGGCAGTGCCTCGGGCGTGGGAAATCGGTGCGGGGAGAGATGTTGTCCGGAGGGCTCAGCTCCAACAGACTCAAGAGGAGCCAGTGGAGAGATCATTGCCTGCTTTGAAGACTTAGTCATTTTAAACAAAAGTGCGAGTATTGGTTTAGGTAAGTTCCATATTTTTCCTGGGGAAGGCTTTTTTCCAACCCACCCTGCTAGCAGATGACATTCCATGAATTGTGAGAGTTCATAAAACTTTCAGAAAACTTCTATTTTCAGGCTTTATTATGGTACAGCGAGATGTTTTTATTTGCTACTTAATTGTTCCTAGTGTAACTCGGTTTTGCAATTAGAAAAGAATATAGATTAAATGATAGTTACAGTTTTGAGTTTACTGGGTTGCAGAAGATTTACATTTATATTTTTTCCTTCAAATTTTGCAATTTAAAAGAATTTTTAAAAAACCCAGAATCTAGGGGGAGTGTTTCTTTATCACTGATTCCTGTAGGCTGTTTGCAGCTAGTCCTGGCTGAGGATGAACTTGAAAAGGATACTTATATGCTCCTGGAATATAAATTAATCCCTAACTTCTCCAAGTCGAATTCATGATACCCTTTTTTATCTTGTCAGAACAAGGGAAGACATCAGTTAAATTGTCATAAATAAACCCTAAACTGTTGTGAAACAGCATCTGATTTCCTAGATTAATCTGAAAGGTAGGCTTTCAGATTTCAAAAACCTCTCCTTATCCTCCATTCCACAAATAGCTTTATGCTGAGATGAAGTGTAGACAAATACACAATAGAACCTAAATATCACTTTCTAATAGGAACTGCTGAGGGGTGTGTGCTATATCTTCTCATAGCAACCATAGGCCACAGCTCAAATTTGGAGGCTGAATGGATCCTATGCAATGGTTTCCATGGTTGCACAGGGTTTTGTGTACCCAATAATGTTAATATTCCAGTCCATTATAGATCAACTTGTACAAAGGCAAGTTTTCCTTTTTATTTCATATCTTAAATTATTACTGTATAAATGATTGAATAAAGTTATAACATAAAAGTTATTATATTAAAACTTAAAATGTTGTTGAGATTGTTTTAGCATGACCTCAAGCCTACAGTACTTATGTAAGCAAAATTTCAGGTGCTTCCTGAGCCAACACTGTAGGATTTGGCTGGTAAAATAATGAAGTTTTTTCTTTACCAGCTTGTTAGTACCATTTATCTTAACAAAAGTTTGATTGCCACTTCTTGCCTGGCAAAGTTAAGTATACTGACAATGGCTGACTGTTTTTGGAAGAAGACAGTGTGAGGCTGAGAACTTGCAGGTGGGATCTCAGTTGTGATAATATGACTTATATTTTAAGCCCAGTAAGTTACGTTGGATCAATGAAAAATGTTTTTTTTAACAAAGTGCCTCCTTTTGCGTTTTAATACTGAGTTGGAGGTGATTATTGTCCTTGCCTTTGCTGTCCCCTAGGGTTTTCAAAGGCTTGCCTCTGTTGGAAGTTTTCCACTACCTCATTTTTTATGTTCTTCTGAAAAATCTCAGCTGTTAATTGCGGTAGCTATTATGAGAAGAGCACTCTAGAACTACACCTTAGCGAACAGTCAAAGAAAACTCACTCCCTGATAAATATTGATATGCTTGGATAGCTCCAGCTGACTGGGACTTTCATACAACTTAAAACCACAAGTGCTTGGGCTGTATGAATGATTCCTTTCAAAGTGCCAATAACTTGCAGGTGCTGTCCTAGTTCTGGGACAAGCCATGGCTAAATGAGGGTAGGATCATGGGGAAACCTTGCTGTGGGGAAGCAGCATCGTGTAGCTGTCTGTTTGATTTACAAGAGAAAGAAATGTTCTGGCAGTCCTACTTGACGTTTCGAGCCTCAGTGGGTATATCCAGCCCTAGTCAAGCATGGGGTGTAATATCCATCCCAGTACCGCAGAATAAAATATGCAGAGGTCTTAAGCGAGCTCTTCAGAAATACAACAAAGAGCTTAAAGAAATTGTCCAAATGTGTGTGACTTTGATATTTATAATGGTTAGTTGCTACTGAGATGTAATCAGTGCTGACTTCTGGCCTCTGCTCTACAACTGAAAGCCTATGAGAGTGTGTAGAGCTCTCTAAACCTTCCAGTGATTTATCTGAAGTATTTATTATCTGGCTCACAGATGTGTATTAAAGTACTGCTTACAAAGAAGAGCTCAATGTGCAAAAAGGTTAAGTTCTTAGCTTGTGTAAACTGTTGTTTTCCCACTGAAGTAAACAAAGTCTCCTTGTGACGTACCCCAGCAGAGGATCTGGTCTCTAACGAACGTTCAATGTATTGTTCTTGGCTGCATCCATGAATATTTCAGAGTGTGCTGAAGCTGGGCTCTGAATGCATTCATTCATAGACCACTGTATAAATGATCAAAGGAGAGGCTTCTTGATCTTGTATGTAATAAATCCTCTGCTTTCAGGTTTACTGAACTGGAGACTATCACAGAAATGCTTGTTCCTCACGTACAGATCAGGAAGCTGGAGTCAAGTATTACTCATGTTGGACAAATGCCTCTGGAAGTCCATGAATTGCTTGGCACATTTGACAGAGCGGACAGAAGCATCTCAGCCTTTGTTTACCGAGGAGTCGAGCGAGGTACGGTCTGCCTGCACGGGTCATGTCTTTGGAGACATCGCTTACTGCTTTAGGTCAAATAGTGGCAGAGGAGAAAGGGCATTTACCTGCATATCTGAAAATGCAAGCAGGAGGAAAGGTGACTGATTTGAAAACAACCAGTATGTGTTGGGATAAGCTTATTTTTGGATTTCAAACCGTTTGCTATAGAAACATCGCCTAGATTTTTAACAAGGGTTTATCTTAGTTTGCAATTCATCTAGTTTTGTTTTGCATCTTGCAGGTTTCTTTACAGAACAGTGGTAAATCCTTAGAGCAAAACTGATGTGAAAGGGGTTTTTGGGTCATAAAAGAAGTACAGAATTCTCCTTAGACAGAAGAGTCTTCTGACAGCCATCCAAATAGTTATACTCACATAAGAATTGTTTAAAAGCAGCATTTTCTAAGGTGGCTTACAATCTGAAGATACTAGAGAAATCTGTACAAGGAAGACTAACAGTGAAAGTGAAGATCAGAACCTTTTCACCCTTTCTAGGTTTCTTAAGGGGATGTTAATTCTTTCTTCAATAATGATTCATGGGATTGGCAGTGCTCAAATCTGATCTCAGTCAAATGAACACTTTAAAATATTGTAGCAAGGGGATTTGCTTATCTCATGTGCATCACTGTGGATGTCCCCCATGGTATATTGGCTGAAATTTTTCAAATCAAAACCATCTTCACCAAGGACTCCCATGATGCCTATCTTCCTTGCAAAGGGCAGAGAAACAGTGACAGGTGGAAAATACAGTCTTGTGAGGCAATATTTCCTAAGAGAAATACTTTTCTTTCAGGATAAAACATTTTAACTTCACATATTAACTTCTTTCAAGTTTTACTTTTTTTTCTGTAGAATTGCTCACCTTGCACTGATAATGGTACTGTTTGCCAGAAACCCTAAGCATGTGCCTAAAGGTACATACCCACAGACTTCCAAAGACTCTCTATAGGACACTGATGCATAAACTTATTTTCATACTTCAGTTTGTATTTAGACATATATTGCCTCTCCTCCTCCATCTATCAGGGAGGGTTATCCAGAACTGCTATTATTGTCTAAACAAGAGTGGTCACAGTGGTCCATCACAAGATGCTTTCGCAGAAGTTGAGATGTAACTTCTTTAAATGTGAAAGACCGACCTTTGTGAATTGTTTTCTTTAGTTAGCCAAACCAAACTACATTGCCCTAGTAGCAGGGTCTGCCATGCAGGATCAAAAGAATTATGTAGTATAAAGACTAACAGTGAAGATTGCCTGGGTGTGGGTCTGCGATACCAGTACCAAAGCCCGCCATCGCCTGAGATGGATGACAACCCCATTCAGTTAGAAATCACAGATAAAAAACAGATAATTGCAGTTGGTGAGAGCAGGTATTGGCTGTTTGACATCTATTTAATGATTCTCTAGAAAAGTAGTAAGGTCTCGCCAGCTACACCTAAGCTGTACTGATTTATTGGCCGGTGTCACGCTGCTGGGCATGAATTGGGATGTTGTGGCTTCATGGTACCTGTCAGCAGCCTGAAGTGCCCTGCCATGACTAAATGACACAAAAAAGGAAATAGTGGTCTATCACAATCCCTGTCCATTATTAGCTGTACAAAGTACCTGAGATTGCCTGTCTGAATTGAATTTATGTTATTTATAAAAAGTAGAGGGGGGATAGCTTGGTAACATTTATTTTTGCTTGCTAGCTGAATCTTCATTGCAAGTAGCTATGGCCACTTTTGCACACAAACAAAATGACTTTTGTGAATTTTGAAAACCCTGTGGGTTGTCACCCCTGTGGAGGGTGTATGCATCTTTCCCATTCAGAATTCAAGTTGTCTGGATGAATGAGCGCAAACTGGGCTTTTGAAGTTTTCAAGGGCTTATCATTCATGCCGTGTCTTCCTACACTTAACTGAATAAGTAATAAAAAACAAGTGCCAAAATCTGGCAAATTAGTGATTGGATTGCTCTGTGCATCTTTGCTAACCTAGGTATCACCCTTCCTTAAGCAGTTGTTCAAGAGGTTAACAGAGAATCCTGCCCTTTTGAATGGGAATTTTGCCAGCAGCACCAACTGGGACAAGATTATTGACTGTCTGGGGCAAAGCTTAGAAGATAATGGTTGTGTTTAACTGTTAATTCTATAGCATTATCCCAGTAACTTGTTGATGCATCTAAGAGTTGCCTGATGTCTATATATATACATACACACACACATGTGCACACACTTGCCTTTGGGAATTCACATACTCCTGCTAGTATGTAAGCAAAAGATTCACTGGGCTTTCTTATTTGTAAACAAAAAATGTTTGGACTTATGTCCTGATAAAGAGAGCTATTACGAACACAACGTGAAGCTGCATTTATGTCTATGTTCATCTTAGAAGCTTATCAGTTCATCCTTGCACGCTTACAGACATGGTTCCAGATCCTGAAGATGCCGAAACGCCAAAGGACAAAGTAACATTACACGTTGCTAACCCTCCACTACAGGGCTAGTTCACCCATTTAGAGAGCTGTACACAGACCATTACATCCTTCACTCGGCAGGATTTGTATGATCTGAGAATTGCTACCTGCCACCCGACGTGTCTCATGCTGGGAGACAGGTCTATGAAGTAATGGAGCCTGGCTGTCTGCAGTCAGGACTGCTGTACTACATCCAAAGCAAGCTTGCCAGTCAGCAAATGCTGCATTAATCTTTCAGGGAGTGTTTGTTTTGCTTGTTTTGCTAGGCTGAGTTTCAAGCAACTGATAATGTGTTCATAAGCAGTTCTCCTGCTGCAGTCCATTTTTCAAAAAGAAGTGCGAAGACCAATGCTCCTAAGATTGGGTGGAACATGGGTGTGAAGGGTTATATACGATCTTGCTTCAATATGTGAGCTTACGGTGCTTTCGAGTGCATGTTAATATGTCTGTGCAGGTACATTTGGGACAGTGGAGTTATGGCTCTTTGAAGTCTGATGAGTGTTTTCAAAAATATACCTTGGACGCGATCCTTCTCTGTTGGCGCTAATTCTGCTAGTGGAGTTACCTCACTGCAAATGAGGTATCCTCATTTGTTTGCTTAGTAATAGTCAAACCTTCAGACTGCTGAAGGATAAACTCTGAAGGCTTCTGAGGATTAGATAAGATACACACTTTATAGCTCACAGCTTTTTAAGTATTGCAATGCCTGGAATTTCGGGAGGTAAATGACAGCGTGCCTGGCTTGTTCCCACTTGTACCAGCAGTGTTGCTGCTCTGCCCAGCTGTATCACTGAAGTTACAGTTCTCACAGGCACTTAAAAGGCCCATCCTTCAAAGTATTTTTGCATTTAGTTCCTCCAACCAAAAAGGAATTTAGATACCCAAGTGCCTTTTAGGATGTGAAAAATTCAAGTGTGATTCTGGACCCTCCCAGGTGTGTAGGACCTTTAAATAGGAGGCATTTTTCTGGATTACTTCTTTGAAGAAACTCCGTGCTATTTGTTGACTTGCAAAATAAAATCCAGCAACATTTCCACAAGTCAAGAGAATTTTAGCATCCAGGGTGAGAACACAAGGATGCACTGCGATCTCGAGGTCCTTTAGTCTGCTTACATACTCTGAAGGAATGTGGCTGGGCAGACAGCCTGTTACAAAATGATGATTTTTATGATGTCGGGATAACACAAATCCAGTGGATGTTTCATGTGCACATACTTCCCCTGGAAACTTTTGCTGAGAAGAAATCTTTTACTTAAAATCTACTCTGTGAACAATACTCCAAAGGTAGTACTACACACAGCAGTAAATTTTCTTTTTAAGTGTCTTTTTTATGAAAATATATACCCTCTGCTTAAATTTAAGGTGGAAATGTACTTGGAGAAGATTTCAGTTGGGGAGAGAAGGGGAATAGTTCACTGCTTTTCTGTTTTCTGGCTTGTAATTTTAAAGAAATTTTCCTCTCCTTTACTGTTACACTAATCTTGCACCTTTTCCAAGTCACAATAAAGATGATTAAAAAGGCAGGAATGAAAAAAACATGTATGTTTTGAAATCCACCAGTTTGGGGGCTGGTTGCACACATTTTTTTGTTTCTTTCCAGTTTTGAATTATGTTTCTACTCTAAAGGTCAAATCACCTGGTTAACGTATTGGTCTGGAAGGACCCAAGGCTCATGCAGACCTGGCATGCAGCAAGCAGGCTGCTAAATGGGGAAAGCTGTCGCTTTTCCTCGCCTGCTGCAGACGCAAGCACCATGAGAATTCCCTTGGTACGGGAAAGTGTTGTGGTATTAGACTCAACATTTATTGGTGCGGTAACAGGATAGTTCCTCCAGGCTCAAATAAACATTGTAAAACCTCCCTTCCCCAAATCAACTGCTTAAATTGGATGTAAGAGAGAGTTTAGCATCTTGTATTTTGCTGTGTACCTCTTGGTGAGGAGTAATGCTAATTCCTATGATCAGTCATCAATTGTAATGTATACGTGTATCGTAGGGCTGGGCTTTGCAGGACGGTCGTGCCCTATTATGCAGGATACTCTACAAACTGCTGACGGTGACAACCTGAACGCTGTCCAGGTCTTGGTGATGGAAGGTCCCCAACATGGATGGATCACAGTGCGGGGTATATTGTGTCAGAGGTGAGTTGAACTATGGGATGCAATGCAATGCCTACAAAATATAGGCACAATTTCTTTTGTAAAACTTATCCTCGTAATTTTCCTAAGCAAGGTTTGATTCTTTTGCATGTATTCTAGAAAAAATAACAGAAGTTCTTTGAAAAAACAAAAGATTTTCATATCTTTTACAGTTTCTGCAGTGAGAGTATGCAGACTTCAGGCTGGTTACTAAGAACAGCCCAATGTATATCTGAGGGTGAAAAAATAATCATGTCACTTCTTTGGAACGTGATCTAAAGTTCACTGAAGTGAATGAAAGGGCTCCTGTTGGTTTTAAGTGGATCCAGCCTTTACACGGTGAACAGAAGACGTGTGTCTCATCTGCTTAAATGTGAAAATGTTATTGGTAATTTATGTTGATAGAAAGAGCACATGGTAACTTTCTTCCTGCATTTATATAACAGGAGGCAAAAGCTTCAAGTGCGCAGTTCAAAAACATCAAGGATGCAGTTGCCTATTACCAGCATGATGATAGTGACACAACCAAGGATTAGGCTGTTTTAAGAATATTTGATGGAAGGCAAAGCGTGAGGCACTGGTAATGGTTTCCCATTGCCATCCCACCCAAAGATGACAGCTTACTGTTCCTGGTGAGCAGCGTCACCTTCAAGCTTGCAAAAGGGGAGATGGTTCTTACTGAAGCACCTATGCTGATATTTTCTGATTTTTATTCAAGTGATGATTATACGCTCTCTAGAATAACTGAGCCAACAAGTGCCGGAGAGGTTATCAAGGAACCCATTGCAGACGGGCCAGGCAGGGTGCTGCAGCTTGTGGAGGTGACAGTCTCCTGGTACTGCTCAGTAATGGAGCGACTAACATTTGGGAGTGTGGGAGTAAGTTGTCTACACCAGCTAACAATGCCTAACAGCTATTGGCCCTGTGCTGTGATGAATGAGGTTACCCTGGGCTTGAATTAATAGAGAACTAATGGGAGAAGAGAAAAATAGCAAATGACTACCTAAAATGATCTGTGATGTATCTTGTATTTTTAAGATATCCCTGTGTCAATGTGCTTGCAAAGGGATCTCTTCTACAGCCTTGTTTACCATCATCATTTTGGAAAGGAGATTTTTCAGGACTCATTTGAGTTCGTTTTATCTGATAGTCAGGAACCTCCTAATCTTTGATGCTCAAATAAGTATGTCCTTTTTTTTTTTTTTTTTTTGACAAAAAACAGTGACATAGCATTCAAAATATTTGAAAGCCATGCATAGTAGGAAACTGTGCAGGAATAAGATGGCTGAAGCCACTCATCTGTAATAACATAATGCTTCATATGTCCAGTTCCTGTTTTACATGAATAACTTGATTAAAATCAACAGAGCTGCTCTGGGTTTTCACCAGTATTAAAACAGGTGAGCGCAAAAGCAAAAAGACCAATTGACCTCTTTTTTTTCTTCTTTTCTTTAGGTATGCTGAATCAATTCATTTGTTTCTTTGGAACACTTAAATATAGAAAAAGAATAGAAATGTCAGGACAGTGGAAAAAACAACACTGAAAGAGAATTTTTATGAATTGATGAGCTGAGAGCTGAGCTGGTAGCAGCAGAGTGGGATCAGTCAGTGGTCAGATACCGTATGCTGGTTCTCCACATTTTTCAGCCGTCTTCAAGACTGATGGCTCATGTTACACGAGCCAGAGGAAGCCTGGAACTTCACAACTTGTTGTCAAAGAAACTTGCACCATCACAAGGCATCAACTCCGCTCTCCAGACACCCAATCTCCAGACAATTAACTTCCGTGTGCTGTTAGTACTTTGCCGAGCTGAATTGCACTTTATAAGGTGATAGGGAAAAGATGTAACATTTATTTTTCCCTTTTAAAGATTTTTACAGTGTGGGGAAGCTAATTTTTACAACCTAAAAACCAACAAAACAAAACAAGTCCTGCTACCCCTGACCTGACATCTTTCAGGTAAAGAAGAGGAGCATCTGACATCATTTGCAATCATTATAACCATTTTTTAAATATCTCTGCTTTGATAAACAGATGTTGGGAGAGACATAAGAACAAATGATGCTTATCGGAATCTAAATTTTTACATTAGAGTCCATCAAACAAGAGCACAAAAGTAGAAATTTAGGCCTGGACACAAGTCTGGCATCACCTTCTCAATCCCACTTCAGACTGTTTTCAGGGGGAGCTGAACATTGTGCAACCTCACTGCAGAGAGCAACGTTCCCCATCAGTTCATATACTTGAAACCTCCTCTATGATCCTTGCAAAAGGGGGCCAAAATCACTGATTTTCTTGGTGTTTCACTGAAATTTTTCCTGTGTAGACACCAGTGCTTTCCAACAATGTAAGCATTTTTTCTTTTTGATAATGGACAAGCTATATATTTCAAAGACCTGCATAAGCTCCTGGCTGCATGTTCACCATGGCAGACGGCGACAGTTGTGCTCACTCCCGACTCTCTGCAGAGTAAGAGATTTGCAGTTTCTGTGCCAAACCAGTCAAACCCCACATCTCACATCATTCACTAGAAAATTAAAATGGTGAGCTGTACATGATGCTGTTGTTTCTGTTCCCTGCCAGCACTTTGACACATCTGGCAGGAAAGTTCACTGTATGAAGTGTTTTCTACCGTAGTGAGATCTTTTCATGACATTGCTCGAAAAATCCAGGTTTGCCAATTCCTTTGTTGTATAATAAGCTATGCAGCTTGTTCCACACATTTATTGCCTTACTTCTTCCTATGGTTTTAAAATGTTCTTTTATGTACCGTTTGGTAAGCAAGTCCCTGCTAAAGTCAGAGCATAAAGCTTGTTCAAGGTGCTTGCATTCCTTGAAAGTAGCCAGGCAGGCATTTTCTACACCAATGCAAATTATTCATCGAATTTATTCCATCTGGGGTTTGTATGTGTGCATGCATTCTTTCTAAGTGTTTTAGCAAATACTAAAATCCAGGTACGTTAAGGGGATCAACAAAATTCATGCCAGTATTAAATGAACATTTGTGGAGAGAGAATTTTAAGTATGCTGTGTAAAGCCTGTAATGCTTAAGGCTATATTCTTCAGCTAAATGGTTAAACTCTGCCCTAAGACCAATTTCTCCAGAACAGTAGGAAAGCAGAAAAGAAGCAAGAGTATACTTGTAGTGAAGAACATACAACCACATGAGAGGATTATTTGGGAAATTGTAATAGGCAGTTGAAGTCTTGGAGGCGTTCAAGATACTTCATTGCTTCCAATAGCAAATTGTTTATGGGAAGAAATAAAGCTAAACCTATTCGTTTTTTTCCAAGTAGCTCTAGTAACGTGTAAGATTTGTGTTAGACTCCAAGTAGAAAATGATCACCAATTATATTCCAAAGAATAACAATAAAAGCTTGGTAAAAGGAAAGCGATACTGAAGCTTCTTCAGTGAGCTTAGTAGCTTTAATTGCTATGCTTTTGGGGAGGATTTTTTTTAAAACTCAGCCCATTTTCTCTTCTGTAGAAGTATTGCAATTCATCTACAGCGGGTTTTTTGCTTGTTCTTGTTCTTGTCCTTCTCATACTCACATTTTAGCTGTGTGCCTCTGGCTATTAACCCTGTGGATTTCTTTTAGATACAAGAAAGATTGTTTCCAGTAATCCGTAAGCCTCAAAAACCACCACAGTGGGGTAACACCCCCCTCACCCCCTGCTTTTCATGTCAAAGAGAAAAGCATCTTTGTGTTCTTGTATTGCTGAGAAGTCGCAGCAGCTTCACTTCTGACTCAACAGCCTTGGACAGAAGCAGGTAGCCTTTTCCTCCTTGTTGTTTTTGTCCATCTTTCAAACCAGGAGGCAGGAATTTCTCCTAAGAAAGCGATAACATTTTTCACAAGCTTATGCCCTGTGGACAGTCTGTGGTCTCCTAAGGGCCCCAGGCTATCCTCGTTATCTGATAGAGGATGGCAGTACTGGGATGTAGAAGCATAAAACCTTTGTGGGGCAGGCAGATTAAGAAAGCTTTTAATTCCCACTGGACTTAGAGGCCAAGGGAGATGAACTAAACAGCACATTATCTGTTTACAGTTTTACTCAACAGAGTGGGCTGTATTTTATCAGCAGTATGATGGGAAGAAATATATTGTTAAGCTGGTTTTCTACTTGCTGCTTTGATTCACGGTGGCAGGTCAAAAATGTTGTGGCTCTCTTGGTAGTTTGAATGATCTCTCATCAAATTTCAGTCTTGCAGGTTGGACTCCACATCCTTTTAAGTACAAGCTTTTCATCAGAGGACTGGAAATGGTTACTTGTGCCAGTTAGACTCCAGGCAGTCCTGTTAAGCTCTAAATGAGAGACTCGCAGAGCCTTTGGATCTGCTGACATGCATTTCAAGCTTTTAAATCCACAGGGCAGAACCTGGGGGAGGAAGAGTCCTCCTATTCCAAAAGTGCAGGCACACTTGCTTAGCATCAGAGGACCTTTTCCAGCCCCAAAGAGCAGGCAGGTTTGCCGGTGGAGCGGTCGGATCCTCACAGGGCCCCTCTGGCTGCAGCAAAGTAAAACCCTGCTTCATGCTCCCGTGAGAATCCGAAAGTTTTTTCTAATTAAGAAACTTCCTCTGTCCGGTTTCATTGATCTGCATGGGCTTGCCATGGTGGAAAGGGCTTTGTTTTTGCAGGCTTTTAAAACCAGTTGCTGAATTTGGGTTCTTCCTTTAAAAGTGTCCGTCGCTGATTACTACCCAGAGTTTCAAAACTAGATATTCTGCTGTGGGATTTGGGGAGGAAAGTAAAGCCTGTATCTTACCCATAACTGTGTAATGGTGTCTGATAATTCGTATTTAAAAAAAAAAACCCAACTGTCTTAAAAAGGAGCCTTCTGATTTTGTGAGGAGGAATCCTAACAGGGCAGAGGGAAGGAGTTGGAGGAGGGCAGAGATCAGGGAAGACTGTAGCATAAGCTTTCCCTTCTGTTACCTGCAGGCACATTTAAACCAGCTGTTGCTGTATTAAAGAGGGTTTCTTTTTTAAGATCTAAGATATATGTGTAAAATTATGAAACATTTATTCTGTCAATTTAACCAAGTGTTTAGAAACAGCACCCTCTACTTTAAGTACTTCTCAAAGGTAGAAATGACTGCAGCTTTTCTCTTGCCATCTCAGCTGGGTGACAACCCACGTGGTATGGAGACCTGGTTCAGCACAGCCATTCCTCCTCAGAGAGGTGAGGACTTCCGAGGTTTGATGTCCTGCCCCACCAGAAGCTTTGGCTATGGTGTACGCTCTCTAGGTTTGTGCTGTCTCCATACCCTCATGGGGATGTCAATCATGAAGCCACTTCTCTTGCCCACCTCCGTCTGGCAGAATAAAGCTGAGGGACCAGGTCCCCGTGGTAGGTGTTAGTGAAGCACCAGTGAAACCAGTGGGACTGATGGTGCTAAATCCAGACCCCAGAGCAATATTTTAAGTGGGAGCAGCCAACATGATCAACTGATAAAGTGGGCAATGCTGGACCTCAGTTCTTCCCTTGCTCCCCTCCCCTCATATTTATAGCTTTCTAATTTCCGCTGGATAATGAATATCGCTCTTCATTATAATTATGTTAAAAGGTACCAGCATGATGATTCAGAAACCCTTGAAGATATAGTCATATTTTCAGCAACAGATGGATTTAACACTGCAGATGGAGTGTTAAGAGTGCAGGTAATAACAAACTCAGCAATGTACTGTACTGAAATATAATTGGAAAGTATTAATCATATATTGGTTACTTCAGCTTCACTAAGTAGATGTTTAATTTTCATCAATCTTTTTACCAGATTCCCGGAAAGATTTCTGTGTAGACAGAGTGTGGCTTCTAGGTGAAACGATTGCCGAAGTTATTAATGACTAAGGCCTTGATCTTGCAGGCATGTGCCCATGGCTTACCCAGGCATGCAGAATAAAAATCATTTGTGTTAATAAGGCTGTCAGATGGGGCCCCATTCATATGGTCTGAGTTTCAGCTGGTGACTAGTCAGTAGTCAAACCGAGACCCCTCTCAACTTGGGGGCTGCTGGAAACCCGCCAGCAGGAATGACTGGCTGCAGGATTTGGGGTAGAACGCAGGCAATTTGAAAAGCCCTGTTTATAGAGGTGAACCAGGAGTCTAAGCCTTTGCAAGACTGGGAGTTAGCATGTAGACAAAACTGGAAAAGGCTGGGGGTTTTGCCATTCCCTATTATTTTCTTTAACTACAGACCTTTTGAAATTATGTGCATACAGAGAAATGTCTGCTGCTATTTCCATAAACCTTGTCATCTTACTGTTTTTCAAATGTGCCTTTTCCTAGAGGTTGTATTTGAAGCCTGGGTAATTCAGAGGAGTTTTTGCTCTGAGCAGGCCATGCAGGACCAGGGCAATCAGTGATGCCTGGTTGCGTACCGTGACTCTGATTCTTTAATTAATGCTATTTATAACTGGGATTTCACTTGTAGGATCAGAAAGTGCCCATGCTCTGGTGTGGCACCTGGGGATGCAGGGAGCGGGGAATGCTGTAGGGCACAATTCCAGTTCACACAGGGAAAATCTTCATCTATTTTATGGCAGGGATATACAACGTGATTTTTGGTGAAAACGGAAACATTTTTCTTTTGAATGTTTCTGTGGATGGTTTGTGTTCACATTCTTCTCTGTAGGTTCAGACATCACCGATCTGTAGCTTCACCAGCTGCATCTCCATTGATTTCCTTATGAGCTCTCCTTTCCCTGGTAGGAGTCCGTAGCCATGGTGTGCCATGATGACTATGGACTGATCAGGCTTGTAACCAACAACATAAGCATTCAATACCTAAATTTTAAGTCCCATGAAATACTTTGGCTGAATGCTTTTGTCTTTTGCTGAACTATTTCATTCTCTAGCTACCTGCGGACCCCGAAAATGTAATGAAAAACCGGAATTCTCTCTGGAAAGCTGACTCTCACTTGATGGTACAATATCTTTGTCTTGGCTGATGGGAAAAGAATAAATGGGTAATAAAATTCAGTGTGACTGCAAATAAAATTGAGCATGACTAGAAACCACAGGTGAACATGCTTAATAATGCAAAATTAGCGTGCTGTCTACTTTCTGACAGGCATTTGTACACCAGAGAGATACAAACAGGTACTGATCGATTGACCATGATAATCAAATAAAGGTCTGTGAGTATAAATGGTTCTAAATATGGTGTCTTTTTAAGGGTACCTGTCAAGGTGACTTGTTTGTAACACAGGTCTGTTGTGGGGAGGGGCAGCTTGCTGCTAGAATGTGAAGACAAATAGTATTTTTGCTTAATTTTGACTTACACTTGGAAATAATCTCTCCCTTATCTTCCCTTCCTATTCTGTCCAGATTACATGGGCGAGCAGCGAGCCCCTGACTTGCAGCAGGGATTGCAGGCAGGGATGAGTATCTGGAGGGAGGATCGACCAGGATCATCTCTGAGCACCTCTGTGCAATGGCTGCTGAAGGTGTTGGCACAGAGCTGACGTACGCGGCTGTCTAGGCTCTGACATATGGGATGACACAAAAGACAAGAGTCGTGGTGCATCAATTTTCCCAGTTGGTTGCAGTCTGAAGGTGCTTCTCCTATGTGCGTACTGGTAGGATAGACTTTTCATCTTTCTGGCAATGTTTGACCTTTCTTTCTCTCATTTCTTTTTTTTCCTCCTTATTTATGAGAATTAATTGAGCCAAAAGTGATTAAAATTGTCAGGCATCTTAGTTTTGATTTAAATAGTGTGTTTTAAAACTTGTTCTGCGTTTGTAGCACGGAGTTACGTTGCTTGGGAGAGGTTCAGTCTCACTGGTCACCAGCAGGACAGGACATTTGGTACTTGTTTGTGGGGAACAGGCAGGTAATGCATTGCATATACGCATAATAATGTAACCTAATACACATTAAGAAGCTGTCTAGGTCTGTAGAGAAAATACTAGGAGGCAGTAGATCCCCTTTAATAAATCATTTCATACTTCTCTCTAAAAGGCTTAAACTCCAGCTCAACCAAAAGGGATTGAGCAAGGGGGTGTAACTTAAATCACTGGGACCTGTGAAAGCTGCAGAACCTCTGTTGTCTCCCCAGTGATATTGGGACTTTTACTTGTCTCTGTTTGCCCTGCATCATTTTAGGATATGCTGCTTGATCTTTCCAATTACTCTGATGATTTTTTTCATTTGTGATTTGTGACAAAGTGCTTTGGGATGAAAACTGTAATTGAAGCAAAATCATAAACCACTAGCTTTATGAAGGCATTTTATTTGCTAGCTCAAGCTGTGTGAAATTTGCTAGATGTATCACAAAATACAGGTAAATATCTTGTATTTTAAAACCTGATAAATTATTGACAAAGGAAAAATGCCCCAAGTTAATCAATCTGATAGTTTTGTCACCATTTGTCCCTCAAGGATTTTAGAAGTAGTGGATCATGTGTTAAAGTTGGTGTGCTCTCATCATTGGAGAGAGAAAACAAACATTCCTGTGTCTCAGCTCCTCGTCAGTGTCTGAACTTGAATGAATCAGCTATTGAGCTGAAGGAAATGAAATATAAATTGACATGAAGAAAATGTTCTCCCTGCAGCTGCAGAAGCAGCTATAGTTGTCAAAAGCTGATTTTTATCCCTTCAAAGACCAGTATTTTGGGTCACATCATCCTATTAAATAGCTGGACTTTCTAGAAAAGTTTGGCCTAAAGGTACTGCTTTAACATTATATTTTTAGATTTATTAAAGTAAGTTTAATGAAAGATTGCCTTAATTTCAGTTGGGACTTTTGGCAGACATTTAGAAAGGAAAATCTGAATTCAAGCTACACTCTTTAAATGTTGCTCCTCTTTCTTCCTTTTTCATTATCACAAACACAGCATTTAGTAGTCTTACAGAGTAATTCAAAAATACAAAGAGTATTTTTTTTATTTTAAGACTTGTAACTCAGTAGTTTGTGTTGCAGAAATGCTGCTGTCTGTGGGTCAGACAGTTGTATTTACTCACCTTGTCTTTGTTGGGTTTGCATGCACAACTGTGCAAAGACGTAACGCTGTAACTTACTGCACAGGCATCCTAAACAAATACTAAATAGTCTGTTTTAGGGAGTGATTTCAGACCATTTAGATTTGCAGGACTGCACCCTAGACCCCTCTGGCTGCTGCATTGAATTACGTGGAATAAATTCCTGCAACTCCTGTTGCCCTAGCATCCTTGTTATCTTAAGTGGAGCCGTTATTTAAATGTATTTTTCTGGGCAATTTTTTCGCCATGAAACTTTCCTGACTTTACTTTGAAACTGTGCTTAAATACACAAGGGAACATGAGACAGTTTCTCCCTGCTCCTCTTCTCATGTATGCTTGGAGAAATCAAAGAGCATTAAAAGACAATCATCTTGTAAAATGCATTCATTATACAGGGGAGAAAAAAGAAACAGCGTGTTTGTTGGTATTTTGGAGGTGTCTTGTCCAGACCTGTTGTCATTCAGTTCTCTACCACACCAACTAGTCCACTGTGGTACAGATATTAAACTTATTATCAAACTTAGATTATTGTTCAAGCCATTGGCATGGAGAAGAGCTCTACTTCAACATGCTAATCTTTCTTTCAAGTTCAAAACCTGCTTCTTTCCTCCTCTGCCTGCTTCTAGGTTTTTTTCCCCCCCCTGCAATGGCAGCATCTTCTGAGATAGGAAAGAGCTTTCCTTGCTGCTCTGGTCTTTCTCCCAGCAGCACAGTTACTCACCCCATAGGCAGGGTGAACTTTCTAATCACTGCCAGTGTTGTCTGCATACTGCTCCTGGTGGGTATGTCTTTTGTAAGTAGGTGCCTCCTAGTTGCTGTTAAATAATATAGATCTGCCTTGAGACCAGCTGCATCGAGCATTTGTGGAAGTTGGGTCTTTGCCTCTTGGATCCTCTAAAACATATTCGATTCATGAGATCCCTTTGGTTTTCTTAGAGCTCTTTTTTTTTTTTTTCATTTTCTTAAAGATGTAGTTGATTCTGGGCATGATAAAAAGTCACTCTGATACAGCACTGAGACCTGCTCAAGTTATAGGATTGAATGCCACATGCAAACATGTTTCCTTACATAACTGATATTTCTTATTTTAATACAGTACATTTTTAAAGCTGAACTTTGAAGCTGATCCCTCTATAATGCTTGGTGGCACTCCCTAACTAAACAGAAGCCTTTTATTATTTTTAAGGGATTTGTACACTGTCAGATGAACAGATGCTAACATGCACCTGTAGTCTGTCTCCACTGGGAACCATATTTACCACTACTGTTTAGAACTGTTTGGAAAATTTTTGAAACAACTTCACGATGAAAGAATAGGCTTTTATGTAAAAAAGCTTTAGTGAAAAGCATCTGCTTTGTATGTCTAGGTTTTTTTTTTTTTTTTTGCTAGAACTAAAAATTGATGTATATCTTTTGACTTGAGAATTTCTGTTCAAAATACCAACTTTCTGTGGAAAAAGGAGATGGAGAAGATTTATCTGAGGACTTGTCAAAATTCTGTCCAGACATGGTGATGACAACTTCTGTGTTTTAGCTACTTATCATAATTTGTTGATGTTTTAGATAGTCTTGTTTGATATTTGTATTCATGTGGCTAAAGTAAATGGCTTATTTGGGGTTTATTCCTGATTTTGCCATTGACTTTAATTTTCCAAGACATCAACCAATTTTTTGCACTGTTTTAGGAGCTGGTGGATGAGGGTAAAGGGGTGGGTTGAGCAAAGCGACTTGGAGACCCTTTAGCCTTAACTCCGAGGTGCTTAGTGCTATTATCTCCAATCAGTCATGAATTTCCAGCATGAATTAAGCATTAGCTGTTGCAGAGCACTGGGCAGGCATCATCTGGACATGCAAGATCCAGAAAGACAAAGTCAAACCAAAACAAGCATAGAGAAAAATGAACGGCATGATCGCAAGAATGGACAGCCTATCATTAGAGAGGATTAAGAGTTTAGCTTGGTGAACTCAGCAAAACAAAGCCTGAGAGGGAGATAGGGTTACCTCCAAGTATCCCGAGGGAATAAACAGAGGGGGCAAATAAAACCTAAACTATTTAGGCTAATAGGCAATATTGGCACAAACCCAAACAGATTTTAACCACCGTGAGAAAATTCAGGCTAGCAGTTAAAGGATGGTTTCTGTCCAGTAGAGGAAAAAGATTCTGAGCAGGTCTCAAATGGAGGCAAGAACCTTCAAAATTGGAGCATAGTCTGTCTGTGAAAAGGGCTTTATGTCCTGCCTACTGATGACTGGGGGGGACAGAAGGTGACAGTCGGATCTTTGGGTGCTCCCTTCAAAACTTTAGCTGTGATTATCCCTCCCGCTACCAATGAACCCCCCACAACCCCCAGGTTTCTAGCTCTGTTTCCAGCTCTTGAATTGGCTTGCATGTTCCTTCTGAGCGTGATTTCTGGACTGGTGCTCTCTGCTCCTCCCTAGGGCATCGTCCTCGTGCAGACACCTTTGCTCCATGTTCGACGAAGGGACAAGTGCAGTGTTGCTGTTTTGATAAAGCTCTTCATCCACCTCTACCACCTCATAGTGCTCTCCCACTTCATAACTTGAATGCTGCATCCCTGCCCATTGATAACCAGTGGCCCAAGACTCACGTGGGTACCTTGTGTGACATGATTTCACTTTCGTATTTAACCTAAATTACCACCTGCATATATTTTTTTAAGTCTGTATTTAAGCCTGCATTGTTTTGGGCCAGCCTGCAGTGGCAGGACTTATCCTGGGTTGAAGGAAAACCACGCTGTTTCCCCAGTTGTAAAACCCATCATTTAGCAGGCGGAGACTGTCACACTGTCACAAACTGGGTTGCATGGGAGCCAGCAGCAACACTCTGCTTCTCTAGAGATGAGTCATGCTATTTCAAACTATTTGGCTAATCAGTAAACTGAGATCTGCTGCTGCTTTACAGACAATATATAATATTTGCTTTGCCTTTGCGCACTACTTTACATTTTGGATCCTTTGCCGTTAGGTTTCGAAGCGTATAGACTGCATCTAATCCAATTTATCCTGTTCATCTTGGCAATGCTTGCAATGCTGACAGCTTAAAGAAAACACTTAATTTGACTAAGTGTTTTCAGTTTACTTCTCAAAATATTTGAAATCATTAAAGCCAGAGTAGCCCTGCACTGCAATACACGCAGTTCTGACTACTTTAGCAAGTTAATTACAATTTGTGTGATCCCGCGGTCTTTGCTTATGCTGCAGGCTGACGTAGTTTACCTGGTTAAGACTGGGCTCAATGTTTGAGAATAATTCTCCTGGTTTGACGCTTTTTAATCTGACTTTTAAAGAAGCTCTTAGAGCAAAAATGAGGAATACTGGGGACCTGGTGTGACATGTCGTCTCTCCTTCCTCACTGCGCTGGGCAGGGCACAAGGGGGGCTGAGTGGTGAGCTCCCCATGCAGATGCTCTCCTGCTGTAAGGCTGTTTGAGTCCATGTATTCATAGCTATTTGTATTCATTGCTACCCACCAGAGGTGAGGCACAGTGGAGGGATGTAGAGCAGCCCTGGAAGTGCCCTGACGAGCGCAGGTGATTATGAACGGTGGTTCAGTAGCACTGGCGCGTGCCAGTGCTGATGGGGTCACGGGCTGCATCCCCATCCTCTGCACAATACGCTCATAGCTGAGGACTTGTCGCAAACCCCTCTGTGATGGCATCTCACCCTTTCCCTGCTGCAACCCAACAGGAAGAAATGTAATCTAGGCTTACTGTAATTGCCAAACATCGAGACATCGAGACCCCAGACACCGAGCAGGATATAAGAGAAGAGAGAAAGCATAAATGAGAATAGAAATGGACCAAATGGATTTATCAGTGCAAGCAGTAATGTGTTATACCAGCGTGAGGCAAGCATAGTTGCAAATGCCATCACAGATAACACTGAGGCAGCATAAGCACCAGTACATGCTAATAAATAGAAAATATATCCTGAGCTCCTCTGAGGTCTTACGCCTTGGCTAGCTCATGCCCCACTTTGTCTCTTCTGCCAGTGCAGGTCACAACAGCATGTTTAGCTGCTGCGCCTGAACTTTTGGGAGATGTCAATAAACTCCCAATGTTCTGGGTGTCTTAAGATCCGTTTTGTCATTTGGATTCATGTTTACTGTAGTTAATGATTCAAAAATTATGAAAGAGTTCTCTAATCCCAATTCCTTACAAAAATGGCATTACAAAAATCCCGTTATGAATGGCTGATTTTGAACTGCTGGATAGGACCAGGTGATTCAATATTGTGGTTTGGTAGCACTGGAGCATCTGTCTGTGATGATGAGGCAGCCTGAAATTGCCAGTCATTGAAGGGCAGGTGATACAATCATGCTACAACAACACAGAGATAGCTTGATTTGGCATATCAACGTGATATAATATTCCTCTGTGATTTTTTTTTTTTTCCCCTTTTTAAATGATTTGCTCAAGACCTCCCTTTCAGAGATGTGTGCTGGCAAGTTGCAATACCGCAGAGAAGGGAAGGTCCGGAGCTACAGTAGGAGAAGGAACTTGGAAAATGCAACTGGTGCGGAAGAGCGAACAAGGTCACTGGTGACAAGGCTCTGCTCCATCTGTGCAGGCACACTCGTGAGCAGAAGCATTCCAGCAACGTGGCATTTTGTCACATTATTCCTTTCCTTTTAAATTTCAATAGCTAGTTATTTGCCTGCCTTTGGTTAGGAGACAAAGCCCCTCTTTGTGCAGCCACACAACGCGGCTATCTCATGTAACGGAGAAATGAAATGCAAATTTCTCCGATAAGGCAGGAATGGTGCTTGTCTGGGGAAGAAGGAAGCATTGTCTGGCCAGAGGAGCAGAAGAAGGTGGTGTTGCCCAGTGCCGCTGACAGTCAGTCCCAAAAGGTGGGAGAAACCACAATTTGTGGAGTCTTCTGATAACATTGACATTAAAACCTCCCATGTCCCCATTTCATCTTTCATAGAATAGGGACAAAAATTACTCTGCTGGTCTGTGCAATTCAGCAAAGCATTTTAACCTGCACTTTTTTTTGAAGTACACAAGAAGATCCCCAACTGCCTGCACAGAGCAATATCCATGCTAAAACATTTTGTAACATTGGGTCTGAGTAATTTGTAAAGGACCTGGAGAAGTTTAAGTGAGGATCATTAAAATTACTGAGTAAGAAACTCTTTTAACCATCCTTTTTTTATTTTCTTTAATCCATTTTTCAAGGAAGTGGGAATTTTTACATTAAATGTTAATATTTTTCTTTCTTCTTTTTATTGAGGTGTGGTACAGAGTAAATGACTAGTTAAAAAATAGTAAAGTAAAAGAAAACTAATGCTGGAGCAAAGGCAAATCTTTGAGATCTCACTCAGAAATTCATTTGTTCAGTATCAGCACCCTGATAAGAGCAATACTAACATGCATTGTGCATATGAAGAGCTATTCCGAGTTTAAATTGGTGACACAGTCAGGGGACAGTTTAACCTCTGGCATTAGCTAGAACTGGGCAGCGGTATGAGCCAGTGCAGTAGTGCTAATTAATGCACCCTGAGGGGACGCAACGAGGCATTGGCCCTGTACACCTGAGACATACTTCTGTCAGTGCCGAGGTGCCAATTAGTGTTCTCTCATAAAAATAACCCATATTAAAAAAATTTAAAAAGCAAAATTCCAAGTAATACAGATAAAACAAGATTTAGACATAAAATAATAAAGTGGACTTAGTAATGCATCTCTCTAACTCATTAATACAGAGCAGGATGAGCTCTGCTGTAGCCGCCGTTATTGAAATGCAGAAGCTTCGTTCCCAGGCTGGGCAGCAGCATCTTTGCTAACCTCGCTCACCCTGCCTGGGCTGAGAGCTGACAGCACTCACACCCATCATCTGGGGCAATCTCCGGTGGAGAGCAAGGATGAACATCTCAGGGCCACCTCCTCTGTGGCTAGGATGGGGGTATCTGGGAAAGGATCTCTGCCTACACTGGTGGTGGACACAAAATAAACCCATTTGGGGCTTAATAAGAAACCAGAAAAGGATTTGTTTCCTGTTCTGCTTCTGGTTTAATATTAGTAGTACGTTGTCCTTTGCAGGCTTTCAGTCTCAATGAATTCAGTATAATAAAAACCACCACTCTGCAGTCCTCAAGCAGAAAACCACTGCATAGAAAAATCAAGCTGTGATGGGAGTATGGCAAGCTCTTGCCTTCATCAGATGACCCATTCTTCATAACCGAGGCAAGCAAGCGTTTTGTCCAGACTAGTTAGAGTCTGTTAGTGTTAATCTGTTTTGTCTCAGTAGATGCTTTTGGGGTGAATGGGGTATCCTAAGCATGTATCTCTTTGAAGTATCTCAATGTTTCTGATGAAGAAGACCCCAAAGACCCTAACTTCACATCAAAGACAAGACCTCAGTATGGCTTGCTAGAAAAAGCTCTTCCTTCAGCTGACTACGAGAAGATCAGTGCTGGGATTGATATAAGTGAGTATATACCCTACAATATGCTACTATTCCTCTAAAAAATGTTTCAACAGCATTTAATATGGTAATAGTGCATGGCTGTATGGGGGACTACCTTATAACTGCCTGGACGGTAGGAGAGAGGAACCATTTGGCAAATGAGGCCAGACCAAATGGCATTCACTTGGTTAATCACCAGCTATTAAAATAGCATCAAATCATAGCAACCTATTTGTTTATCATTCAGTGCACAACTTTCTGCACAGTATATTCATAACTGCTGTACCCAAGCTAATTTTAAATGAGCCAACAAAGCCATTTTCCAGCACTCTTCTGGGAAATGGATCTGTGGACTGATCGATCTCTGTGCTTCTGGGGCTAAGCCCCCACAAAATCAGAGCTGACAACATTGGTGTTTAACTTTGAAATAAGCTGATTTTGAATTTAGACTCATTTTTAAAGCTTTGTGTGGTTTTAATCTCCTGCATTACTCCAAGATTCATTCAACTTCCAGTGCCTCCAAGAAGGTTATATCCACTACGTTCTCTCCAAGCATGTGAACGTTCAGGCATCATTGCAGATGGCTTCATGCTTTCTATTAGAGACAACCTTCCACAGTTCCCTGGTAGTTCCTCTCTTTGTCACCATGAATTCAGCAAATTATGAAATCCCTTTTCTTCAACTCAGGAATATATCTGTAACTTTGATTTTGGTCTTCAAAGTGCTGACCTTCTGTGTCTGAGAGCTGATATCTCACTGCTGGGGTAGGAGCCCTTTACGGTTATGGGGAGCAGAGCAGTAGAGCTGTGGTCTGTGCAATAATGAAATTATTTTAGTAGGGAGGGAAAAAATGGATGAAGGTGTGTTAGTAACAAGTACACGATGAAGTTCTTCTGTTGTTTGTATTCCAGTAGAGCTTAGGAGCCTTAGTGATGAACCTCTGGTCTCAGCAAAAGCTGAGGAATGAGTGGTAGCTGCCCAAAATACCTTTTTCATATAAACAAACAACTGGAGAGTTCAGAATTTCTCCTCTGGCACTGTTGGTGTCTTCCTAATCTACCTTCCTCACCTTTAACATAGCTGCAGAGAAATGAGGACAAATTCTGGCTCTGAAGGCAGATCTGGTCTTGCACAGATTCCCACTGTGTTGGGACACTCTCGTGTCAGCGAAATAGGTATGTGCTTATTTTTAAGGATGCGATGGGATATGATGAAACCTCAAAGCCATCTTAAGGCTAGCTGAATCGTTGGCTTGGCATTTCATTCTGCACGTCAGCTGATTGGTCATTTTATCACCAGTTATGAAGTGAAATTAGATAATCTCGATGCCATATGGTGTACAGTATTTATAGTTTAGTATGTTTTCCATATATGTGCGCTAAAGCCTGCTTCGGGGATTTGTTACGGTCCTTGTGTTTACAGGATTTGGGTCTTGGGTGAAAGAAGAAATTGACAGTTGCTAATGTTTGATTTAAACATATACATCAGAGGCCACATGGGTGATCCCTAATTAAAGTCAATTTACACTTTCTGTCCTTTGCCAGGGAGACTGTCAGGGCTCCCCAGAACCAGACCCCGTGTCCACCCAGCTCTGTAACCTCTGGTAACGATTGGGAGGGGGTGACCCCAGAGGACGGGGATGCTTAACCTCCACCCCAGCTCCCCTCCCAAATGGCCACGAGCACGCAGTGTCTCCTCCGGGTCTCTGACACGTGTAGGCTTAACCCTGAAGCATCTCTCCAAGGATTATCGTCAGCATTAGGCTTAACTTCAGGTTTCTTGCTTTCTGTCAAAATGCTCCATTGTCCTTGAAATCTTGATAAATAAGGAGCTATAGGATTTATTATGTGGGACATTAGTCGCTCAATATGTGTCATTATTTTCTCAAAACAAGCCTAAATGAGCACCACAGAAGGGTCTTAGAGATCTGCATTCGGAGCTGACTCAAATGTGACAAAACAGGAGCATATTCTGAACCCCAAATATTCGTTGCCTGGTACAGGCACCTGCGCTGGCAACCTTAGTCAGTTGTATGGTGGAAATACACTTCATGCAATTTCTTGACTGCTTCTCATCAAAAAAGATCCCCACGCATATCTTCAGCTCCAAAAAAAGTAGTAGCAAAGCTGTGCTGAGCTTTAGAGCCCAAGTGTTGGTCTGCTTGAGACCCACATCCCACGTCCCACTCCTCATCTCTGTCTCTGCTGCCATGCCTTGGTCACTCGAAGTTGTAATGGCAGACACAACAGAAACTGGCTGAAGCTGGACCAACAATTTTTAAAAAGCGGTAAATAATAATAATGAGCAACAAACCCTGAGAGAGGAGAAGCAATGTTCAATTGCCCTGTAAGGACCCACTGAGCACTTGAACAAAGAGGAGTTAATAAATGTTACAGTCAGGTTTTTTTGGATAGGATTCTTGCAGAATATGATTTCATAATCCGCTGTCTCTAGTGAACAACAAGACCTCTGTAAACACTCAATATTCAAATAGAAAATTGTTTCTTGTAGGCTTCCATGGCACAAAATAAAAGCTCTGTAAATCTGGGCCTCCATATGTGGTTCTCAGCTGGTGTAAGTCCCTGAATGAATTACATGTGAACAGAGAAATTAATGCTACACACATGGTGGCCAAACTTGAAAGCAAAAATTGCAACTGAGAATATACTGCAGTGGATTGTGAAATATTTGAAGATAAATGGAAGCTTGAGTCCTTGTTGATATAACACATCATTGATGCATTTCAAGGGATACACAACTATCACAGTGAGATAGTACAATACTGAGATCACATTTGGGAGAGTGCGAGGACTCGCTTTCTAAAATCAAAGACTGAATTTAAGCAGAATGCAAGCTGAAAAGGCAAATATGCAGTATTGACTCTCTAGCATAATTTTGAACAAAAATAGGGTAAAATACTTCCCCCTTTTCTAAAATCTGGCAACTTATTGTTGCAGTAAATGTATATCCTATCTAGGTTTTGAAATGTTTGTGCTCTAAAGCCACTTTTGTTAATCAGTCAGTGTTGAATTACCCAAGAGTTTTGGTACTTTTGAAACAGTTGCGATCTTTTTGTTGTTGGTTTTTTCCCCCTTCTCCTCGACAGAGGAGGAGGGAAGAATGTGCATGTTACAGTGAATTCTAAATGAGGACTGTGCCTCCCCTGTTTGCAAAAAGCCAAGCAAAGCAGTAAAAATAATAAATAAAACAAATGAAACCCTCTTTAATCCATTCATGAGCTCGAGTGTTTCAAGTAGGCCATAATATTAAGACAAAGAGTTCTGAAAGAGATGGATCAGAGGAAAGGGCTATTGCTTAAACAATGTCAGCCTATTTAATTGAATTACGTATTTGTCAGCACTGTATTTTCCCATGTCCAGGATTCTTACTGTTGATTCAAGGCTTAAGGCCTAAATAGAAAGGGCAACAACTGCCGTGTATTTTGATCCCGAACAAGCTGTGTCCTTTGAAACGCCAGTGCTCAGCGTTTGGAAGAATGCTGGAGTGCTTTGCTGCAGCAGAGAGCACCAGCGAAAGAGGTATGAAAATATGTTACCCGCATGGATTCGACCTTGCCGCAGCATACTGAGGGAACTTGACTGAGAGTTTTAAAGCTTGGTGTTATTTCTGTAACAGTTTATTTGTATTTATCACAAGGACAACTGGGACTGGGGTAGTGGACCAAGAACGGGCCAGGAGCCAGGACCTCTCAACTCTTTTCTTTGAATTGATTTGGCAGGGTTTTTTTAATGTATAAAATCTATAGATTAGTCATGGGAAATAGCAAATGTTCATTGCCTTATGATCAAAATTTAAACTGTCTTCCTCGTTGATTTGTTGCACAAAATAAGTGCTTGTGTTTCCCTTCCCTCAATGGATATCTTATGCCTCATACTCCACAGCAGGGCTGGAGGGAGCCACTGGGACTTGGACAACAACAGCTCAGGCTGGAGCAGGAGATAAGTAAAACTCGCAAGCTTTAGGCCAGAGTATCTGCTCTGTTTCTACGGAGAGCTTCCCACTCTGGCATGCCCCTCTGTCCCAGCCACCTTGCTACTACTCCTATATACATAAAAACAAAGAGAAAATTGGCTGGTTTTTTCTCTTCTTTACCCATACCGGTTTTGTTTATAGATTATTTTCAGGACAAGAAGTGGTCCGTGACAATGAAGAGCCATGCTTTTTTTATGACAGCTATCTTCAGTTTACCTGTTTTCTTGATGAGGGGACGCTGATGTAGCCAAGCAGTTTTCTAAACAAATGAATGAAACTTAAGTTCTGGAAGGCATAGAAGAGCATCCTTTTCATTGTTGTCGGGTGACAGCTGTGATATATCTTGAACAGATAAAATTTTAGTATTATGGTGCTTCAGCTGCAACTGCACTGAGCTCTTGGCTCTGCCCATCTGTCAGAAGTTACTTCCTCAGTAGCAGAAACAGCAGAAGACAACATGTCTGTGCTTCTACTTGCAGCCTGATTTTAGCTGAAATTGCTAATCAGTGCCAGTTTGAGTTAGAGGGGGCAACTGCTGAATGGGGGTTAGCTGGGATGTAGATGCATGTTCTAACAGGTTTCTACACCACGTGTAGATGTGGTGCTTAGGGACACGGGTCTCCTTCAGTGGTGGACTTGGCAGTGCTAGGTTAACAGTTGGACTTGATAATCTTAAAGGTCTTTTCCAACCTAAACGATTCTATGATTCTGTGATCAGTCCTTTGTCCAACTCTCAGTCATCTTTGTAAAAACTTTGGGAGCGTATTCCCACTGGAGTGTCAAACATAAACCATACCATAGCTAGAGCAAACATGTTGGCAGGGCACTCTGACTTCGATAGAGATGACACTAGAAGGAGGATGCTTGCAATTGGTCCCTCCATGCAACTGTCCATATAAGAAAACTCTGCTGAGTCACTTTTTAAAATTCAATCAAATACTTTGTAAATCTTACTGGGTGATATTTGCCCAACTTACTGTGTCCAGATCCTCAATCACTTTTCATTTACAGCGAGTGTATATAGCCTAGGTACCTCCTTTTCCATTGCGTTGTACTTCAAATGCCCACGAAATTCCATTTTTTTTTAGAGGCTGAAACAGCTCTTCCCTGATTAGTACGAGTGACACAGATTAATGGCTGCTTCTGCTTACACTGATCCTGGTGGCACAAAAAAAGTTGACTTCGGTGCTGTGGGATCATGCTCTCAATATCCTGAATGCTGAGTGTAGAATCTGGCTATTTTAGACTAAATTGCATTTCAATTGTGCTTGAAGGATCATGAAAAATATGAGCATGGGCACCATGTTCCTTGAAACACACCATACATGAATTGGGCCAAATAAGGCACGTTTTTATCTGCCAAAATTGGTAAGTATGGGATGCAATAGAAGCAGTGTGCGTTGGATTTAATTTTTTTAAGATTTCATTTTGGGATTGGATGTTTTACTTGAAGAAATGCCTTAGCGAAATACAGGTTACCAGGCTCAACAGAGCAATGGTTGGGAGAAATTCTGTACTTCATGTCCATGCAGGGGTCTGACTATCTTAACTGATAGATCTTAAAAATCTGCAGTGCTTTGAAGTACGCTTGTCCCTGCTAACAAGCCCACCCATCTCTTTGCCACTCATTTCAGCTTTTTCCAATGAATTTTTGTGTCACTAGAAGTGTCTTCATTTTGCCTAAAGTTCAAGGTGAGGAGATATTTCTTTCAGCTGGCTCTAGTTCTCCCAAGCTGTGTCGAGGCACGGCTTTCCCTCCTGCTGAACACGCAATTTTAGCAGCATTAATTGTAGGCAATTTTTTAAGAAGAAGTGCTAAAATAGGTTCCATAAATAGGAACGTTATCACCCAAGGAAACGACTTACCCAGGTGGAAAGGTCTGACTCTAGTGCATCTATCAAGCCGGCTCCACAAAAACCGTGCAGCAAAACTCCTCTGGAGTTTCAACCTGCCCATATACAGAGTGGTTTAATTTTGTAATTCCAGTTCCATGGAGAGCGGGACCACAAAACCAGCTCATGGGGCTGCTTTGGTCTATCTAAAAAGCCTGTGTGACCCTGTTACCTCTGCACTAGAGTCTTCATTTGTCCTCCCAACAAACGGTAGGAAGAGAAGTGCCACCACCTCCATTTACAGAGAAAGAAGTGGGGTGCAAAGAGGTTAAAGACTAGTGTGAGCTGGCTCAGGGATGGTACATTGAAATCGAAATTTCAAAGCGCTGGGCTAATAACTACGGGCTGCGCAGCAACAGCAAAAATCAGACTGAAAATCTTTTGCCACTATTCAAAGACAAAAATGTTTATGTGGAATCTAAAGATTTCGTTTGCCATCTTGTCTAATCATTTTATGAAGCTTTTAGTTTAAATACGATTTCAAATAACACCCAAAATAGTTTATTTTAAACACTCTTTTTTTTAAATACTACTACTTCACACACTACTTTTTCCAAGTTTGGGGGGATTTGTATTTATTTTGATTGTAGCGCTTTTTTTTTTTTTCTTTTTTGTGCATCATCCAGTTTCTGCTCATGTCTGAGCTCTGGTTCTGATGTGTGTGAAGAGCACGGCTGCTCTGAACGCACCACATGTTAAAGGGATGAATATTAACTTCTGTTTTTTCAAAGTGACTCTTTAATTGAAAAATTAAATATTTAATGAGCTGTTTCTATCCAGAAGAGATGGGGGGGAAAAAAAATCCTGCGGTTCATTCCCAAGCAAAACTCATGCTGGTGTCTGGTACGCTGTCAGCGGTGAGCTGGCAGCAATTAGTGCTTACACAGCCCGCACGCAGGACACCCTTGGGGGGTGCTGGTCTGTACTCCCAGCCCTCGGTACCGTACCTACACTCCTTAACATATAGCCCGTGTCCAGTATTTCAGCTGGAAAACATCTCTGGCTGTGGTTCTTTATACGAGTCCTTACTCCATCGATGTATTTGGGTAAAATTTGGTTCTACTCACATAAAACCTTGTAATCAAAACAAATGGCATTTCTAATTGAGCAAGGCCCTCTTGGTAATGAAGGGCAGCAGCGCTGTTGAGATCACTGGTTCGTGTTTCTCTCCCTGTTCAGGAGACTAAACTAATTTATTTGTGAAATCAAAGCAACCCACCAGATTAGCCATATAACTAGCTAGCTGCGTTGTTTAGATTCACTTGTTTGCTATCTCATGACATCCAAGTGAACAAGCTATATGTCAATGAAAGCGTTGGCGCTCTATCGTATATTATAGACTAGTTTGAAGTGCAAAAAAAAAGATCGTGCAATGGGGCCACAAGCAGTAATTATTTTTTTTTCCTGTGAGCATATGCTGCGAGTGGGAAAGGACCGTATAATGTAAACGGAGGTTTCATTAGCGATGACATGTGGCAGTCCCCGGGTAAAGGAAGAGAAAGCAAATCTGGGAGCACCTGTAGACTTCGCAGGCTTGTACCCGTGAGGAAGAGGCACGTGCAGGGATGTACCGAGGGCAACGGTAGGATCTGCTCTTCCCCCTTAGCCTCCCCTCGGGCCTCCCTGTAAACGCGGCGTGTTTGCCAGGCTCAGGCAGTTTGGATGCAGAATGAGTCCCTCTCTGTGCATCTGGCCTCCAGAAAGCAGTTTTTGCAAACCATAGGCAAGCACTCGCTTCCGCAGGAAGTTTTAATATTTCTCTCGGAAAGGCAGAGGGTCTGCTGGGGAATATTTTTGGCCAAATGTCTCCCATGTACCAATCATTCTGGTTTTAAAAGTTCTTGTTTAACTTCTCCAGCAATCTTGATGATTGGCCTGGCCGTGTTTCCTCTCCCCTGACTTTTTCCTTGCAGCAGGTACGGGAAGGTGCCCGGCGTGTTACGGGACTGACCACGCTGAATGCTGAAGACCTTGCCGTCCCCGCGGGCGCGCTGAGCATCTCCATCATTACCCTCTCGCCAGCTCGCGAGCTGATATTAAACGGACTCTGCGGTAGAGGTGCCGGTGGCATGAGCTGCTGAGCTCAGCAACGCTTCATCAGGACGCTTAGATTCACAGCTTTTTCCCCGGCTGAACTCAAGCAAGGTCTGAGTAATGGCACTTTGGCTTTCCTCCGCTGCCTTTTATTGTTCAGCTGCTTTTCGCTGCATCAGGGCTCCGGGGATGATAGACGGCGGAGCCGGAGGGAAGCGGGCTGGCCGGGACGGGGTACTAGCACCCCCATAACGAAGTTTGGGTTCATTACAAGCCGGCTGGCTTGTGCACGGCTGGTTTAAACCGTGCCGAGGGGGAGCTGGAAGGCAGGGGCAGGCGGAGGGATGCGCGGGATGCGGATGGCCTCTGCTGGGAGCCGCCGCTCACTGCAACCGGCCCCCGGTCCAGGGACCGGCTCTGCCAAAAGAACCGGGATTTACCTCCGGGAGGGAAAGGTTGAGGCCAGGGCAGTGCCAGAGCTGAGCAAAGCTTCTTTTTTTCTTTTTTTTTTTTTTTTTTCTTTATTTCCCTTAGGCAGACCCCGCGGGAGCCGCTGCTCCGGAGAGCAGCACGCTTTGGTTGCCCGTCGCACCCCATCCCGGTCGAAGGCAGGCAGTCACCCAAAGGCATCTGCCAGCACAACTGCCTCCAAACTCTGCTGAGGAACCAGATGCAGCAGGAGAAAGGGAAAAAAAAAAAAAAAATCCCTTCTGTGGCTTGGCATCTGCACGGCACACGTGCCAAGCGGTGCGGGAGCAGGGGGAGAGGAAGCGGCGGCGGACTGGGGGCTATTTGGCACCCCTGCAGCCCGCAAACGGTTTGGGTTTGAGCTGAGAAACAAGCGACGTGCGCTAATGTAAAGTGTGTGTTTTTCGCAATTTGAAAAGCCCGTGTTGAAATGGGAAAAAAGAAAAAAAAAGCCAATGGGTAGATTCTGCTGAGTTCAGCAGAGTCAGAATCCTTCTAACATAAAGGGGGGCCTCTCTGTATACAGGCTACGTGGGGTGCAGTTGCAAGGAGGAGCCCCCACCCCTTATCTATTTCAGAAGGTGCTGAAGGTGTCCTGGGACCGTTCAGCACCGACAGTCGGCTCGTACAGCTAAAAACCCGCTTGATTTTTTAATGTTCAAGCCTGTACAAGCTGCTTGAAGCAAGATGTAAAGCAGGTGTTAGAAGCCTCTGGAAAGTTTGCTGTCAATTACTGTGATTTCCTCTTCCCAACAAAGACTTAAAAGCTGAATGGATCTTTTCAGTTATGTAAATGCACTTTTCCATAAATACTTATTTTGCAGCAGAAGCCAAAAAAAATGCCTGTGGGGGCTGGTGTGTCTAGTTAGGGACTGATCTAATCCCGCTCACGTCCGTGAGGTCACGGAGGTATTCCGGCTGGCGGCGGCCTGGGTCAGCTCTGAGCGTGGGTGTCCGAGGCTGCCACCCTGCTGTGGCTGTGGGTGCTCCCGGGGGGGGTCGCAGGGCATTTCTGCACCCCCCGTGCACACTCTGCTCTCTGGTGGGCAGCGGGGCTGGGACAGGATGCGGTTTTTGATTTTGTAAAATCTGAATTGAATAGGAATTGTCTCACTGCTACTGAGTCATCAGGAGAAAACCTTCCCCCTGCCCTCAAATTTGAGAGGAATATATTTGCATCACGAAAACTAATCCACTGCTCCTTGTTTCTGAAGAGCCAGAGGTTTATTCAGCTTCTGGACTGTGAGCTAAAACTCCTTTGCAGGCATGACTGGATGTGAGGTTTTTCTCTCTTCACTGCAAAGGCTGTGTGCTGGGGTATAGCAATGCAATGGGTGAGACTGGGAGGACCGCACTTAAGCTTCTCTCCCAAACTGGTGGATGTTTGGTAGCTTCAGCAGATAAGAATGCTGGCTGTTGGCAACGTACTTTTGGGGAGGGAACTCTAAGGGAAACTGTGGGGTGTGCTGCCTTTACGTGCACCTTAAAAATATTTGGAGAACAAGAAAGTGGTAAAGATTTTGTTTCTGTATCTTGTTAGTTGCCCAGGGTGACTTCTAGTGGATTAAACTAATTATTTCTAGGAATGGTTTTTCTTTAATGCAATTCAAAAAACATTCAAATACTTTTTTTTTTCCCCAGTGCATTCAAGTACCTAAAGTTTAGCAAACTCTGGAAGTATTTACCTGCATACGCCCAAGCTGATGACTACCCCAGTGCCAGTTAAGCCCATTCAACGAACAACTTGATCGCGTGTTTCCCCATTACCTTGCCCCTAAATGGGGTGAAGAGCTGCATATGGGTAGGAAGCTACACCAGGTCTCCAGGAGCATTGTTTCAAATTTTCCTGCAGTCACCGACTTTCTAGGTTACTTGTTAAACTTGGCGTGTGCCCGCCTGTGTCTTCCTACCGCATCGAGGGTTTGGCAAGCCGGGGCCGCAGACCGACCAAGTGTGAAGCACTTCAATGCCCTGGCGACAAGGGCTACGTTTGTGCCCAGGGAGCACAACATTTAGGGCGAGCTCTAGCCTTGCAAAGCAGACGTGCTGAAGAACACCTCGTGTATGACTTTTTTTTAAGCGCTCCCCCCCAATTTACTGAAGAAATTAGCCAGTATCTCACTAGCGATCGAGGCCTCCCATGGGGACTGCTCCAAAGCGTGCCGAGCTTGGCTCACTCTCTGCTCCGTAAGTTAGCCAGGGAATGACTTCCAGAGCCCCGCTGTGGTGCTTCTGCTCTTGCATTTGCAGGAATCACAGCAAGAATAAAGGATCCACCGAGGGCTGCTAAACACGGACTTAACCCCTTGGGAGGGGTCCGAGCTACAAGTCACTGCAAGGTGGGAGACCACAGAAGAGAAATATCAAAGCCGTCTCCCTCGGAAAGCGTGGCTGTGGGAGAGAGCAGCGGTGGAGGGACACCGTCAGAGGGGCAGCACCCAGTTTGGGTGCTGGCATTGGGCTGTGAGTTGTATGGGTTTGCGTGTGGCCTCGGCAGACAGGTCCCACTGCAGGACTGGGCATCAGAAACACAACAGCAACAAGGATTTCTTTTAGTGGAAGCAGGATGGGCTTTCTGGGACGCTGAATCTGTAGTATTTAAAGAGCACAACTGATATCTTAAATTCCAGGGAGTTGGGGTGCTTTTCTTTTTTTTTTTTTTTTTTTTTTTTTTTTAAATACGATCATTATGTTCTAAGTTTTTAGAGAATCCGGGGTTTTCATTTTAATTTCCCCCTTTTTCCTGTAGGACTGATGCTGCTATACATGCATAATGACACAGAAAGCCTAGAGGATAGTTTTACCGTGCAGCTGACAGATGGCAAGCGCACAGTCCAAGGGACACTTTACATCTACATCATGCCAGTCAACGATGAAATCCATCATCTTTCCAGGTTAGCTATCTAAGTGACATTCAGTGCATAAAGACTTACAAAGAAAAAGAAAGAAAGAAATGGAAGCAACCCATCTCCCCACCAGCATTTCAAAGCCCACCCACAGTACAGAGGAGATCTTGCTTTCATTGCATGTGTTTGTTTTCCCTGAAAGGTGGTTCGTACCAAAGCTGTACATGCTGCTGCCTGGTGCAGGACTGTGACAAGCCACACAATACTATCCAGCAAAAACCATTCATGCAGAAATAGCTGGTTTGTGGTCTCCAGGCGGAGGCTTGTTTGTATTTAAGTTAGTGGCAAAATTCTGGTTTTCTTCAATTAGGGCAGAGTTGCTCCTTTTTCACACTCTACAACTCTCTCCTGCTTCCTTTATTCCCTTCTGTATGTTTTCTCCATTCCCTTTAATCTATTTTTAACAGTGAATCTTGTTGGGAAGAACATGGTGTGGATTTTTTTAATATTTAAGGTCCAAAGCTAGTTGAAGGCAGTGGTAACGCTCACGTTCCTTTCAAGAGAGCTGGAGTGCCACCTCTGGGAATAAGGCTTCAAACAAAGAGGGGGAAGCTACATGAAGAGTAATATTAATTAATTGTCTCTGTTCACAAGTGGTAAAGTCCTTTTGACATCCTTTTGTCATAAAATAGTCTGTCACAAGGTTTTTGAACGGCATGGCAACTCTAAACACTGTCATGAGCATGCAGGTATGAGCTTTTGTTCATGGGACGAAACCTGGTCTGGTGGCATGTTGTGAAACTGGGATGTGGGAGATGTGGTTTCACTCAACTCATGACTGTAACACATGTTTTGGCCTAATTAGGGTTTCTACTCTTAAGAATTCACAAGTTGAAAAAAAAAAAATCCTGTGGGGTTGCTGAATCCTTCCAGAAATGTCAGATCCAGTCTAAAAAAAGATTACAATACTGATTTTTTTCCTTGCCTTATGTAGACCCTTTAAAAGATCTCCATGGGCCATAGGGGAAAAATCATCACGAAGGCAAATACTTCAGTGCCCTCTCTGCATGGCAATGGTAACGGCATTTTCTTGACTCACAAAAATAGTTTGTAGCGCTAAAAATAATTTCTTTTCTCATGCCACCAGAGCTTTTGGGACTTGAAAATAAAATTTTTGTCTCAAAGAGAGAAAAGAATCAAGCACAAACTTGTATCCAGGTATGGCTTTTCCCACTAGCAGGGTTTGAATCCCCATTTTTAGGGCACAAAGAACCTGTTTGATCACAAAATACCTGGTGAACAATAAGCGAAGATAAGCACAAGTTTTCTTTTTGAGGCATAAATTAGTGCACGTATGAAATCCCATGTTGCTCTGCCTGGGTGCCTGGGGCCGCTTTGCTGGGGTCCTAATTGCAGGGGAAAGCAGAAAAATCCGATGCGGTTGCCCCTCTCTGGAGTGGACCGGCAGCCTGTGGTGCGTGCAGGGGGCCATCAATGCTCCAAACGGCCTTGGCTCCATTCCCAGAGCATCACGTGTGTATTTTGAAAAATTCCATAGAAGGAGTAAACAACGAGAAGTTACAAAATGGACACGTGCCCCTGCTTCCTACCAGCGTTTCTTTAGGGGCTAGCGGGAGCAGAGCCGTCGAGCCCCTTTGCTCAGGAGGAACGCTGCCAGCCTCCCCCTTCCCTCTCCAGCCAGGTCCTCTCCTTGCCGGGCTCGGGTCTGCTACCGTGTCTTCTCCTCCATCCTACTCTTCTCTGCCTGTTCCCTTGGTCTGGTTTTCTCCTGCTTCACATCTTTTCCTACTTTCCCCCATTTCTTGCAATTTCCCTCTCGTTGTCTGAGGACAGTTCCTTGCTGCTATTTCTGTTTTCATGCACGTGAAATGGCTTTGCTGGATCCGTATGTTTGTTCTTTCCTGGTGTGAGCAACCCCACAGAGACGCCCCTTATTTAATCTTTTAGTTTCCATGTTATTTTCTAGTCTGTCAGAGGCGAGCTTCATATCTCAAATCTCGTTTATGCGTTCCCAGTCCATGGTGCAAATTGAGCCCTTTCGTAAGGGAAGGAAATGTGCCAGTATTACCACTTTCCATCAAGCTGTGGAGCTGGGAGTGTGCCCTTCTGCACAGAGCCATGAATCCGACTCGTGGTTTCATCAAAACCCATGAGGCTGAAGGACAACATAAGAAAAAAATCACGTGCGCGTACGTGGCAAAACTTTCTGTCCCAGTTCTGCAGGAGCAGGTTTGTTGACGTGTTTTTTAAAAATTGTATCTGCTCGATGCTGAGAGGAGCCTGTTCATGCTTAATAAATTGGAGAAATTCCTCAAAAATATTCATTCATATGAAAGCGCGAGCCCTGTACTGCTGCCACGAGAAGTGAGACCTGTGGTGTCATGCCGAGTAAAGTGATGGTCACATGAATTAGAAAAGCTTAGGTACAAATCCCTCGCTACCACAGTTTTCCTCAGGATGTGAAAATGTAACAGGGAAAATACTAAGCAGCATTCAGTCTTCCCAGCCAGATCTGCCTCTTTTGGACACGATCATGGGCCGTGTACCAAACGGTGTAAGAGAGACCAAAATAACATCTTTAAACAATCTGTGCTCCCTCTTCCACCACTTTAAAATTAGAAGTAACTAAGAACTAAGGAGCCTCAGGTGAAGCTGCTGCCTATTGCCCTGTGCTGGGTGCTCTACCAACACATCAATGCCATTCCTGCTGCAGGTCATGCAGAAAAGCCAATGGCCTTTCTTGCAGCACATGCGTGCATTTTAATTATCCTTACCAAGCTTCGTTTTCACTATTCTTAGCTAATTTTTGCCCAGCCCCTCTCCTTGTTGCTTTTCCAACACCAGCCTGGAGAAGTCTCTCGGTTCCCAGGCACTTCACTTCCATCCTGAGGAGCAATGGTGACGCTGGAGGTGTTGAGACATAACTTACGCTTTAAGTTTGGACAAGAGAGTGTGTGAAGTGAGTAACCTCTGTGCAACGTGAAGGCACGCTAAGCTTGAGGAAGTCTGGCTCGAATCTTTAAATCCCTCTCACTAAATAGGTAGCAACTGCCACTGGTTTATTTTATCACCAGTGTCTGCCTTCCTGTTTCTTTTGTTTTTTCTTCTTCTTTTTTTCTCCCCAGGAACATAGGTTTGGAAGTTGCAGCTGAGAAAAGCCATTTCCCGTGCTGGGTCAGAAGAAGACACCAGTGATGCTCCAAGGGATGAGCTCGGCCGAACTGTCCCTGGGTGCCCAGGTCTGCAACTGAAGGTAGTCATGGCTTTAGGGCTTTTATTTCTCTGTTTTCCTGGGGACAAGTGAAATCCCCAGCCAGCTCCTGCAGCAGCAGACTCGTTCTGGAAATGGTTTAGGTCATGACTTGACTTGATTTGATAGGTAAGCAGCAAGACCAAACGTAGGGGTTTATTTGAAACTTTCTTCTCCATTTAGGTGGCTCTGGTAGGTCTCCTGCAGGCTTTCTTTCTCAAGTTCTCCTTGCCTTTGCCCCTATCCCACCTGGAGCTAACACAAGACGCCTGCGTAACACCAGGGCGAGCTAGAAGCCATCCTCCAGCATCGCCCTGCAGCATCCCAGCCCTGCTGGGGGAATAACTCGGAGGAAAAGCTTTGCCTCTTGAGCTCAGACCCTAGAAACTACTTCTTGCTACACGTCTCCCTCCACCACTCCTCTCTGTAATGACACTTTTTAGCTGACTTTTATATTGGTTCGCTAAGCCACTGTGCTGTCTTCTTCCTTTTATAATTAAGCAACTTGAGAAATCCTTTGAGGTCAATAAATTCTGAGGAGGCTTACATAAAACAGAATATAAAGTGGAGAGCCCTGCCATCAGAAGCCAGTAAAAGTCAGCCTCTTTGCGCGACACCTCTGCAAATGGCATTATGTCATTGCCTAATATTAGTAAGAAACAGTAAGATTATGTTTTTTGTTCAGAGCTATAAAAAGTAATGAGTCTCACATAATATACTGAAGGGAAGGGGGGGGGAGAGCACGATAGGGGAGGAAGGTGACTGTAAAAGTGAACTTCCATTTTTTTGGGCATACTGAGTGCATTAGGAAATCTAGCTCGTAACACCCAAATAGACTTTAATGTGCTCTGTCCCGTGGATTTAATTTATTTTGTTTTGCTTTGCTTGCCGGGAACACACACACAAAACCTTTCAGGAGTCAGATGTTCTTGTTTCAGTAAATACAACATAATAATCAGAAGCTGGAAAATATTATGGGGTGGGTGAGGATGGCGTTATTCATCCTGGGTCATGATACAGTGCTGCGAGTGTCTTGGACGCTGCTGATCCCAGCCTAACGAAGCCCACGGTGTTATTCTCAATCTTCACAAACAGGGTGACATATTTCCAGCGCTAAATATTTACTTTCTCACTGTAGGAATGTAAGTGCCCAACCAACAGATCTGTGGAGTCATTCATTTTGGAAGAGGAAGGAAGGGATCCTCTAAGGGAGGCTTTGTGCTACCGACCTGAATACGCAGGTTGTGTGAGAGTTAAATACGAGCTGTGAGGGCTGGGGACGCAGCAGACCGCTTCCCCGCTGTAAGCCAACATGTTTGTGAGCAATAATCTGTAATAAGGACCAGGCTTTACACGGAGAGCCAAGCACTGTAGGAGATGGCTGGTCGGCTTTTTGTCCTGCTTGGTCCTAGCAAAGGTGGAAAAGCGTTGAAACGGGGTGGGAAGAGACCCCTGCAGACTGTGCTCAGTAAATACCAGTACTAAATCTCAGACTGGGACAAGGAGGGGCAGAAATATTTTAGCAGTCATATTCTGCAACCAAAGGAGAGGAAGGCTTTTTTTTCACACACCATAGCTGTTCACTAATGCATGCATGAACTAACTGTCCTTTCTGTCAAGCGCCTTCATTAGTATTCTTTTTCTTTCTGTACTGGAGTTAGGCTGAAAGAGAGATTATACCGAAAGTTGGCTGGCTATCAGTTGGTCCAATTTTATGTGTGCTTTTTATAGGGCTAAAAACTGGTCCGGAGCCTCTGTGTAAGCAGCAGCTACTAGGGCTCTTTGGAACCCCAATTGATTCTCGTGTGCTGTGGATATTCATCCCAAATATGTGCAAGTCCCTCGAACGCCACAGAGCTTTTCCAGAGCTCATCAGTGCTGACGAGTGGGGAATAGCGCAAGAGCCATCAGCGACAGCTAGCGTCGGGATGCGGAATAATCAATATTAATGCATGGAGGTGCATATCCAGAAAACCAACAGATATGGTGGCAGCCCTGGAAGGTGCTTCAGCCTGGTGGGTTATAAGTGGTTCTGGGTTGGAAAAGATGCAGTTTTTAATGCGTTAAGCGACATCCTTCCCACTTCTCCTCCTCCATGCTCTAGTGACACCAAGCTCCGGTTCTCCTCGGGGTATCGCAGTCCTGCTCCCCCTGCGTATGTCACAAGTGATCCCTCTCTGTGTATTTCCAAGAGATCACTACTATTTTCTAACTTGCCTTCCTGATACCTCGTAATTTTTCTTGCCTTGCTATGGGTGGCAAATAAAAATGGTCAACAGAGGGCAACTTGCTGAGGGCCGTCAGAGCTGCTCTTGCCCTTTTCTCTTTTTCCTTTCTGAAATTTTATCTAAGAAGTGAGACAGTGGCAAGGTATAGTGTGATGGGGCCACATAGCAGGCGCCTGTGGGACCAGCACCTCTGATAACGTCAGCAAGGGCTGCCAACCCTCCAGAAATCCTGCATGGGCCACAGCATACGTATGGTGCGTGGCTTTATAGCCCACGTGCTGCCGATCCAAGGCTTTCTGGAGCGAGCCGGTGCTGCACAGTTGCTCTCCACATGTGCCGCAGGTTTGGCACGTCTCCGAAGCGTTGGACCCTGCTCGTACGTGCTGCTCCGAACGCACCCGCTGCAGACAGCTGGGAAGCCCCCGCCAGCCAGATGGTCGAAAAGCTCCCTGCACCTGAATCCTTAAAAGCATTTGTTCTCCAAAAAAATTGTTTGTTCTCCAAAAAGGGTTTAGCCGAGACGTAGGCAGCTCGAGCTCTGTGCGGGGGGCTGGTGTGTGAAACCGCACCGCGTCCCTTTGCCCGTCCGCTACGAACGTTACCGTGTCACCTGGGGTGTGAAGCTGCTGCTTGTGCTGTCTAGACTTGTGATTACTGAAAATTAATTAAACTGAAGGAAATTAGGCTGGAAGGGGAGTGGGCTCCTGGGAGGGGAAAATGGAAGAGAAAATAGGATACTGGTGTTAACCCTTTCCAGCTACTGAACTAGGAAGGGCTCGTAAATGCTCTCAAGGCCTCTTGCATACATGTAGGTAGTGAGTCGGTGTGATTTCAGGAACTCTGCTCCTTACACGCTCAGACCCCGTGCAGGCAGTGTCCGTAGCCCAGGCGTGATGATCCCATCAGAAACGGGCAGCCCGTTTTCCCTCCGCCAGAGTCTTTTAAATAAGTGGCTTTATTGCTAGCCAGACCTGAAATAACTTGCAGATCAGCAGTAGGTTTGAAACGAGCTGGTCTGATTGTGAATAAGGTCAGGGGAACAGAGACGCTCAGATGTAATCCGATAATAAATCAGAGCTTTATGGGGACGGGACGGGAGGCTGGATGGGAGGCAGTTGCGGGTGAACCGGTCTCCTCTTGCTTTTGCATAGCCTCTTACCTGCTCTTCTGTCTCTTAAAGTCTCTCTTATATAGCTTTTCAGCACGGTATCTGAGTGCTTTGTGCCTTCCCCTTGGCATATAGCCACCGTCTGGCTAGCGAGCAAGTACAAACTGTAACACCTGGGTGTCAGCTATGAACATTAGGGTGTGCTACAATGGACCCATCTGTAGTACTTGGCACATGCCGAAGATTTTTATATGTGGTTGGCTGAAAAGCAGGATCAGAGAGAGAGAGGAGGGAGAGCAGGGGAAGAGGGCTCCGCTGGGCACACGGAGAACATCATTTTGGCAAAGGTGCCAGTAGGTTTCCATGGGCTTGTCTGCTTCTTCGCTCAGCTCATGCATTCAGTAAAAATACCCAGGTTGTTTCTAAGAAAAGCAGGAGTAGATTTCCCCAAAGAGCAAGCTTAGAAGCCTCATTCTTTGTCTCTGGAGAACAAATCTAAAGCTATAACTAGATTTAATAAGAATACATTTAATAGTAATAGATATAATAAAAATCTCATTTAATAATAACTAGTTTTATTGTTCCTCCACATGAACCAGGTCCTGTTGACTGACCCCCTGAGCACCACAGGGTTTCTAGCTGGATTTGGAGGGGGGAGCGCTCTGGTTTTCAGGCTGTGGCAGCTTTGACAGCATTGTGTCCTGGAATAAATTTCAGTCGGGAGGGTATAGACAAGGGCTGCCTTTGGTATTTCCACACTGATATCTTGAGCCGGAAGCATCATGATAGTTTCCAGTTTTACTCAAGGGATGGAAAAAACATGTCCCCATCTGAAAATGTCTATGTATCCGTGAGAAATCCCAGCAACGGTAGGGAATAAGTTTACAGCAGTAAAAGGAGCCGTAGCTTATTGCATCAGGTTCACCTAAGTGAAAACTGCAGTGCACTGAAAGGAGAGGAAACATTTTTCTTTTTTCCCCCTTTATGTGCCACTGATGTGTTTTAAAATGCATGGGCAAAGTTTGTAGTTTATTTCCTCCAAAGGGGCCAAGTCCTCCTGGCATTCTTATGAACAAGCTCATTAGAATAAAATCCATTATGCGCATAACTAATGACACAAATTTACAAATCTGTTGACAATTATGACCACATCCCTCATTGCATTTGCTTGTAGCTCACTGAAGTGACCGGGCGAAGGAGTTCAATCCAGAAGTTTTACAGCTCACGAGCTCCGAGTGCAGCCATGTGAGATTATTTCCCAACTGGATTACAAAGCTGTCATTAGGCAGGGCAACTCGGGAGGACCAGGGCACGAGACCGTAAACTGTCCTCGGGAGACTTGAAGTCATTTTGAAGGCAGGGAGAGATATTCCTGGCTGCAGAGACCATTCTATATATTTATTTTTTTGTTGTTAGCTGAAGGGGGGGAAACACATGCGCATGCACACAAACGAGGGCCGTTCCAAGTAGTGCCTGGCGTCCTCTGGAAATGAATAGAAATCAAATTGAGACGCTGGTGTCCTCGGAGTGTTAAATATTTCCAAGTTCTTGCCAGGCGGGTGTAATTTATTGAATGTAGGTTTTGTGAAATAGTGCTCCTGTCAGGGGGAGATTGGCACCAGAGAAATGAAGGCGGCTAATTCTCAGGGGGTCCTCCCTGGCAAAAACCCTCTATTGAGTCCTCATGCTACTTGTGCTCATAACTGCCGAAAAACCAGGAGTGCCATCTGCAAACTGTGATTCATAAACACTCTGTCAGTCTGCCATCTACCCTGACATCATAAAATAACAAGAAGCAGCATTGTAATAAAGAGAGGAGGTTTGCAGTCGACCAATTAAATGCATCTAATTTATTTCTGTTACAGCTGAGGCTTTATTTATTAGTAAACAGCTGCATTTGTTACACTTTTTTTCCCCTTTTTTTTTTTTTTCTCTTTGCTAGGAGTGTGCCAACTGGCACTTTGGATAATCCATTAATCCTAAATAATCATCTGGGTACTTCATGGTTGGTAGGAAAAAAAAAATAGCAAAAAAGGTTATTAAAAGTTAAAATGTAACCTTGTAGGGAGGCTGGAGAGCGCTTCTCCGCCGTGGGTTTGCATGAGTTATGGCGAGCTTAAGTTTGCAGGCCAAGTCCTACGCTCAATTTACACCTGCGAGTAACCAGCGTGGCAGCCAGCTGAAAGGGCTATAAATCCCAGAGCAGGATCTGGCCCTGTGGATATTTTTTTAAGGACAGCCTGTTTGTGGTACAAGAAGAGCATTTTGCATGTTTGGTTTACTTGCCTCCTCCTTCTCGGCGCTAACTTGATTCTCAGCAAAGCTAAAAATCTGCTAATTGGTTGTCAAAGTCTAATTAGCTGATATTACCAAAAAAAAAAAAAAAAAAAAAAAAAGGAAGATAAGTTTGCCTTTTATAATTGGAGCTGAACCACCCCCCCCCCCCCCCTTGAACCCCCTGGTGTGTGTTAATTGAGCTCCAGGACTTTTCAGTATATTTTAATGCTCTCTCCTTTTCAGTGCCCTGGAAAGCTTTGCAGTTAATGAGACAATAATATGTACAATCAAGTAAAAATGTAGTAAAAAACTAGGCGAAGCTGCATGGAATCGGGATGGTGTGAAGGTGTGCGGATGTGTGGAGGGAGGGAGCAGTTCACCAGCCTCCCTAAAGCAGCATCATATGGTCAATAATGCCCCATAATTTTTAATTTACCTTCCCGGGCATTTCCTTCCCCTTACAAGGGGGAATGCTATTTTGCTCGAGGATGTATTTTACCAGTTAAGGGAAGAAGGCTGTACTCTGTGCAGGAGTCAAACGCACATGATGAGGATCCTCAAGCGGCCATACCAGGTGAAACATTGGTCTCCACTGTATTTTATTCTCTCTGCAGGTGTATATACAGATATAAATACAAAATCTCCCCTGTAGTCAGAAACCAAGCCCGACCTGAAGTCTGTAAGGGCTCTCACACCCCCATCCTCTCCGTACCATCCTTCCCGTAGGACCCCAGTACCTCCCAGTGGTGAGTTAAACACCATGGAGAACATCTGTCCCGTACTCCTCCTCCCACGGCCACCTCTGGGGGAGCAGCGCGTGCCACGCTCTGCCTTGTTTTGGTAGCTCAATTTTAAAGCCTATCTCTTGTTATATATTAAAAAAAACAGTGTTAGAAAGAAGTGAGCACAGGTGGGTGCTCTATATATGGGTGCTCTTTTTCAATATGTATAATAACGTTGAGTTTACTTACTCAGTCATGTTTTCCTCTTTCTCCTCCTCCCATCTTCCTCCTCCACACCTGATTTCAATCAGTCCCCTCTGCCCCGCCTGTCATCCTATCCTCTCTGCTGCTTTTACCGCAAACCCACTAATGTTATATTTCAAGTCAAACTTTCAAGCCCACGACGTTGAAGCAAGTGAATACAAAAATCCGAGCGGCTTCGCCAGCCTCGCCAGGCAGGGAGCCGGCACGGCCCCGAGGAGCGCGCGGGGGATGCTGCCGACCGCTCGAGCTGCCGAGGTGCGGCCGGTCACGGGGTTTCACCCTTCCTAGCAGTTGGAGCCTGTTTTTTCCTTTAAATCTGAAAGTGCTTTTTTTTGCTAGAATCTAAAAAAATGAACATATTAAGGCCAAACGCTGCTGCGAGATGAACAGCTTCGGATGTACGTGTCTTCTTGTCGTACGCTGCATGCGTTTAGCAGTGCATACCCTGACCGCCATGGGTATCAGGCTGAGAAAAAGAAACAAATAGAAAAGTAGTGAATTTATTCTTTTGATTATCAATATAAAACCAGAGAATTTTTAGGTAGGTTTTTTTTAAATAATACCTGCTTCATGGTAACCAAACCGGTTGATGGCTGACATCCCAGTTCAGCAGTGTACTCAGGTCAGTGTGGCTTAAGTATGGGCTTGAAAGCTTCATCCTTGCACTCTTAATTAGGGACATAAGGAGCCTGGGTTTTCCCCCAGCATTAAGCAATGGGAGTGGGTAGCCTGCTGCTCAAAGGAATAATCAGGAGGACCTTCTCCATGTCATGGGTTTTGGGGCAATTTCCCATCATTGCATCTCTCTAGAGCAGATCTGATGGGGTTGGCAAAGGTCAGGCACCAATTCTTCAAAGGCTCTTGGTGTTTTTAAGTTTAGTAGACTCCTGTTTACAGATATCATTAATGGGCCCATGCAGCAGGGCGGCAGACAGTAACAGAAAGCTTTTCTAAAAGGGACAACCTAGGTGACCATCGCTGTCCCCTGCCGGGCATCTAAAAAATGGGAGTATCAAAAGACTTCCAAGCTGCTGTGGGAAACCCGGTCCTCTGTTACACATGGGAAAAATGAAGTTGGGTTAAATGTACTTGCCTGTTTCACTGTTGCCTCCTTATTTTATCTTATTTGTTTGGCTTTCCTGTAAAGAAAATGAGCCCACACGAGCACTGCATCAGCCTGGGCCTGACTGTGGACTTCTGTAACCCTTGAGCAAAGTGTGCAGCAGACTGATGTCCTGTGTCCCTGGCTGCTTCCTACAGTCTTGTCCCATCCTTTCCTTTTCCAGGTCCTCCTCTGCTCTCCTCCTTGATCTTGGATCACTTTTGAAACAGTCTAAAAAGGAGTCCTTGTTCAGTGACCTCTCGTACAAATTTAGTCTCCTTCAAAGATGCAACCAAAAAGTAAGAGCACCCAACTTCTCCAACACAGCACAAATGATTTGTCCACTAACAAATGCTCCAAGACTGGTGAGTTTTGATAATCTTTATTGTGCTGGGGAAGGGACTGGTTATTTTCCTTTTTGATGATTTTTCTCAAACACAATGAAAATTTTTGCTATATGAAGGCAAGCTAACTAATTGTATTTATATTTTGAATGACTCGGGTGTCCTCAGACTAGTTTCCTCCGATAAGAGTCACTTCTTGAATGCATCAAGTCTCATCCACGGTTTTCGTTTGCCATGCTAGCTGCAGCGGAGAAGTGGTGTTTAAAGGGTTAATAGCAAAGGTAAGCCATCAAATGGGGTGGAAAGCATGGAAATTGGTGCAGATTTTCTTGTGGAAATAAATTTTTTAAAACTCCAAACCCTGACAACCACTATTCTCAGATGTTGCTGGCAGCCTTCTCCATTTAATAGGAACCTGTTGTTTTCTGAAAGTCAGTTGGCAACATAATAAGAAGGCAAGAAACAGAAAAAAAGCTCCTGTGGAGTCTGGGCTAGAAATGCCATTTTTGTACATTGTCATCAGCAGGTTGACTGACAGCAATGGAAACTGATTGACATTATTCTCTTGCTTTTGCAACATCCTCAGCTAAAAACTGGTCTCTGCTTCTGCCTTTGGCAGGTCAACTGTTGTGCTGCCACCCTGATTCAGATATGTTTTTAAAAACAAGGGGGTTTATGACAGAAAAGGATGAAGTGGTTTTGACCAGGTAAATCATCGCTACTCCTCTTCTGTGAAGTCCAGTTGTTCAATTTTCCAGCAGCCTCAACTTTCTGGGGCTACTCCTTTGTAAATGTGAAAATTGCCCTGGCCCTTGGGTGATACGGTGGAGCTCTTCATAAATAAATCTAATGGAGCCAGAACCTCTGTTGCTGAGGTTACAACATCACTATCGGCTTAAAACACAGTGTTTGCACTTAATGCTTAGTTCATTAACACGTTCTGTCCATTGGCTCATTTGGATCTATTAACATAATTGTTCTTTCTAACCAACTGGGTCATTCTCTCTCCCCAAACAGAAAATCAAAGCTGGCTTCCGTATTTTGGACAAATCATGCAGTCAGACAAATACACGTGCTCCTCTATAAACTCACCCGGGCTGAGATTAGATAAAAATGTTGTGATTCCACTGAACATCAGCCTCGAAGTGAGACTCACCGTAAGGCATATTTGAAAACAAACGAGATGATAGCTCTGCAGCTTTTTCTGTTCTAAATGTCCTGTTTGCCTCTAAAACCTAAAGAAAAAATATTTTCCCAAGCTACTTTGATAAAATTCTTCTTCCCCTGAACTGAAGGGCTGTACTTTTATCCTATTCTCTCCTTCTGGTCTGGGATGTAATAAGGAATATTCCCCTTTTTAATTTCTCTCCCGTTGGTTTCCCCTTTTACTCATTTCATTTTTTTAGGTGACATTGTTCTACTCGCCAAACCTGTAACTTTAACAGAGGGTGACAGGGTGACCTTGACGACAGATGTTCCTGTGGCAACAGATGGCACTAGCAAACCCGAGAAGCTGCTGTATGCCGTCTCCCTGCCACCTGTGCATGGTCAGATTGAGCACATCAATTATCCCGGCGTGCCCATTTCCAGTTAGAGCCAGTTGGATGTGGTGGCCCAGAAGGCCTCCGACGTCCACGACAATAGCCATGGGGCCGGTAAGGAGTCGCTCAGGTGAGAAGACCTCCCCTTTGCACACCGATGTGCCGAAAAGCCCTCAGCCAACGAAGGGTTAAGCTTGCCTCTCTTCCTCCCCGTACCAGTCGGTGCAATATTTAACGACCGATATGGTTGTGGGGAAGAGGCTGCTGCAAACAGTAACACGATGTAATTTTATCGTTACGGCGATTACGTACTTTATTAACTGTAATAGTGAAGTTGTACAGCCAAAGGCAATAGGAGTCTCGCAGGCTTAATATTGGGGTGTACCCAGGTAGGCTTTCGTTATCAATTAGCAAGTGAAAGCAAATGATTTAGGTATACATAAAGAGTTTACCACGTTTCTCAAGGGTGCCAGTGGTGGAAAAGCAAAAATTCCCCATCTGCAACTGTTGTTGCATTCTGGGCAGTTCATTCTCCTGAAGGGGAAAAAAAAAAAAAATAATTGTAACATTGTCTGAAATGATCAGGAGAACTTAATCCAGATGGTGGTGTCATTTCTAAGAAAAAGCATATGTTGGCCATTATGATACTTAAATATAATGGTTTTACATTCCTCTAGTGGACACAAAAGGCACACAACAGAGTTGGCGGGGTTTTTTAATCTTCTGAATGGTGGCAGTGGTGGTGGAGTGGTGGGAGATTTTATCTTCCAAATGGTGTGTTTCCCAGAAGATATGGCAGATTCAATTGAGGAGAGCCTGCTGTAAAAGCCGTGCTCCCGTGGAATGTAAATTTGTGCCTTCCTCTAACCAGTAACAGTGGAGAGGCTTAATTTACTGCCCCCTTCAGATTATCATCATTTTACATATATTCTTCTGGCTTTTTCTTTTTTCTTTTTTTTTTTTTTTTGCTTTAACATGTTTTTCTTTCCGATTTGCTTTAAAAGTTATTTACGCTCCCTTTGCAGCAAAGTGGGCACTATAACTGATTTTATTCTTACCATGATTAACTATGAATAATTTCCTAAGAAATGAGTCAAATTAACAAGGGGAAGAAGAAATCAATAAATCATGAAAGCAGCCTATTTCTAAGTGGGGTTAAAACCACCATTAAATAAATCACGGACTCTAAATGATGACCCGCTTGGAGGGGGGGGGGGGGGGGAAAATGTCCATTTAAATTACAGCGAAAGGCAAAAGTGTGGGCCAGCATCTGTGGTCCCCCCCACGCCGTGCAAGGAGGGGGGCATGGGAGAGGGAAGGAGCTTTGGGGAAGGACCCCGGGACAAGGCGGAGAGGAGAGATGTGGTTTCCCTGCTCGCGTTGGTTGCTACAGCCCAGCTGCGGGGAGGCAGCCAAGAAGGGATCAGAAAAGCTCTGGCTTTCGGACGTGGAGGCATAAATGTTGTTTAATAGCACCTTCTGCCTCCATCCCTGCTCTGCACGGGAGCTCAGGAATGCAGGGGCTGACCCAATCTTGCTGGAAATACCTGAAATGTTTTCACTCTGCTTTGATTTTTATTTTTTCCTGTTGGCTTTCATAGAGTTAGTCACAATTTAAACTACTTGGAGACAATTTCTGAATCAGGCCCACCATGCTTCTTAGCTGGTTTGCATTCTATCCTTTTAATCTTGCATTAAGGATCATACTTTGCCTGATGGCACACTGAGTGCAGTAATGTTACCTAGGGCTAGTTTTTCATCTTTCTTGTTCGTTGAGACTTATAAATCTAAATTTTGCACAAGGAATGTCATCACTTTTGCAGGAGAGTGGCTCATCCATCTTTACGCCACTATGTAAAGACATCCTTAAACTGTAGAAAATTAGGCAGACTTTCCTCGTCAAGTTTTCTATAGGAAAGAAGGGGTCAAAATGCTTATTCCTTAGTTAAAAGAAAAAAAAAAAAAGGGAAGGGAGAAGCACTTCTGCTTGTAACCTCCCATTTGCAATTCTTTTTATGATCTTTTCTCCTCCCTGAACACATGTATGAAATGGCAGCAGCTCCCTGCTCACTGGGAAGGGGTACCTATTACCTTGCATTATGGGCCAAAGATTGTCAGCTGGTTTAAATCAGTATATCTCCATTTGCTGAAATGATGCCATAGCCATTTAAATGGCGGCTTATAAAGTTAGTTCATAAAGTTGCTGAGAGGGTCTCTTTCCTAATGGACTTTGTGGTCATGGGAGATCATCTCCTTTTTGGTGGGACCGGGAAGTATCGTGTTGATTCGAGGTGATGTGGTGTCTGTTTGTCCTCCTTCTCTTTTGCCCACCTGGCTGCTGCGGGCAGGATTCGGTGCAGGTCTTTTGGCAAAGCTATGCATGAGATCAGAGGGCTACAAGGCACAGCAGTCGCTCCCTGCCCACAACACCCCTCCCCGCTGGCGAGAGCAGGCTCTTCAGGGCTTCCTCCAAAAATGAGCGTGAACCGGTGAAGCCTCGTGCCTTCATCCCTCCCGCCGAGCTGGCGCTGAACCAGGGGATGCACACGAGCATCTTCACCCCGGTGTCCTCCGTGGTGGCCTCAGTGGGTGAATCATGCTTATCTAGTGTTTCTGTACCGGTTTTTAATCCTGGTCTTGCTCTTGAATAATAAATGCTGCTCAACAGAGTAGTGCTTACAGAGCAACCAAGAATGAAGCCTGTTTTTTCCTAAGCGCTGTATAAACACAGCCAAGTACGTGTCCCCGGGGCAGATGGACATCTGCGGTGAGGACTGGACCCATGCGGTGGCCGCAGAGCTTGTCTCCAGCTCCTGCTGCTTGTGGGGGACAGAGAGATGGGAGACACGGAGGATGGGCAGGGAGCAGAGGAGCAGCAGCGGGGCCGATGGGGAGTGAGCCGGAGGTCCAAGGAAGGGATTGCAAAGGGCAGAACTGGAGCAGGTGGGCCAGGGTACCACCTCTGCCTCCCTCCTTTTCACATTTCCTTCCAAAAAAAAGTATTTCTGGGCAGGTATGGGACTGCCTGGCCCAAGGATGTCAGTGGTCGAGTTGTCTCTGAGGAACCTACAACGTTGGCCGCTCTCAAATATGAGGGAGACGTCCATGGAAGGGATGGTGTAGGAGGAAGCCGAAGGAGAGGGCACCCGCCGCCTGCCTCTGCCACGGGGATGTAAAGTGGGTCCAGCAGCTCTTCAGGGAAGGGCTGGGGTTGAGGGAGAGAGATGGGTGACTTGTCTTTCAGGCATGAAGGAGTTAAAACACAGGGATTAAAAAAAAAAAAAATCCTTAAAAAAAAACCACACTCACACACACATACACTCACACACTCTCACAAAACCCTGCACCCTAAATTAATTTCTGCTGGTAATCTATATCGGGTTAAATAACGCCTCATTATTCTGCAACACAGCTGAGGCTTCTCAAAATGTTTATCTTGTTTTGTAACTGGTACCTTCTGGCATATTCCAGTGCCAACTCTCCTAGCTCTTGCTATATTTCATTCTCACTATTTTTGGAATGGAGCTGCTGGTTCCAGGTGATTTAATAAATTGCTTTTTTTTGTGTTCCTTTTAACTTACCCATCTGCTCAACACATGCGTAACTTGCAATCTGTCGGCAGTTTGCAGAAAGACAAACTGTCAGAGCTGCATGCATTTGACAACTTTGTTCCCAATTAGATTAGTGGTAATTTTAACAGATTTCAGGGCAATCGAAAAAAGGGATGACATGTTATTAAAGCATCAATTTTGACAGACCCAAGCACATACAATTTCAGTGTAAATTATTTTAAATGCTTTAATTAAAGCTATGAAAGATTTACCCTTTTAAGCGGTAAGTGATTGCAAGACAAATATAAAGGGAAAGTGGATAACAGAGTTTCCTAAATGGTTTATGCTGCGCATGGCAGTCCACAAGTCACCACCACCATAATCTATGACTGTAATGTTGGAGGCATAGTTAATTATTCATAGCCTCATCTCTGGAGCAGACGTGATTAAGAACATGAGGAGCATTCAGAGATCTAAGCAGTACCTATGAAAACCGGAGTTCAAGCCCCTCTTAGAGCAGATGCTGTTAGGAAACAGTTTAGGGGTATCTCACATGGTGGATATTTTTATAAATACGCTTTCATTTTTGCCCCAGTTCTGCTCTGGTTTAGATGGCCGAAGCCCAGTGGTCAGGGTGATTGGAGATTTAGAGCAATTGGGGATTTTCTATACTTGAAGACGCTTTACAGGCTGTACAAGCCCTGTAAAAAAAAAAAAAACACCACCACAAAACAAAACAAAACAAAAAAAACCCCCAACATTTATTATTTAAACAGAATACAGCACTCTAAATTCATCACTCCGGGAGCACTCTGCCACATATGTAGCCCATTTAACCATTTAAATGATTTTGTGAATTATGGCCCCCTTCCAGCAACCTTCGTTCAGGCAAGCCTGACCTTGGCTTCGTGGCGAGAGGGCTGGGCTTGGCCCCTCTTACCCAGCCCTTGGGTCCCAGCTGGAGGACCATCGGCCTCCCCGCAGTCACACCTTCATCGTACGCTCAAATGTTGGTCTGAATTGGAGCCGAAACTTTCCAGGATGATCACTCCACGGGTTTTGTTTGTTTTCTGCATGGCTGGCTGTGCTGTGCAGCGCTGTCTCATTTTCAGATTGTTAAATGTACGTATCGCTTTAGTGTATAAACTATCGGTCCCACAACCTGCACTGAAAGTTTATTTCCTTTTTAATTCAGGGACTGTACGGCTTCCTGATGCTATTTAGAGTAAAAAGCGACAAGCATGCTGTTCCCACCCTTCCCTGTTTCTTGAAACCAAGCTTGCATGCATCTGTTTGGGGTTTTTTCTTGTTCCCTTTGGGGTTGGGTATAACTCGGTACAACTTTCTGAAAAGCTTAAAAGTTTTTCTTTGGAGGTTGCTGACCCAGAGCGTTGCAGTGCCAAAATGCAATGGAAGTGAGAGAAGCTGCTCCAGCAAACACTGCAGGAAGCTGGTCAGAGCCTGCAGTTTCTTGCCCTTTCCAGCTGTTTGACTGCTGGAATATGCAGTGATTTGTAACTGGCACAACAGGTCCAGCAAATAAGATGAAATTCTGATGGAAGTGTCTCACCACCTTTGGGACTGGTTTTGATCTGCATGCACGTACTGCCGGTCTGTTCTCTGCTTTGCAGGTCTGTGAACCAAACTCTAAAGGGCTTCACAGTTGGGACAGCTCCTAAATCCTCTCAAATCCCTTCCTCTAGTGCTCTCGTCAGCTGGTGTGAGTCAGCGAGGCTCCATTTAATTCAATCAACCTACTCAAATGTGCACTGGTTTAAGATCCACCTTATTGTGTTTCAGTTGATGAGTGCTGGCCTCTTGAGATGTCTGAGTTTGCCGTGAAAAATCACCTTCCTTCTTAAAAAGTGAAGGAGACCGTGCATCAGAGATCAGAGTGTAAGAACAAGATTCTCCTGGTCAGCCTCAAATTGATGAAGTTAAAAGGCCAACAAGAGGACGGGGCCACCATGACGGGTAATGGGCAAGCAGATAAACATGGGCAACTGAAGCAGATTATTTCAATGCTGATATCAGACCACCCATGCTCAGACATATCAAAATACCTGCATGGTAGACAACAGCATGGGAATCCTGTGCAGAGGTCCTTCACCAGCTAGCCCTGCACAGCCTCTCAAAAAACCTTTCGTATATATTTTCTCCTTGCCCAGGTGTAGCCATTTGTATGTGAAAGAGACTGTTGTACATAGGGGCCAATTTAATAGGATGAAAATACTCCACTGGTACAATTGAGGTGCTAGGAAAACCAGAAACATTTATTTCATTGGTATGGACTCAATCGTGGTTTTCTTGTCAACAGACTAAGAAAGGAGCCAGTAGGACCTGTAATGCAGGTGAGTCACTAACTGTCCGCAGTGGTCTTCTGATGCTCCACTGAATAGTATTGAATTACAAGATATGATGTAAAGACTAAGACTTAGCAGGAAGAAAGTTGGAGAGAGCAACCTCTTGAATCTTGTTGTCTCGTCCTTGCTCATTAGTGCTTCCCCTTCCGAAGGAGCTCTAATTGTTTTGGTTCAAAAGATGATACACTGGAGATACTGGAAAGCTCATCTTCGTGACAGATTAGAGTCATGATAGGAACTCAAAAAGCTTGAAGTCTGAAAAATCTTCCAATTATTAGTAAACTTATCTGAAGACTGTGAGCCCGTTAGAGTTCCTGAGATCAAATGACTGGTAAAGGTAGTCCCTGTAAACTAAGCAGAGACCTAACATTGCTTATTTAATCAAGTCACATACAAAACAGAGCAAAAAATCCGTTTGCATACATATTGAGCTTTGCTGCCTAATCTATTTTATAATGTTTTGCAATTAACAGGCCAATGTTCATCAGCTGATAAATAATTAGCAGCTGTTGTTGTTTCTAGGGCATGACGTAAAAAGCTTACATAGGACAAAAACTAGCTTGAGTTGTTTGCCAAAACTCTGACCAAACATACATTTACAGCTCACAAAACCAAATTTCTCTGAAAAATTGCACTTCATGGTATCTGCGAGGGAGTCCTCTTTATGAATCTGCCAAACTTATTAGAAAAAAGTATTCACCTGCTCTTTTTGTCAGCCAGGTATTGGAAATCTAGGATGAAGGCTTCTTTTTTTTTACTGGCATTATTCAGACAAATAAAGAATTCAAGTGTAAACACCAAGGGGTTTTTATGATTCACCTGTAGCTTGCTAGTATCTATAGTCTTCCCGACATTACACACAGGATCGTTTGATCTTTGCTCAAAATCCTCAGATCTGCGAGGAGAGAGATCTGAATTTACCGAGATGTAACCACCCCTAGCGGGTTTAAACAAATGTAGTGGTCTAGTTGTTATTCATCTAAAATAACTAAAAATTGACTTGCTGTAAACTCTGATTACAAACAGGAGAGGCAGAAAACAGATCGTTTGGGAGCACCCTTTGAATGCATCTTGCCGACTGTCTCGTCAGCTTGCGACTCTTTATCTGCTTACTTGCATCTCTTTTGAGTGAGGGGAGGGTCTGCAGGAGCCACGAATGCCAATAAGAGGAATACCTGCAACCGAATTTGCGCTGGTGGAGAGCTCAGTGGCTTCCTCCAGAGCTTTTCTGACTTACTTATTTTTATACTACATATTCATCAAGCAATTACAAGCGCTCTTGCCTGAGAGAGGGGGATGACTCCTGTTTACAGCACACACAATCACCTATGATTAAGCAAGTTCATACCATGCTCATGCAGAAGTTCAGTCTCCCACATAGACAAGCTTTACTCCTGTTGTAAAGGCTTCTACTGCACCAGAGAAGCCTGTTTCTTGACCATGGTTTTTATCCAATAGTTTCACACAGTTTTTCAGATATCCTAGCTTCAGGCCAAGGAGCATCAGAAAGAAAAGGGTCCAAAACTTGAACATGTCTCCAAATTAAAATTGTGAAGCTATTGTAGACAGTTGAGGATAGACGTGATGTATCTGCGGCAGTGAGTGTCACTGAAGAGGTTTTCTGTAACATTTTGTACTATTTGGAGTTTCCTAAGTGTTGCAGGCTTCATGCCCAGGTATATCGGTTTGCTGTAATACAGCCAAGTGACCAAGGTGTGAAAAACTAAGGCCAGGTCAGTATCTGCCAGGATGGGATGCAGTCTCCCAGCCAACTGGGGATGGTTGGAAGTGATAATTGCTGCTATGAGAGCGCTGAATGTACTTGTGGATTCTTCTCCTATTTTTTTAAATAGGAGCTCAATTGTGAATGTGTGCTTTAACCACAAACTCTTCCGAATTCTCTCCTCTGCATGCTGACATCTCCTGTCTCACTTGGGTTCAACTTCACCTACCTCTTGTGTATCTCTCAGGTTATCTTGACTCAGCATTGGGACCTCATCCTGGTATTGGCATGATTGCGTATGGCGAAAAATAGAGATGTTTGTTTTCTGTGCCTTGCCAGCACCGAGACCGCTTACCCTCAGCTGTATATAAATATTGAAAGAGCTTGAGATATGTCTTGGCTGATTTGATACCCCAGGGTAAAGGTACAGGCTCAGACTTTGCTCTGGACTCATGTTGCTTCTTGCAGGTGAGATGGCAGTGCCCGATGTAAGTGGTGTTGCATAAATACAGAGAGACCTGGAAGGATAGGAGTGGAACGCCTTCCTCTCTGTTGATGGGAGGGGACCTTGGGCTGGTGGCAGCAGAGCCGTTTCAGCTCCGGGTCTGGTGTGAATCCAGTTTGTGCTAGGCTAGACCATAGGTCACTGCAAAATAAGTATTCAGGTTCCCAGTTAGAGCAGTCTAACCGTGCTGATCAGACATCACAGGTTCATGGTGGACATTAGTTTACTAATATATGTAGAGAGGACTCGGTTAGAGGTGGTTGTTCGAAGGAGCAAAGAAATACTCCTTTGCTGTATTACACTGGACCGTTTGGTTCAAGAGGAGCACCAGTTGTTTGTGACTCTTTCTCCAAACCATGGTGCTAAAATCAGGATTGTTGGTGGCTTCTGTTGACTTCTTGTCTCTTATAAAACTCTGGAGTGGCCACTGCAGTACCGTGACCACAACCTGCACTACCAGTGGTTGCAGTGCCCTCAAAATTATCAGGAAGGCTGAACATGTGGTCAAGAGTGGCTTAGATCAGAAATTACCTGAGATCCTTAGCCAGGGGTGGCCTGTGTATGAACACAAAGTCCGTAAGATTTTTGTCTCTCATTTCCTTTTGGTAGCAACTCAGTTTTTATTCTTTCTCCCCCTTTATCTTTCAGACTTCCCTGAAACCAGATTGTGCAACATCCTGCAAGAGCAGAGCTCTGTCTTTTAGAAAGGACAGATTTTGAAGGCGGGGTAGCTCTCTGCACCCCAGTGGGATGTGTACCAGCCTCCTGGCAATGGGGTCTGACCGCTCTCCCCAAATGTTCGTAAGCCTCCTGGTACATATGCAAGCCCTCCATCTCACCCACCGAAGGAAACCCTGTGCCTTTAAACGCCCTCCCCAGGGCGGGTGCACACTTTTCTGCTTATTCTGAACTGACAGGTTTAACATGTCGCCTGCCTGGTCACCGGAGAGAGGCACCTCTGGCAAAAGTTCAGAAGTCAGTGTTTTGGAAAGATTGGTTTGACCAGCTCTCAAGCGAGAGCAAATCCCTGACCAAAGGCAGTCAAATCTTCAACGACATTTAACCACTGTGGTGCTGTAGCTTGCTGACATCCTTTTAACCTGGAGAGGAGCGTTCCTAGCATTTAAACCTTCAAGTTTTATTTATTGTTTCTTTTCTGCTCTGTTGGCAGCGAGAAGCTGGGGTGAAGACAGGTTGTTTTGACTTAATTCTAATTAATTAATTAGCTGGCGTATGGTTCTGGCCCAACACTATGGGACAGACTAGCAATTTTGGATGTTGCCTTGGTATCTGGACTTCTGTAATATATAGCGTTGCAGTAAGGACATATATTCCCTTACTGCCTCTTCGGGGCTTGTTATTGAAGGGATCTTAAGATTTACTGCATCTTGCTTTGTAAAATTGCCAGTTCACAAACTTTTTCTCATCCTTCGGTATTTACATTGAAGGGTAACAATTTCTTAAAAAACAAGCAAACAAAAAAGAGCATGCAAACAGTTAATAGTAAGTGGTGCCCAAATTACATATTTCTTAAACTCGTGGCCTACTTTACTAATCAGTTGTCATAAGATGTCAGATGGGGACCCATCACTGAAGAATTGCAGAATGCAGCCAGTGAAGCAACTAATTAGTTGGACAGTGGCATGGAGGTGTGTGTCCCCAAGGAGCTGAAATGATCAGAGCAGGTGAAGAAAGTTTGGACAGATCAGTATCTCCGTGGTATAAAACCCAACACTTGGCTGAATCACAGGGATGCCGAGGGTGAGGACACCACGCGTCCTCCATCAGGGACCGTGCACGGCAAGGGACTGCAGTACCGCTGTTTCCAGAAAGAAAGGCGAGTCAGCTGAACGCTTGAAGGAACACGACCTGAGATGTGCAGGAATTAGAATAGTTGAGCAGTTTCTGGGTTTCATTTGGGAGAGCTGTAGCTGACTGGCTTGCTCACCGATGGTTTGTTACTCACTCCTGAAGCCTTTGCTCCCCAGCCACCGCAAGAGTTGGCGTTGGTTATTCCCTGTAGACACCAGACATGCCTACCATCACAGAGTAGGTGATGGTCATTGAGCCAGCAGACCCGAGGGTCCGTTGGCTCCTGTTGCAGCTGGGGACTAAAGGCAGCAGTAAGGGACCCTCAGACCTCTGGACCAAACATATAAGAGCCCCTGTTGTGAGCTAAAAGATGTAAAAGACTAAAATTTATAAACTTCTCTAGGTGGCCCATATAGTCCTTTAACACAATTTAAGTTGTTTTAGGAGTCCTGCCTGACTGACTTTCTTCTCTCTTCCCTTCATCCCACCCCTATACAGGTGCACCCCTGCTGCACTGATGGAGTTTTGTCTCCCTATACAAACTCCATAGGTGCAGCAGCAAAACAAATCGTCTCTAAAACTCCTCCGAAGGGAGAGCCCCACCACCCTCCGGGACCTGAGAGAAGGTCAGTGTGGGACGCCAGGAACCCCTTCAGATAGGCAAGTCCCTTGCTTTTGCAGCAAAAATTAGGATCTCATCCTCAGCCTCTTCTTTTTTGGGTAGATGCAAAACTCAAACCCAGGTATGTGACTTGGGACCTTTAGTGCAACAAGGCCTCAGTAGAAAATCTTCTTTCCAGTGCTTTGATTTTCAAAATGTTATTGCATGCTGTAGGAGCAGTTGCACAAGTGGATAAGAACTGTTGTATTAAGTATTAATAAGTAATATTAAGCTATATTGTTGTACAGATTAAGGACAGCTATGTCACAGGAATCATCAGGAGATGTGTTTCCAGACCTGGGGGTCACTTTTGGAGCCTTACTTTTGTAACTGCTTAATCCAGTGCAGTGGACAACTTCCACCAGACGGGACCATTCAACGTTCAGCCTGGATCAGCAGTTTCGGGGCTGGCCCTACCCGAGGAAGGAGATGCTGATGGAGGACAACAATCCTCCTGCGATTGTGTGGCCAAGGCTGGTGGATGGATGCGGAGGACGCCTTGGACAGATAGCGTGCACCATGTGCCCTGGCAGAAACGCACTCGGCAAATCCATGCAAATGCTGTCTGGAGGTGTAAAAGTAAAAGGGCACCAGTTCTTTTCATCCTGTTGAATTCAGGCAAGGTACTTGCTCAAGGGACAGATTCTCAGTTCCAAAAAAGCTGCTTCGACCTCTGAGCTGCCAAATTCCTTCCCGCATTACCTCCCATCTTTCTTTCCAGTATAGCACAGCTACTCTGAGTCATTGTTTATCTAATTTAATTAACATTTGCCAGTGCCTGCAACCTAAAACACTGTCTTAAAACATTTGCTTGAAAAGCCTCCTTGTCCCAGAGCTGTCATTTTTTAGCATGATGGATAATGGATAGAAATAATTATCCTGAACAAGGTTAGACAGCTTAAATGATTTGAGTTTCAAGGAATTAGTAAGCTTAGCTAAACATCTTATTTTTCAAGACACATTAATGAAAACACAGCAATGACCATAATGGATTGTAAAATCTGTACTCTGCTAAAACGTATGCGGTCTTTCACAGGTAGCTGTGTCCGCAACGCCTTCACCCAGGGAGATTTAAATCAGGGCATCATCTGATACCTCATCAATCCCTGCGTTGAAAGGACTTCAATTAACTTTGAATCCCAGATAAGATGCTTCCAGGGCTGTGAGTGCTGGTGTCCAGTTCAGCTGGTCCAAGTGAGAAGACAATGCAAGCATGGGTCCTCGGGAGGACCTGGGTCCATAGGAAGCCAGTGTTGCAGCCACAGCCCCTGTAACAGCCCTGGAAAAGACCAGAAGAAATCAGAAGGCAGAGACTCGGTGCAAACGGAGTGAGCTATTTCAGGTTTACAAAGCTATAACGGAGGGCAGAATCGGGCTCGCTGCCTCTGCATTATTTTCCCAGCCCATAGTTTTGAGGGAAATTAAAGTTTTGAATTAATCATTGACCTTTAGCTTTGAAGAAAAACAGAACTTCGGCATGAAATTGCCAAAAAATGAGAGTAACAATCTGTAATTGCTTAATTTCGCTCCTAGAAACCCAGGTGCAGCCAGGCCTCTGCGGTGCTTTGCACTGCGCAGAAGTGGGCTCTCCTCCAGGGAGTCTCAATCCAAGGCAGACAAAGAAAACACGGAGAAAAACAGGCACCTGGCAGAGAAGTGCCAAGCCACTCACAACGGGACACGGGAGATGCCCCTTCCGTGCCCTGCGCATTGCGCCGTGACACCTTTCAAATAATAAACCCCCTCCGCCCAGCAAGATGCACAGACCTGAAGTTGTTCCCCTGGGTGCAGAGCAGAGGGTCGCATCCTGCTGCCCGTCGGCCATGGTGAGCGCTCTCGAGAGCTGCCCGGCCATCCCGCACGGACCCGGAGCCGGGAACAGAGTCTGGGTTATAGGCTCCTGTAGTCTAAATTGTTAAACGCATCAATATGATGGAGATTTCCACTTAAGGTAGATTTTTGGTTTTGTTTTTTTTTAAATTCTTGTTCACCAAGTTTTATATTTCTGGGGCCTTTAGGCAAATTAAATAAAAATCTTCATCCAAAAAATGCCCCTTTTCACTTCTGAAAGTGAAAATTTTCTTTATAAAGATGCAGAATTTGCAGACCCACTTGGTAAAATCCAAAAGTTTCACTTCAACCCTCACTTTTTACATTTTTAAATTTGTTTTTTAAAGATCTCTGCATTGGTGTAGAACGATTTAAAATTCCTCTGGCAAAGTGCAGTTTTATTGCTCCAGAGCTAGCATAAAGCTGAATGGGTAGCTGTATTTCAAGTAAGGAGCTGTGGGAGAGTGCAGCTTGCAAATGGCAATAGAGCCCAGAAATTGAACTCTAGCCTTTCTATTCAGTGCTCTTTTTATTATTAAGTCACAGAATAAGTAAAATGTTACGGGGACACTTTAAATCTACACTTGTTTGTACAGCATCTGATGAATATGTGATGGGGAAAGAAAATGAAAAATGTGGGGATGCTGAAAATAAGCAAAAGATTGGATGTTGAAGAATCAAGTATGGTAAATTATGGGATACAGTTAAATCTGTAATTCTAACCTGAAATAGAGGAACACGGCTCTGGGGCACTGTCATGGTTGTGAGGTGTCTTTGGGGTAGGTGCCCTCTGCTTGGTGGCTCAGAGGATGGGACATCTCTGTGGCGTGGCAGGAGACAGCAATGGCCAGAAGCTGCCTCAGCTGTAGCAAAAAATGTTATTTTAAGATCTGAAGATCCCTTTTGTTTTGATTTTTTTTTCAGACTTGAAATAAAATGGTCCAGAACTGAATTGCACAAGACTTTTTATCATGCTCATGAAAATACTGGCACAGGTGGCAGAGACAGGCGAGAGTGTGGAGCTGTCATTCACCCCAGCGTCAAGGTAGGATCTGAAAGGGGTTTGGGTGGACGATGCCTGCAGGCTGCCTCTTAATGGTATGAAGCCTAAGTGTCTGGTTGATGCATCTAATTTAGACTAATGAGTCTTGCTTTGTTTTCAAGGGCCGAGAAGTTTCAGCTAGAGCTGGCTAAGGTTCACCTGCAGGACTACGGTTTAGTGCAGGTGGATCCTGCTACAACAATGATTTTATTCTGTTTTATTATGGCTCTTGCAGCTGTCGTTTTAAAAAGGCACATACTGAATTCAGTTCAGAGGAGAGATCTGTACGTCCTCTGCCCCTGCACACAAGCTGGGCCAGGGGAAGGCTTTTCTCCACGGACATTCCTGAGGCTACAGATCCCTGGGGACCTTCCTTCATGATGCTTCTCATTACCAACGCCAGTTGCAGCCATGGAGGAATGAGAGGGCAGAAACCCATCCATGCTGCTCCCGTGCTGGGATGAGACCCCGTTGCCTGTTCCTTCGCTGTAAGACAGTGCAGGTGACCCATCACCAGCATTTAGCCATTGTTTCCCATTAGGATCCAGCCTTGCTGAGTGTTTTGGGTAAGTATCCCTATCCGGACAGATGTTAGCATCTCCCAGCATGGAGAAAGCAGTAAGAGGCAGGGGAGCACGGCCACTTGTCCAGGCAAGGACAATGGACAACCACCCCTAACGCTGACACCATGGAGGCTGTAATTTTAAGCAGCAATCTGCAATTTTGGTGTCCTTAGTTGTGCTTTTATAACCCCAGATAGGAGATACAATGCAAATATTGCTTCCATTCCTATGTCCTTGAGTGGGGTAGAAGAGAAACCTCTTGAAAAAAAAATGTCTCCTGTGCTCTGGGCTGACTGGGGCCACAGGCTGATTTCTGTTTCTCACCAGTGTCAAACCAGTTCCCTGGGGACCACCACTGGCCCTGGTGCTCCTATACTCACCCATCTATACGAAGACTATACTCTTCGTCCTGGCCTCATGACTGTCCTTCCTGCCATGGTGATTGCCCCGGAGGGAAGAGGTGTGAATCCCCACACCAAATGTGCTGGGAAAGAGTGGAAAGGGCTGATCCTCCTGCTGTAGTGTCTAGCCTTGTTGTAAATGTAGTTTAAATTTCACAAATCCATTGTAACTATTTTGCTCCTTTCTCCTAGCCTGAGAAAATAACACAGTGTTAACTATGATTTCCTGATGGTGTTTTTAAAATGCAATAGCAGAACCAATGTGAACAGTAAGGAGCTTTTTCCTGTGTTTCCTGTGCCCCAAATGAGGGGCAAGTGACCCATGAGCTACCCCATCATTTCTAGTTTGTGCTTTCTCTAGACCAGAGATGGGTGGGTCAGATGGAAGAGATCACCGAGGCAGACAGTCCCATGACAAAGAGATGCCCCCATGGAGGCAGCTGTTCATCTACCACAAAAGTGAGTTAGATGAAGAGGGATTTGGATGGGGCACCAAACCTGCCAGTAGCCAGTTGGGCAGTGGCTTGAGACACGATGATGAAAAAATGACATTTAGAGTTATTAAGGCTGGGGTCTATGGTGTAAAGGTAAACATGCCATGGATGAAATCCTGCTGCTTAAAAGGTAATACTAAAGTGGACTCTTGCTCCAGCTCTCGTGGCACCCAGGATCGTTGCAGCTCTGCAGTCAGACGGTGGCTGGAGAGAAGCAGCAATAAGAAAACCACATCCAAGGGATGGGGAAAGCAAGGTGTACACAAGACCCATGGGTGGCAGAGGTACTCATCCACAAATCTGCCCTGCGGAGCGAGAAGAGAGCCAGCTCTGCCTTTTTGCCAAAAACAGAAATCAAGGGAAAGGAACCGTAACACACGATGGCTATCTGCTCCTTGGGTTTGCCTTTCAGTAGCGCAGTTGGGTTTTTGATGCAATTTGTTTCTCATGCTTGTGGATGTGTAATATGAGGCAGAGCACTCATTATTGGGAAGCCACAACTGATAGATGAATAACACGGTTGGGTGCCAAAGTTAGCGTTGGCCCTGCGTAACTATCATGTTGGTAACCTGCATTAATTGCTCATGGCAAAACCTATGGATTGGTTTTCCTTAGCAACTACTTTGTAATTACAGAGTGAGTCCAACAAAAGCAGTAGTAAAGTATAATTATGTAGTTCCTTTTTTTACAGTTACCAGGTCATTCTTGGAGACATATATATATATATATATATAATTAACGTGTTGCTGCTGTGTGCTGGGTGGCTGGGAGAAGCTGGACTTTGGAACATGAAGTAGCTGCAATTTCCTCTGTTGCTGGTGTTTTAGGAGGGGTAAGAGCCTCTGCTCATCCTTCTCGGTTGGGAGAAAGCATTGCTTTGTCCCCTGCTTTTTAGCCATGGTGCTCTGGACAGTTCTTGGCACGCCTCTGTCACCTCCTTCCATCTGATGGCATCTTTGCTTCTTGCCTGCCCCATGTCTGTGTGGCTGAAGTGTTTCTGGTTGTCCTGCAGGGATTTTAGCCAAAGACCATGGCACAAAGTGCTCTTAACATACTAGGCAGTACTGGGGAAGATGGGTATGAGAACAGAAAACTGCTGCTAATACAGCAGTAATTTTTAAAGATGAAATGCAGTGGATCTTCTTTGGTCATGTGCTGACTCTTCTGCATTGTGCATGGTGTGTAGAGAAGATTGGAGGGTTTTTTAATTGAAGGAAAACAAAATTTCTGTGCAAACTTAAATTTTCCACATGAAAATCTTAGGTTTGCTACCAGAACACCTGATGGGGGTAATCACAACACAACACTGTGTTCTGGGTTCGTTTGGGAACACACCGATGTGCCAAAGTCCAGCAGCCTCAGCTGGATGCCCTGATCTGAGAACATCACTGTGCCCCATTGTGTGTCCCATCAAACATAAACAGTTGTGACTTGATTTTTCTTCTGTGAAAAAAATGCAGTATTTCAGCACTTGGCTGAAAACAAACACCAGTTAATGTTCTTTATGTCTATTAAATAGGAAATCAGTGAATAAGAATGAGAGTGTGAAAAATGCTCTTTAATAATTTGGGATTTTGTTGACAATAACATAGATCTTTGCCCCGAAATTTGAAATTCAAGCAACTAGCCAACTTATGCAATATTTAGAAAACGTGTGATCTTCTGATTATTCCAGTGGAAAATGTTTAGGAATTCGCAGAGCAGTCTCTGTGGTGAGTTTAGATGTAGGGATTTGCTCATGCATCTGCTTAGGTCCCGTTGATGCTGTAAGACCTAAACCCCATTCCTGAAGAGCAGTGCTTTCCCAGGTGAGGATTCAGGTTGGAAAAGTGCTTCCCTGTGGGGTCCGTTTCAAGCCTTTCTCACCACTCATCCTGTAGTGGGATGGATGTCCAGGGGGAGGGAGTTGTTTCCCCAGACATCTCCTGTTCCCTGCAGCTGGATCCAGTCTTGGCTGTGAGTTGGGCACAGCCCTCACAGTTTAGGAAAATGGTCCTGTAAACCCAGAACACGGCTGATTTCAGGCTATTAGAGTTTTGGCTCTCAAAGCCTTGGTCCCCCTCTTCTGCTCTCTGCTCAAACCCTGGCAGGTGGGTTTGTGGCTGCCTAATGTGAGTTTACTCCTTGTGCAAATCGGGAGTATGGCTGAATCCTGCAGAACTGTTCCACTCTTTGACCAGGCTATGTTGGGTAGGACACTTGCCGCTGTCTCTCTACAGTGTTTTCAGTGATTTTTCAAAGGACAGTTGACTTTTCCTAAATTTAAAATGTATTTCTATGGAAACTGTGAGGCTAGAAGAATGATTTGAAAAAGTTTAATACCTAATGGCAGCCAAGATAATGGCAATAGACAGACGTACAATGATGCATGGGATATCCCCATCGTCCTAAACAGTTGAGCTGCAGGTGTAGGCAGGTAGAATAGAGGATATATCCAGTATTCAGCGCTCAGCCTGCACGCCCTGTGCACCCCTTGCACGGTGCTTAACAGCCTGTCGTGCTCCCTGGGACCATGGGCAGTCACGGCCGCTGGTGCTGGGAAGCAACTTGGGCAGATTGGAAGCAGGGAATTGAAATGAGATGTGATAAAAGCACACAGAGGAGTAAAGCCTGCGCAGCTCGCTCGGTGCAAACTGCAGCGTGCCCTTGTCTGGGTGCAGAGGTCGGCGGTGGTGCAGCGCTTCCACAGCAGCGCCTGCACGGAGGCTATTTCCGACTCCCATAAAAATCTTTATGTCTCTGCGATCAGGATTCGGTGATGCAAATTTGCTGTGTCAAAGGAAGATGCCGCTGTAAATGAATTAGTACAAGAAGAACTTCTTATTTAAGAAGTGCTGACTCTGCACTCTCCCCTATGCCCTCGCTTTGAAAATTGAAGTCTGGGTTTGCTGCTTGCTATGATCTATATTTAGATACTTGTAAATGAAGTTTTGCAGTCACGTGGCTGCATTCTTGTACGGCTTCATGAAGCTGGTTTTTCACATTACAGAGATTTATACGTTTGCGTTTACATATTGCAGGTGTTTCCATAAAAGCTAGGGGTAGCCACATTAAGGAGGAAGGCCTGAAAGAAAACCAAGAAGTGTTTAAAATTATACTGAGCACACCTAAAGACATTGTCCTGGGGCAAAAGATGAAGTCACTGCAGAAACGAGGCAGTCGCAGACAGGTAAGATTGATGGATGTAGGCTTTTCGGGAGCACCTCCTCCAAGCAGAGGGTTGAGTCGTGCAAGGGGACAGCATCCCTTTCGGGATGTATCTCATGCGATGCTCCCAGTAAGCTGCCGAGCTCCTAGCAGAATATTTCAAAATGTCAGAGAGTGCTGCAGTGCTGAGCTCATGCTATGTAAATGATAGTCTGATGAATTATGTGCTGTACACACTACACACAAATCCTGTCCCAACCAGCCCTGGAAGAGGAGATAGCATTCTTGCCGGTGTGTCCTCTGCTCCAGGAGCCTTGCCAGGAGGACACACCATAATTCATGCTCTGCTGATGCTTTATAAAAGTTGCAGCCTGTACCTTGGCTGCTGTGCTGCTGACCCTAGCATCCATGTCACCCACTGTCCCCTCCGAGCCCGGTGGCTGACCGCATCCCTCTGTGCCTATCCTGGGAAGACTAATGTGTCAGCTAGCCCTCCGGCTGGCACGGGCAGTGCGGGCAGAGAGTCCCCTCAGCACGGCATTACACAAAAGGTCATGGTTGTCCCTGCTTTCGGGATACACCCAGAGCTGGCTTGACCCCAGCTTTGCCCTCCTGACTGCAGAAGCCTACAGCTTGACACAGGGAAACAAGGTAGTAATTCATAGGGCTTCTCCTTAACTAAAGAACCCCTCCAATCTCTGCTGAGTAATAGCTGTCAGAACGAGAGGGTTATCAGCACTTAATTTAACCTGGTTCAGGACTCGCCCTAAAGCTGTAATGTAGCATCTTCCACAAGGCAGTGCCTGGGAAACAGGAGGTTTCCCAGAGGGAGGGGGCAGGCTGACAGTATGGGATGATAGGGGAATTTCACAGGAAACTAAAATACTTCTGGAACATTGAGGGGGGATGGCAGAAGTTTGGGGCAGAATGGTGAGAAAGAGTTTGGCTGTGGGGGAAGAGTGTTCTTTTCCACTCCCCATCCCTTTTTCCATGGTGTGCTGGAAGCTTGGCCCGAGGAGGACTCCGTGCAAACCCCATCCTCCGGACAGGGCAAGGCAAGGCGCAGTGCGGGGTTAGGAGGGTGGCCAGCTGGGTAACCGGGGCCAGGAGCAGCCAGGAGGGTGGGTGCCCAGGTCAGCACACCCAGAGGTGCCAACCTGCCCTTTTTTTGGAGGCTGCTGCCTTTTTTGGAAGCTTGTTGGGGACCTAAAAATCTCCAATTTCCTGCTGCCACAGACAAGGCTGGGTGCTGGCCCAAATGTGGGTCAAGACTGACACCCTGTGGACAAGTTATTCTTTTCCGTAACTCCTCCAGGATTTCTCTCCTGATGCTTTTTTTTTTTTTTACTTCTGACTTTATCCGCACCCCCCCCCCCCCCCCCCCGCCCCGGCTCTTCGCTTGCAAAACCCTCCTCAAGCCGGCAACCCCTGCGCAAGGACCAGCGTTTCTCAACGCCCTTAAAAGCCAAGGGCTGAGAAAAGGGCCCCTAAATCCAAATTCTGCCCGCTCCCCTCCCTTTTTGGTGTTCCTTTTTGCCTTTTTTCCCCCTTTTTTCTGCTTGGTGTCACCCGTGCAGCTCAGCGAAGGGGCCGCCGCCGTCGGTCCCCGTCGCGGCTCACCCCGGCTCCTCCGCCGCCCAGCTCAGCAGCTGGAGCCGGGGGCACTCCCGGGGCTCGTAAATCTACCGGCTGCTCGCAAAATTTGGCAAGTATGAACCCAGGCTGTCTGTTAAACCGGGGGAGAAACTGCGTGGGCTTCCCCCCGCAAGCCCTCCCCGTCCTTCGCGGTTCCCCGAGCAGCCCACCCCCAGCCCCCCCAACCCCAGGTGGGAAGATTCCTGCCCGAGCATGAAAACTCCTCCAAAAAAAAAGATGATTACAAGGACTGCTTCCCTTCTGGTCACTATGATGGTCCCTTCCCAATCTCGGACCCGTTGGGTTGCACCATGCTGTCGTGATGCTCTTGGTGTTAACTCCAAGGAGCAAAATGTGGTGTCCAAGAACAGGCTGATTGACACCAGCTGACGACCTGGAGAGGGTACAGCTCTATTTTAAGCAACAAATAATTCAGTTTTATATTGGTGAGAAATTCCTCATCACTCATTTAATTATGCAGGTCTAAAAGAAACCATAACGTTTTGGCACGCCTGAGTGCTAGAAGTGGGAAAGAGGGGGGTGTCAAAATCCTTCCAAGAGTTTATGTCCTTTCTTACCCCCGGCAGTTTAACCCTGCCAAGTCTGCACAGACCTATATATATATACATATATATCCAAAAGCAGAGACTGGATGGAGATTCCTTAATACCCGCAAAAGAAGCAAATACAAAGGCAGTAATTTTTTCCAATGACATTTATATGCCGCCATTAACTCTACTTTAGCTGGTATAGTTTAGGGCTTTCAGAGAACATAACCTCAGCTACACCAACTACCATATGTTTTTGCTGAGAGGAGATGCAGGTTTTGCCTGGACAGCCTATGCAGATTCTCTGCCTTTTCTGTTGTATGCAAAATCTTGAAGAGGAAGAAGTGCCTTAGAGCAAAAAGTCATTTTTTTATGCCCTTATGCCATTTCCAGCAATCTAGGCCTGAGCATGCATCCTTGCCAGATGAAAAGAAAGAGATCAGGTCTCTTAGTCCAGCACTGGGATGCTGTAGAACAAGATTAGGTCCAAAAAATTGAAGGAGAGTGTATTTTTCCAACCATATTAATGACCTACCATGTATTGTACTCTAGCCCTTAAAATTAGGAGGCTGTACCTGAGCAGGCATCAGAAGTGCTCAGGAGGCATCAGAAAAAGAAAAGTAGAAAAACTTCAAAAAATCTGCCTCATCCTGGGAACTTCCTAGTGAATATCAGAAATGGAAAGATCCACCAGGTAAAGAGTGTGGGGCAAGAAGCTGCTGTGGCTGAAGAGTAGGTTGGTTGGTTGGGTTGACTTCACCAAACAAAAAATGAAGGTTGTGGCAATGCTACTGGGCTGTGGAAAATGGGGGTTAGGGACTCCAACATGAGCTCAGGAAGCCATGTACCATCTCCAAGATGTGGCAAAGCTGAAAAATTCCCTCTTCTCTTTTAAGAGCCAAGGTGGGAAACACTTCATCCCAAGTCCTGCCTCCTCAGTTCAGTTAGGCCACCCTGCCTACAGAAAGGCGTCGTCTTGTGTCCTTTTGCACGGTGGGATGATACAGCTGTGTGCCATGGAGCTGGTGATATTGTTCACCCCAGAACTACAATTCACAGGAAATTTATTGCTTATGGTCTTCATCATTGTATTGGGTGGTCTTGCTAAAGATGTGCAGCCCCAAGTCCACCTGGCACCAGGGGCTCGGAGGGGGGAACGGTGCAACAGCCCAGCTACAACAGCTCTTGGCAGAGTTAGGAACAGGGTCAGGCCATAAGGGTCCATTTTGGAATTTAAATTTGGTCGATTTGAGGTAAATAAAATAACTGTGCTGCCTAGTTTTCAAAGGATCGTTTACTTTTTCAGAAAGTAGAGTATGTTTTGGAAAGCACACAGGCATCTTTCAGGATGAACGGCTCTGTGTGCAACAATCAAGTTATTACCTTTTAATTAACAAAGCTTTACAAAGAATTTCAGTTCAGAATTACTAAACAAAGAAACTATACAAGCCCCAGATGAGATCTAAACAGTTTCCAAAAGACATTAAAAAAGAGAAAAATACTGGGCCACATGTTTTTTCTTACGTCTCTTGAGTCCATTTATTCCAGACATCTGACATGCAATTCAAATTTCCAATAGTTTTAGGTAACCATGTCCAATTTAGAAACCGCAGCCTTCAGCTAAGCCTACCTACCTCCCAAATCAGTCCGGAAAACCAGAGCACTTGCTGATACCCTGCATTTTCAGATTTGCAGAGCTTTGTTATGTGTGTGCCATATATACTTGTGTTGAGTTTTCTGGCTCCGTGCAATCCATTTAGACATATTTCATAGACCTGTAGTCAGTGGTCACAGTCAGATAAATTATAGTTCCTAATGGAGAGCCTGTTTGTGCTTTCAAAGAGTAAAACCGCTATAAAATTGATCTCCTCTTTTGAAATGCCTTTGACGGCAGTTGTCGTATGGCAGTTCGGATGAGACGGAAGCAAAGGGCTCCCTGTGGATGAAGAACTAATGAGCTTTATTTCTGGCTCTGAGACTTGAGCTGATTTCTTAACCTTTCTGTGCCTGAGTGTTTGTATCTTAAACGTGGAGATTAAACAGGGTCTTCATGAGGGACAAAGCCAAACCATGGTGGAAATCCCCAGTTCAGGTACGGGCAAATAATGTCCTGCTCTGTGCCCTTTCCTAATTCCCTGCAGAAGCCTCCTTGGTGAGGATTTAGTGACATTTGGGAGGAGCCAGGTAAGGCAGAGGATGCATTAGGTGCTGGTTTCCATGCCACCCTTCTCAGCTTACTCCCTAAAACCTGGGTCATCCAGCCCCGCAGAGCCCAGCGCCCTGGTCGAGCTCGTATGGTGTCATTCCTGCAGAAGTTGGCATCGAACATCCTCTCTTCCAGGGCCCCAAGGAAATACTCGATGGTCGGATGTTACTTCCAAGAGAGCTTGGCTGAACAAAAACTATGGAGCAGATTCGCTGCTGCTAAACCGCAAAGTCAGAAGAGACTTCGTCAGCCTTCAGCGGCGAATCCCGTTTGGCTGGTAAGTGGCCATTGCTTTAGCCTGTAATCTCTCATTCATCTCATCTATTTTTATATTTCCAGCTCTCTTTCCAGTGGGAGTGCTCGTACACAGTCACAAACTCTTCTACTGAGGAAAAAATAGGATTTGAATCAAATTTATTGCTGTTAATTTCTTTCAAATGAATCATGAATCAGAGGGGGCAGCTAGTGGTGGTAAAACGTCTGTTCACCCGCAGCGTAAATGCAGCCTCTGACACCAGTGATAAGGGAAAAGGCCAAGAGTGGAGCTGGTCCTTGGTAGGGTTTAGGGACTGGGAACATGGAAAAGCAAAGGGGAGAGTTGGAAAAGTCACTTGAACCATTTTGCTATCCCTTATGGTTTTCCTGAGCATCTCCCCCATTCTCCTTCACGCAGAGGTGACCTGAGCAGAATCTATATCCTTCCTTAAAAATAAAAAGGAATAAAAGAGAGAATAGAATGAATTGAGACATTCTCAGCTGATGCCCGGTTTGAGGTGGTATTTAAGTCCTTCAAAACCAGCGGTGCCAATTGCCCCAGCTCCATTGACTTGGGAGGACTTGTCCTGATTTTAAAGACAGTTGTCTGCAGAATGCAATGCATTCTGCAAAAAGCAAGTGGCCACATTATGGTCCCCCAGTGGGAACACAACAACAGACTTTCTTCAGCCTCTTGTTCTATATATACGAGGGCTGAGAAGTAAAGAGGGAAATGCTGAGTCTGCTAAAAACTCTTCAGATTCTTGTGGGTGCTTTGGAGGAGCTGGTATACAATTATGAGGCCATTCTCTCTGCTGGCAAATTAACAGCTTAGAAAAATTACAACGGGGGAAAAAAAAGAAAAAAGACATGGAAATTCTGTTAATGAAACAGAACAATGAAAATCAAAGCTAAAGATGGAAGGAACTGAGTGGGCCCCATCCAGTTCATTGCCTGCTAGGCTGGATTTCTGCCTATAGTAATTTATGCCATAGCCTTGGAAGTGAAAACAGATTTCATTTACTACTGAACAGTACTACTCTGTGTAGACAGAGTTCATGGCCTCACAGCGTTTCTGAGAAGGTAGTGTGGGATTATTGCTCCCACTTTGCAGATGGGCATGGTAATGCTGCTTGAATTCTTAAATTTAGGCTCTGGCGACAGGGAATCTGAATTAAGACTCGAGCGTCTAAGGTCTGTCCCTTGTCTCCAGCTGTCACATTGCCTGGCCACTGTAGGGAGTGTTGAGATCATAGAGGTCCCAGTTAAGACTGGTGTTCATGTGTGCAAGACTCTGCACAAAGATCATCCTTTGTCCTAGGGATTTATCCCTCAAGGGTTTGATGGCAGAGTTGGACGTAAGATGCTTATCCGATAGGCAAAAATCAACTTTCAGCTTTAACTACACCTTCAGGGGGAAAAGTAATCTGAAACTTTCGGCTTGCTTTTCTTTTTCACTAGTCTGACTAGTACCAAGGAGAGCCCAAAGCCACAGCCTGCCCTACCGACTAGCATCAAGACGGCGGATAGCGAGTCCCTGCTTGCTCACATTGCCACCACCGCCACAGGCACAACCTTCTTCGGAGAGCTTTGGCCGTGAGAAATGCACACGTCCTGACGCAAAATAGCAGAAAGCAGGTAAAATTAGCATTTGGAGAAAAGTTCCTATGGAAAAAACTATACATTCCCCGAGAGCCAAATGAAAAAAAAAAAAAAAAAAAAAAACAACCAACCCTCAAACCCAAGCTTGCAGAGTCTGCTGTAATTTATGATATACCATATGAATCTAACTATAGAACTTCATTTAAAAATTTTATAAAGACTGTAAATCTACACTGAAATGTTCTAGGGACAATCTGCTGGCAGAAACCCACACTCTGCAGACTGACCTATGGGAGAACCAGTTTGTCAAGGGCTTGATCCGAAGCCCACTGAAGACAATGGAAATACTCTCATTGACGTCAGTGGCCTTTAGATCAAAAAGCCCCCAAAGCCCAGCATGGAAAAACAAGTAGTAAGGAGAAGCAAACTGCTCTAATCAATAGATGCTGCTGTATGAAGGTCTTTAACAATAGCTTAATGGGCCATGATGAGCTGCTTTGGACACTTATTTTGTATTGTATGTATCTTATAATCTTTCTCCTGAAACTTTTAATGGAATTTCATCTCACTGGAGAATTTGGGAGAACATCTGCTGCAAATGATGGGTAAAGACATAAGCTGTTGTGGGTGGGGTGAGCCTCAGGAGGTTCACAGTTTGGGTTTGGCTTCTGCTTCAGATTCTTATCTGAACTATACAGATCTCCTGTGGCTGCAAAAATTGGACTGGAAATCACAAGAGTACGAGACTTCTTGTGAGATTTCCAGCACTTTTCTTATGGTTTTGACTGAACACCAGATGTGGAAAAAATATTTAACAAAACTGGATGCAGTTTTTTCATGTCTGGTTCTAAAAAGGGATGAAGGTTCAGGAATCTAATTTTATCCTTTCCAGTTTCACTCCTTGGTAAGATTCAGTTGTAGTTTAAAAAAAAAAAAAAAATGCAATTTAAACCCAAAATGTAGCTATTGCAACCAGTCCCTGAAGAATCATTCGAGTAGATGAAACTCTAAATATTACATTGACCATGAACAAAATTAAAACCTTATGCCTTTGGCAAGTGGAGTGCAAAGAATGAACAGGGTGAATGGTGACCATTAGGAAACATCCACTAATATTCTTTCCCTTCAAAGATTATTTTTATTTGCTTTCCATGCAAACGTATTCGCATTTTTGACCCTTTCCTGCCTGCTTCCACCAAACAACCAGGCTCTTAGGCTTTGCCTAGCACAAATATTTTTAAGAATACTTGAGCAATCGTGCTTGCCACGTGGAAATTTTAAATTTTACACCTGACCGCAGAATTTCCTATTCATCTAATAGACTTTGCAGGCTGCTTACGCAAGCCTACGTTACCTTTTGGGTGTAATGCCAGTACTGGGACGCTGAGTCACTAACCAATGGCAAGTTCTTCTAATCCATACATTCTATATGTTCTTTGTGGACAACTCACAGCTAGAAAAGAGGGTCACTTTATTAGGTGGTTTAGTCTAATTGTATCACCTACTCACGCTTGCTTTTAAACTGCTGGTCTTTCATCAGAGCGGGAAAGAAAAAGGGTTTTTTGAAGCTGAATAGTGAAGACAGGTTAGGGGAGCTCTTAAGTCACAGGCAGATTTCACGACATGTGTAGGCATCTTTGGGTGATGGAAACTGGCCTGAAGTGAAATGAATGACGTATCTCGAAGGATTTGGATCACAAATGTTGGGAGCAAAGCTGAGCAACAGAAAATCAAACAAATCAAAAGAGGAAAAAAAGTTTAAAAATGGCTGGGCTGGCGCTGACATCACTCACTCGAGTATTTTATCACTCCTGATTTCCTCTGAAATTTTTGGTTTCAGTTTGGGACAGCAAGTTTGTCCCTGTGGGGTACGTAAAGGCCAGGCTGAATGGAAACTGAGCTGGCATATCTTTTAAACTCCTCCTTTGGTGTGTAGTCTCACATACAAATCAAACGTGATCCATGAAAAGGCAAAATATTATCTCATCCAGAAGCTGTGGAGCAGTGACCCATAGCTCCAGCACCCGAGGAGACTGTCTAGAACTCACCATGTCTTGTCATTTCACTGAATTTCTGGCAATATTGGGATGTTTTCTTCAAAGGTCTAGAGCCAAGCCTTCTGTGAACCTCCACTTCCATTTAACAAACAGCAAATAAACCAACTGATAATGGCAAGAAACAGCTCCGAAGCCTGGACACCGACGCTGGAAAAGGACGGGGAAGAAAAACCCCGGGGTTTGTTTTTAATCCTATTAATTTGGGAGGAAGGAGGGGCTCTGGTGAGCTTTGAAAGATTTTATAGATGTCTCTCTGGGTCCGGGGAAGGAGCGGTTTGCAGAGCGAGATGTGCCAAGAGCCTGTCAGTGCCTCTGCTCCCGCCGGAGATGGGGCTCCCAGTCCCGGCAGGCGCAGGGCAGGTTTTGTGCTGGGGGAGGCAGCTTCCTCGGGAGCTGCTTTCTGTGTGCGCACGGGGAGGTGAAATCACGCTGCTGCTTCCTAGAGGGCTAGGAAATGTCCACCGGGATGGACCCTCCAAGAAAAATACTGGTTTTTTGAAATGCAGCTTGGGAGAGCTCTAAGAAAGGCTGCAGAGAAGGGTAAGGAGAGGAGGGAAGAGCCCTCCCACTGCTCTCCCCGCGCTTTGCTCGCAGGGCTGTACCTCCAGCCCATGTGGAAGTAGTTACCTCCAAATAACACATCCTGCGGGACTATTTCTAGTCATTTCACAGAAGCCTTATTAAAAAATAGAGACTTTATTAACCTGAGATTCAGGGACTTGAATTCATGATAGAGGCTGTAAACTCTCAGCCTATGGTTCAGTTTTACAAGGACGATTTGAGGGTTGGAAAAGGAAATCTTGTGGAGAGAGGCTTAAGGAGCTCAATTTGGTGAACTTAGCAAAAAAGCAGATCACGCGGTGACCTGACTCTGTGCAGTAAATGCCTTTGGAGGAAAAAATACCGCGTACAAAAGGGCTTTATAGTCTAATGGGGGAAAACATAACGAGATGCAATGGCTGGAAATTTAAGACAGGCAAAATTGAGAGATTGGGAAGGGAGAGGGGGCTGACTGCTGGGACAGACTGTTGAAGGGGGCTGGGGATTTGTCATCCTTTTGCATCTTGAAATCAGTACTGGAGGCCAGCCCAGATGACTTTGGTGAAACATATAGTAGTAGGCTCAATTAGCGAGTGAATGTGTGAAATTATTTTCTTGGGGATTTATACTGAGCGTTAAACTAGATGATCTGAATTGTCCATTTCAGCCTCAGAAATAAAGGAAAGATGCCAGAAAAGGAGCTAGATACCCAAATTCTAACGAACTGCAATTGCTGGGGCCTCTGGGCCCCTTTGGAAATGCTGTAAGGGAGAGGAGAAACGGTCTGTTCTGAGTGCTGGGCTTACAGAGGGACAGACAGAATGATACATGCCATCACATGCTGCTAGCACAAACCCATTTGTAGCTGGTTTTCCTTCTTGGCCCCTCCAGCACGCTTTTCTTTTTTATATTTATTTTTTTGAAACTAAAAATATATCCTCAGAGGCATTAGTCACTCTGCCCACATATTAATAAATTGCATAATGATGCCACCAAGCATCCAAAAACCTTTCAAACTGTTATATATTATTTCTTTCAATAATATTCTAAAAGGCCAGTGAGGCTTAATGGAGCCACATGGTATTGTATTTAATCCAGAAATCTGGAACTGTCTAAAATCTCATATATAAATTAAGATAATATACAATATGTTTTTTCATTTAATTTGGTTCTCCCCATTTGGGTAGGCTATAACTCCGTAGGGCTGTGTCTTTTGCAAGAGATTTTTGTCTACCGAATCTTAGATTTGTAATGTTGCGCTCGCTTTTAATTGCTCAGGGCTGTTCTCCATAATAACTCAGCCAGTCCTTTGCCAGCCAAAGGAAAGTTTAATGGAACCACAGTTTAACTGGGCAAAGTTTAAAAATTATGCAAGTTACAAGAGGTTTCCTGGGACTTTTCCTTACGGCCTCTCCTGCACGGCTCCTTTTGTGTTGCTGCTGAGAATCTCACTGCCGTGCAATGGAGATGGTGAGCTCTGCAGAGCATTGAACACAGGTTTGCAGGTGTTTCCTTGACTCTCCTTGGACTCAGCTGGGTATCTGGCATTTACACACAGGAATTTTTAGGAGATCAGGAGCTATTGAGTGAAGAAACCCAAATCCACATACAAATTTTTCCGAGGCTGGAAAAAACATAAGGGCTTTAGATCTGGGTTTTGGGCGTGAGGCTTGCTTTCATAAGTGTCACCTCTGAACAGGTCCACCTCTGCTGCACAGTGTCTGCAGAAGGTTTTCACATACTCCGGCAAGTCATGGCAGATGTCACAGCCTATAAGATACAAAGGGATTAATAAACGGTACCTCTTCCTCCTCCTTTCTTTTCATCCCAAGTTCCCCTCGTGCTTTCAGAAGCTCTGGCTATCACTGCACCGGGGTGGAACAAGGCTGTGGAACAGGAACTATGTAGGTGAGGATCACAATTCATGTGTCTTCTTTTTCAACTCTTATAATTTGTAAACCCAGTGACCCAAAAAATGCACGCCCATTTGCTGGTTTTAGGGCTAAAGTGCTTCAAGGATGGAGGGAGAAAAGTTCTTGGGTATATTCTGCTCTGCAGTTTGACATCCTGCAGCAGAAGAAAGCCAGGTGTGGAAACAAACTGAGTGAGATGATTTCTTGTGGGGTCGGCGGAGTAGATGCAACGGAGGTGCTGAAATCTGGGGCATACCTTTCGTTTGAGAGAATGTGTAGGAGAATTAAACACGTTCTGGAAAGTAAGAGGTCTGTGCATTACGAGTGAACAGCTTTGAATCATATGAGCCCGGGTTTTGGTTGATCACGTGAATAAAACTTCTTTCAGGCTTAAATACTTCTCTTCGTCATTTCTGGGGTTTTTTGTTCAGTTGGCTTTGAATTTTCCTTGGCTTCGTCAGGACTAGACCTGACCTTGGACAGAAATATTCTCAAGGCTATAATCTGGTTTTGACAAACTTTTGGTAGGAGCAGGGTGTACAGAGGCCCCTTGCTCTCCCCATGTCCACAGAACTGGACCAGTTTTGGAAAGCTGTGTGATAGATGCTTGTTACATTTACAACTGTCCCTGTTTTCTTTCACTCCCTTCCCGATGCCCCGCTCACAAGAAGTGCAATCTACAGCTTTCTCATCACTCGATGGAGTATAGGTAAAGCTGCTTGGCTTGTATGTCCTAATGCCTCTCCAAACTGGGCTCCACATCACTGCTGCTGCACAGATACTGAACTGCAGTTGTAATAGGCATCTCTAGGTGCTTCATTTAACACCAGATTTGTTAGACTCAAAGTTTCCCCCCTAGAAATATCTGGGTGATCTAGCCAGACCTGTGTTGGTCTTCTCACAAACTCCAGAATGGAGGGCAGCTCGGTTCACAGCAGCATGCATCGCTTGGAAGGGACGAAGCTTATCCGTGACACCACGAAACTTCACAAGCAGCAGCTGTGAAGAGAAAGCCAGAAGAGAGCACGGACCCTCGAGACCACCGCAGCCCCGTCGCCTCTGCCCAGGAGGCACTAAGCCTTCCTCACCACCTCCGTCCTCTCCTGGGTCCTTCGGGACCCACAGTGAAAGTCCAAGTTTGCTCCTGGGTCCAGCACTTGTAAAACGTTCTTGTAGGGGGCAAGTGAAAATTTACTCATTTTTGAGCAGGAGGGCAAGGTAATTTTCTTGCGGTCCAGTAATTCCCTCAGTTTTTATTGGTGGTGTTATAGACCAGCTTCTCCGAGGTGCTGGGACTTTGCCTATATTGCATCCTTCTTCCCATCTAGTTCCAACAATAAAACCCTCGCATTTTTTGATCTCTGGCTTTCATGCTTGCTGACACACTCTGGAAAATTTAAGAAAGGCGCAAGGAATGGGTTAGTCACACTTGTTAATATTTATCCCGTTGCAGAAGGAGCAGGGCTGACCTCAGAGCTTGGGCTTTGGAGAATAGTTATGAGAACGATTCCACCCAGCTGAAATGAAATCTGCAGGCAAAGCTCGTTTGGTGCCTGGAAAGAGCTAGAAGGAAGTAAAGGTCTTAAATGATATATTTCCGCAGCTAACGTTTTGTCCTGTTTACAGAATCTCACCAGAATACTGGGGGTTTTGTTTTGTTCATGTGTTTTTCATAAGGATAAATATCCATGCAGTTTAAACATTTTCATTAGATTCAGGCAAGAAGGAGGATGTGGGGCTATTTTTTTCTTTCATTGTTGATCTCTTTTATTCTTTTTAATGGTTATTTCTTAAAACACTCTTCAGAAATAAAAAGTCAGGTAAATCAAAGAGACGGGGAAAGTGATTCTCTTTAATTATTCTTAGAGCAATTTTGAGTAATGTAGGCTAAATTAAAAAAATATACAAGCAGGATATTTTGGCTGGGAAGTATGTGTAATGTATGAACAGCAGGAAAAAAAAAAAACCTTCCTTTCTAAATAGAAAATCTTTGAAAGTAACAGGGGGAAACTGATGGGAAGGGCTGAAGTCCATATATTCCCACCTCCTCCGCCTTGTGCTCTCTTAAAGGTGAGCTGCAAAATGCAAAAGAGAAATGTGTTAAATTCAGATGACTCGCTCGGGTGTCAGGAAGTGGCTCGAACAACCACACGAAGTTAACTAACACATTTCCAGTTTTTTTGTTCATCCCCCCCCTCCTCCCCTGCTCTTCCCGTGAAATCTGTTTTGTTGCTGCTGCGGTTTCTGCCTCCAGGCGGGAGCGCAGGCACTTGTCCACCCGAGCAGCACCCCGAGACCCCCCCGGGGTTTGCGGGGAGCCAAGACTTTCTGGGAGGATTTTCCAGAAAGTAAGAAAGGCGGAGAATTTTAAAAAATGTATTCCTGAGTTAACATCCTGGCTACAGGAGAAACGAGACAAGCTGTGAGGAATTGTGTGGTGAGCTTGCATTGCTTTGCCATTCATCTTTTGTCTGGTCAATCCATCTTATCATTCACCTGCTCTGCTCTAGGTCTTCTTCAGCAACATGGTTCCTGGCATCCATGGTGTTGAGTACCGTGGCCACAGTAACCCAAAATGTGAGTAATGCTGTGTTTGCCAATGACTGCTTTCAGTTGTAGGCACGGAGCGAAGCAGTTGGATGTGGAGAAATGCTTTTTGAGCCGCAAATGGCAGAACTTGGTTTGCAATTGGATGTGTGAGATGAGACTAAGTCTCATTTAAAACACTTTGAAAGCGGATTAGGTCACCGAAAGAAAGTCTGAAAGGCAAGACACCTCGATCCGTCAGAAACGGTGCCGCTGCCCATCGCAACGTTTCCTGTCCCATGGACCAAGCGCCCTGCAGAGCCCGGCACCGCACGGCTACGTGGCTGTTTCTCATTAGCTTCCACTTTTCTCTCTGCAAATGTTCTCCCTGCCTTTCTCCCCCTGCTTGGCAGCAGGTGTGCTAGGGAAAAGTTTTAAATCTAAATGGAATGGAGTTATCTGATCTACAGTAAGTAGAGTTTTCATTTGAAGTGGTAAGACACAGAGTCCTGTGCATTACCTTGCATCAATGTAATATACACATGCAAGCATACCATCCATTTATGCCTACGATATAAAAATACCATATTAATGCGATGCTGTGTATGTGTCTGCATAGAGCTAATCATGTACCACAGCATGCTTATCAAAGGACACTCCTTAATTGCATACTAGTACTTTTTAATTAGTGATTAAGTTGTAAGACTCTGTTACGAGTCTCTCTGCTGATTTATGTTCTCTTTAGCTACAGTGTGAGTGACTTCTGCAGCATTTCCTGATTGTAGTTTTCTGTCCTTTAATAATACATGAAGCCTCCAAATTTGGGGTTTTTTTTAAAGAATAAACCCTACTACACATCTGAGACTCTTTAACGAAGGAAAGCCAAAATGGTGTATAAAAAACCCCGGCTGCTCTCCCTCTCTTAGGGCCACTTTGGTTCTGTTTTCCCTTCTAACAAATTTATCAGAACTGTTCACTCTCTATTATGGCCAGAGAAACAAACTGTGGATTTGGAAATATCTCTGTAGCCTAGTCTCTGTAAGAGAAAGTAAGTAAATTGAAATAAAAAGAGAAAGTGAATCTTAGTCCGTGTTTCTCCTTTGAGAGAAAGATTTAATGAATTTAAGAAGGAGGTTCTGCTCCTACTTAGTGTTGAATTTGATGAAGTTGCCCAACTTATCACGGCTCAGTGGAGGAGGCGCAACATTCGATAAAACCATAACAAGAGAAATTTAAGAAGCAATCCCCTTGCAAGGAGGGGTGTTATTTGTGCAGAGGATCGCTACGCCTTCCATTCTTTAGCTCTTTTTTTTTTTTCTTTCTGGGTAAGCAGTTGTCAGCAATGGCAGAGGAGAGAAGTTAACACAGCAGTGTGGGGACTTTGGGCCAAACGCATGAAATATCCGTCTTGAGGCATTTGCGGCGGTGTCTCCGATGTCCCCCTCTGGCAGGAGCAGCGGTGGCCCAGGGCTGAGCAGTGGCTGCTCCCGGCTTTACCCTCGGAGCCACCGGTTGGTGACACCGAGACGGCCCGGCCGCAGGACACGGTGACAGCACGGCTGGCTCCGGCCAGGTTTGGCAAAGCACAGCCATGAGCCCCGGGCTGACGTGCCCCGCGGTCTGCACGCGGGGATGTTCGCGGTACCTTAAACATCATAAACCTGCTACCCTGCCTTTCCTGTTTCATAAAGTCGGAAAAAAAACCCAACGCCTGATTTTTTCCCTGCTCCTTTCTTTTTCAAGGAGTAGTAACAATTTTTCCCTTCACGTCCTGCTCTGGCAGCCCAGTGGAAAGACGATGATCTTGCGCTGCACTATCTTACCCAAACCTGTTAGGCGATAACTGGATGTAGCAGGAGATAAGGACGGGATTTGATTTAGCTAAGGGAGAAGGGTTTTTACATTGAAGGGTTGATGCCAAAATGTATTCCTGCACACAGCAGCAGTAGCAGAGCTGGTGCAGGGAAGGGTCGAGGCAGCTGTTCGAGTCACTGTATTATCCTGCATCCCTCCCGAAAACCTGCCTTCCCCATGAAAATCCTGATCATCTGACATGGCCACGCTGATGGCAAGATGTTATGACCACAATTGCTGCAAGTAGCCTTTTTTTTTTCATCGCCACTTGCCTTTTCTGTTCTGGCCACCTTACTTCTGGGTGGTGCAGGGCTGGTTTCTCTGGTTTTATTTATTCTTCTATTAATACAGCGCAGCCATACCATGGTTTCCCTTTGGCAGGAGGCACTGCATGGCAGAACTCATGTTTACAACACATCACAGTGCAGCAAGTGCCTCCAAAATGTTCATTCCTATTAGAGCTGGTCACCTTCTCTTTGCAGCCTTCCCCTCCCATCACATTTAACCCCCCCCCCAATTACCAGTTATTGGAAGTTTTAAAACTTTATAAGATGCAGTGGCTTCATTTAGGCAGCAAAGCTATGTATTGAAATATGAATTAGTAGCGTGTGTATCGGCAGGATAGACCATCTGCTGTGCTCAGCACCCGGGTTTGAAGCTGGTTGGCTGGCAGGACAGCATGTGTTTACAGAAAACCCTAACAGTTGTAAAGGAGCCATTTAGGTTTATCGTGTCAATTCCTGTACAACTCCACGAGGAGAGATTCCTTTCACAAACTTGCATAAAAAAGACAGATAGACTAGTTTTGACCTCTCTCAAAACATTTGACAGTTGAGCTTGTGGCAAGGATAAAATATCTAGAACAGCAAAAAAAAAAATCTTGTCATTTCCCCCTCTTAAGCATTACTCCTTAAATGCAACATCCATTCATAGCTTAGTTCTTGCATTATAATTTAACTGCCTTTTATTTTCCTTCTGAGATACAAACGCAGGAGCTGTACATGATTTTCATGCCGTATTATGTGAGCCATTGTGAAAAAGCTGTCCGAGTAATGGCTCCATTTCAACATGATGCATATGCCAAGATACAGAGATCATTTATTTTTCTTAAAAATGAAATGAGGATGGAATTAAAAATGTTATGTTTTGCCTATACGAGCAATATTCCTCTAATCAACCGTTCCAATTACATTGCCTCTTTGTAGCTTCTCTATAATACAAATTGTCCAAGGGAAGGCACGTGGTAGCACACCAAAGGGGTTTATGCTGCTGCATAAGCATCCCTCTTACCTGGGCTATCACTTGCAAAGCACCAATATACCAAGGACAGGGCAGAATAAAACCAGACTGGCCCTGGGGATACTTCTGGACTGTTACTTTTTTATGCATGGAGGAATTATTAAAAAAACAGCCTCTTTAGTGAGTGTGCTGAAACCCTCGCTACTGTTTAGCAGGCATCTATATTGTACGTATAATTCGTGTGTATGGATGCAGAGTAAAAAGGGAATGTTCTTCTATGTAAAGCTGAGGCTGAGACCAAGCCCTCCGGTAGTGGTGTCCCATGCGTGATTCTGACTGGCTGTTGGATTGAGGAGATAAATTAAGAAACAGCCAGATTTGACGCATCTCTGAGATAACTCATTCCAATGTGCAAAAGAAAAAAATAAAAGTATATTAATATACTTAATATATAGGTCTTAAGACTTCAAACAATTTTTTTAACAACATGCTAGTTCCTTTTGATGGAAAAACCCATGAAGCAAAATGAAAGCTGGCAAGATGAGAGATGGCAGCCTGGGGGAGAAAACTTGCTCTTGCAAACATACCCCGGCCAGCCACCTGTGTTGCTAAGGCCCCACGTACGGATGCTTTAGGACTGGTAATACACAGGAGATCATAAGCTGCATAAAAAGTGAGTGTTAAATGATATCCTAAATAGGAACATAGTATGTTGGTAGTTCATGAAGGACCCTGTGGCTTATATGAGGTAGTCAAATCTGAGTAAGGACAGGAGACTGGTGGGATGAAGAGAAAGTTACCCTTATATAGTCCAGGTGTTGTGCTCATTAAAATCCTCCGTCTAGGTCATGCCTTGGATGCTTAGATATGAAATACAGATGAGGAATTGCTTTTTAGTATCATAGAGGATTAGATAACTTTTACTTACAATCTCGTATATCTGTATGTACATATAGATGTGTGTATGCATATGTGTGTACATCTATATGTAAGTTCAAATTTCCTTTAACCTGACCAACAGCTGCTCATGCTGGTGAGAGTCAGGGATTTGGTGGAGGAGCAGAACGGGGTGAACCAGGACTGCCAGGCTCCAGGAAGGCAGCAGATTAGCCCAAAACCATGAGCTTAGGCTCTCTCCTGGCGATTGCATTTCATATTTAGGGACATCATGGAGTGGAGGGTGTCTCCAGCCAAGTTGCAAAGGGTCACTGCAGAGGAGTTAAGTGCCCAGGACTCGATCTGGGGAGCAGTGCATCACTTGCCGGACCCCTCGGTGACCACAGGGTGCTGTGGGCAATCCTGGCCCCTGCTAAAAGCAGTTTGTTAATGCAGCTGGGAGAGCAGAGCCCTGGAAGGTCATCTGGAAGACAGGTTGGTGACCCAGCTGTTGGGTCCACCTCTCTGCCTTTGGGTGCCCACCTTGGCCATTTGGATTAAGACACTTTCAGGGCAGACCACAGAAACCTTGTTTCGGAAGAAATGGCCTGGCCCTGGAAGTCTGCTAGAAAAGAGCCGTTTGGGGGAGGTAAGTAGCTGATTCAGTTTGCACAAAATGCCGTGGATGGGTCATCTGTAATGGAGCCTAAGGCTAAATCCTATTTTACAAATACGATTTGCAAATGTTACAATCCAAAATTTCATTTTCATATTTAATGCTTGTGCCTCCGGTTTCTTGTTCTGATTTTGTTCTTGATTCAATTTGTAATCCAAGGTAACATATGGCTGCTTTACCCATGGACTAGAAACGCAGCGACTTTGGGTGTTGCATTTCTATGTGCCATCGGGTTTTATTATTATTATCATCATCATCATCATCATCATCATCATCATCATCATCATCATCACTTCTGTTGTGGGGGTATTCTTCTAACCTGCTTATTTCTCTTAGGTGGTGGAATATGGTTTAAAGAAATGCATGACAATGCCTATGATAGCAGCGTTTTTTCAGACTTTTTCTGAGCATCCCTCATGAACGCCTGCGGATGGGATTGGTGCATTTCCCTGCAAGGAGCAGAGCGGTGCAGCCATGCCACGTCATCTCGCTGCCTATTTTCAGGCTGTGTGCTGTGCTCTCCTGGGTCAAAGCGAAAATGGGAGAGGATCCCAAGCCAAAGCGTGTGGAAGATGACTCACCAGATTATTTTCTACATTTCAAATATAACCCTTGCATTCTTGCCAATATATCGATACAGTCAAGCTCGCCCTCCTGCAGCAAGCGGCATGTATTTATATTTATATATACTACGTAATGCCTCAGTCAATACATTTAGCCATTTTTTAAATTTTGTTTATTTTTATTTTTTCACATTTTTTTCTCCCAAACAGGCACTGAAAGACCAAAACTGCAACCCACCCAATGCAATTCCTGTAAACACAACATACCAAGGGTTCAACTAACGACATCTTTGGTACCCATGATCCTTCCCATTTCAGGACTTACTGAAACTGGTCAGAATGGCTCTGGAGTACTGGGCAGCCCGTGACCTGTCTGACTTTGAGGAAGGAAAAAGCAGCTCAGCTGAGGTATGTTCTTACACAGAGAGAGGGCAAACGGGTGACAAAAGCAACGCAACCAGGGCTGGGAAGGAAGGTATCCTTGCTCCTTTCCTTGTATACTGATGATGCTCTGCAAAACCCAGCCCAGCTCCGATCTGCACGTCCCGCTGTCTATTTTGGGAGGGAAGAAGGGAACGGACTCAGGTCTGGGAGGGCTGAGTTGAGGCTGTTGTTATTGGGGAAAATGTGAACGTGGAGCTCACGGTAAGGAAACGAGGTTGATACCCCAACGGAAAACTTCACCGTCAAAGCACGGCGTCTCAGGGATCATTTTATTCTCAGAAAGTGGGACATAAATGCAGAGTTAATTGTGACCGGAACCCGTAGCAATAACCTGTTTATGGGAGAACTCTAGTCCTAGTCTAGAAAGGCTGTAATCTTACCCTGCCATCTAAAATTTGTTGCTTTATTAAGATTACATTCTCGGCCGAAAAAAAAGAAGTGAGTTAGTTTGATATGTTTATTGCCCTTTGTCAGGATGGCAATATTTTTTTCTGCTTTGAAAATAGATGTTCCTGCTTATATGCCTGTATATTTATCCTTTCTTTTAGCTTTTTCATTACTGTTCCCTTTAATCATTTAATGAGGAGTGTTCAGGTTCCTGATGATTTAAAATTATGACTCGCAGAGACACTGGCAATATCTTTGCTGGAGTAACGTTGATCCTCTAACTTTAAGGCTTTAAATTCAAACCACATGTTTTTGCCACTAACTCTGAAAACAACCCCTGGAGTTGTGTGACTGTCACTAGAATATAAACCATAGCTATTCTGCAAACAAAAGCCGCAGTATTTAAATTGCGGTTACGGTCAGAAAAGTGACTATTTTAATCATTGCTCTGGTTTACTCGGGAGATCTGCTCCCTCTGCACATTCCAAATATCTCTGCAGATTTTTATAGACTGAAAGGAGATTTTACTGCTTTCCACTCCTCTTAGCCCCACAGAGGCCAGCCAACGCGGGGCGAGTGAGCCAGATTTGTTCCAGACTCACACATCAGCAGGAGTGTGAGCTGAATTCCCGCGGCAGGACCTGTCGAACGGATGATGTGCCCGCCAGGACGAGCAGCCACACTTTCATGCCCCCTGAGAGCTCGTGGGGTGCCGGGCAGTTAAGGGGGGGGGGGGGGGAAATAGAAAACTAAACCCACAGTGTTCTTCCTATAAACCAGATTGTTTTGAAGAGAAAAAGAGTCCCTGAAAGGCCTCTTGGGCTGGAAGGGCTTTTCTGAGTGCAGCTACCTGGATGCCACCCTGCTCCAGAGGTAGGGGCTCTGAGCAAAGGAAAAAAAATATTTGTAAAAAATGGCATTAGATGCAGAACTGGGAAATTGAAAATAAGAGGGTGCAAAAGTCTCAAAGGCATTTTCTTTTCCTGCTGGCTTTGAGGAGATAATTCGGTTCCTTTAACATCTCCCTTACGTGGACACTTTCTTACAGCTTTCTGGGTGCCGAGCTTCAGCCTCTTTGGATTCCTGTAAACCAAATCACTGCCTCCCCACTGACTTTCAAGCCCCTTTTTTGTGTGTTTGCTACGTCAAGAATCAAATCCCATTTAGAGGGTGGCTGCTTTAACTCACTATCTGCATTTATGAAAAGTAATATATGTATTTTGTTTCTGCAAAAACCTCCCATTACAGTATTGGGAATGTTCCTCTGATATATGTGTATTCGAAATAAATGTTGGTAGGAGAAGACCTAATTCATTTTAGATGGTTTTATTAGGCCTTTCTTAACAAATCCCAGAGTATGTAAATGAAATATAACTATACGTACATATTCATCAGTCTGTTCTTGGAATTAAATATGAGCACTGTGACATTTGGTTTTAAGGAATGACTAATTAACATGTGTGCAGGATGTTCTCATCTTCCTGCTTTGGAGTCCCGGAGTCAGGAAAAAGCAGACAAAACATATTTCCACTCTTTCTATCATAGTTTGCAAAGCAGAAAGCCGTTCCCGACAGCCAAGAACTTCTCAGGCTTTTTTGTACCTGTTGGGTGCTGACACAGGGCCTCTTCTTGAGCGTTTAGTGTTGTTAAATGTCATCTCGTCTGTGCCGGGGCCAGGATCACGTGAAAAAAAATCAGCTTTGCATCTGACCCGGCTTTTAATAATTGCACCAACAAGGTGAAAAGCAGGACAACTTCTGGAGTACAGCCACTGTTGCGATGGGATGCTGTAAAACTGAGCTGAGCGCTAAGATGCTCCCCATCCCCACCGTACTGGTGATGCTCTCTAGGAAAACCTGGGCTGGATCCTGCAGGGATGTTTGGGGTTTGGCTGCCTTGACGCCACGCTCGGGAACACCGGGCTTAACTGCGCTGCCTGTGAAAACCCAGAGAAAAACCCACTTTTGTTTTCGGCGGGGCTGGCTCAAGTCGCTTTTGTGCGAAAGCAACGTGTGTGTAGGGTGCGCACATTTTGCAGCAGAAAAAAAATAATTAAAAAAAAAAAAAAAAACAACCACCGTAATTTCTTTCTGAGGGCGCTGGGGGAGGGTGGGCACACCACGCCGCCCCGTCTGAGCGCCCCAGAGAAGTTGACCAGAACAAATCTCAGCAGGAACACACAAACCTCTATTATACCTTTTAAAAAGCTCCCCATTGAATGCAACCAGGCAGATGGGAAGGGCCCTTTTATTTCCTTTTTCTTTCTCCGCCTGAGTTCATTCTCTCCCTTTGGGGGAGCCAGGTTCAAAGACATGCCAAATGCATCAAAACCTTCCCAATAAAGTCCCTTTCACCTCCCGGCGGAGCGGGGCCGATCTGGGAGCGTGCTGGGAGCGCTGGGTCCGCCAGTGACTTTCAGGACTGTGTGTGGCAAATCGTGTGCACAGCTCCCAAAACAATACCCTGAATCGGACGTCTAATTCCCTGGAAATTAAATCCCTCAGCTGGTCAGGGAAAACAGGAGCCAAAGAGATTAAACAGTGCAGCAGGGAGAATCTTAGGGGGTTGATGGGAGGGGGGTTGTGGGTTTATTGGGGTTTTTTTTTAGCAGAGAGGTAACAAAGTAGTGGTTTAGTATTGCTTCCGTCCCCGTTTTAAATTCAACCATGCATCCCGCCCTTCCCCTCCCAATAATCCCCAGTTTTCGCTGCCATGGGGGAAAAGCTCCTTGTCCCGGCTCCGTGCTAATCACCCAACAGGTGAGCTCGGTCCCAGCAAAGCTCCGTCTCGCGCTGCAGAATTAATTTCCGTGGCCGTGGGGTGGGTGAAGGGGGATGCTGTGGATGCAAACCCCCCTCCCCACGGCCCCGAGCATCCCGCATCCCCCTCAGGTCCCTGCTAGCACCCGCAGCCACCAGCATCTCCCTGGTGCTGCACCAGCCGCCGCAGCTTTTGCTCGGTCCCGGGTTATTCCTCCTGGTGCAAACTCGGCTGGGGCTGGAGGCGTTTGGGTGTCAGGGAGGGCAAGAAACAGGGCTGAGACATTCCCCTTGATTTTTTGCAGACGGTTTTTTAAATATGAGAAGGTCCAGCCATGGATGCTCTGGTGCGGCGCAGCGAGTGGCTGGATGCTGGATAAAAGCACAGTCTCTGCTCCTTAGAAAGCAATCTTTCCCTGCAGGGATGCTTTTTAACTGCTACAAGTCAAAACTTAGCGGGCCTAGCAGTGGCAATTTTTTTTTTTTCCCCCTTAAAAAAAAAGCAGTTTCCTATGTATTTTTACTGACAAAAGCCTGAAGCTTCCTTTATATGCTTTATTTTCTTTCTCCTCTGAAACGATCGTTAGACAAAAGCAGTTTTGCTGCTGGTTAATCAAGAGAGTGATGTGGCCCTGCATTTTAATCCTAAACCAATTAGCAGGATTTGACATCATGCCATTAGACTGCTTGAAACAAAAATCAAGGACAGCGTAATGCAGCTAGAAAAGAACAATAACCATCAGCGCTGCCCTGTCAAAGGGGAAGGAAGAAATTTGGCTGTGTGTGTAATTTCCAAGCAAGTAAGTCCCCTTCCCTCAAACCTGAGCATTCAAATGAGGGAGCTAAATAGTAATGAGGGGGGAAAATGTTGAATCTCTAATCACATTACCCTAAACTGCACCGGTTTTAAAAGCAGAAATCACTATTCTTGTTCCTGAACCGATGCAAATTAGTTGCATTTTTAAATCCTGAGTTCTGTTTTATGATTTCTTTAGCGGGTGTTTCGTGCTTCGCTTTGCCGGCAGGTTGCACGCATGCCGGGAGCGGCGGCATCTCCGATGCAGATGTACGGCGAGGGACCCTGATGTGAACACGCCAGCATCCCTAAGAAACAGCTTCCTGGGCACGTAAAGGTTTGCTTTGTCCAAACCACCCTAAGATAATTAATGAACGAAGCACCTTTCAGCAACCGTACTTTTTGCTGGCAGAAACGCACCTTACGGCTGGTCCCACAGCGGCGGTGCAGCCCGAGCCGGTGGCAGGAGCTGGAGCCGGGCTGGCAGGCGTTAGCCTGGCCACGGCTGCTGCCTTCAGGCAGAAATAAGCCTGGCGAAGATGTATGGTGAGAACAAAAATGCAGGCAGGCCCCGGGGTGCGGTATTTGAGGGATGAATGCCTAAAGCACATCGGGGACTCCGCGCCTTGCTGCGCTCTTGAGGCTGGCAGCGGAGAGCCGGAGCAGGAGTGAAACCCAGCGTCTCATAAAGCAGCATATGGATAAAACTCAAATGGATGGGGTTTTATGTCCTGTGCAATATTTTCATTGATATTTATTTTGATTTAATTTGGCTAATGTGCAGGAAAAATGAAAACGCGCCGTGCTCCTCAACAACTGATGAGGAGCCGAATGCTTTTTAAAATTAGTATTCCCACATAGGCGGCGATCTTTAAGGTCTGCCCAACAACTGTGCTGGAAAATCATGAGTCACTCCATGTAAATCACGGGATGACCCTCAGAGCAGCAGGGTTTTTTTTAAATGTTGAATTGTTTCTGTTAGCATTACAGTTTCTAGTCTTTCTGCTTCGGCCTTTTGTCCGTAACTTAATTTTCCTTTTAATGAAAGTGGAGTTTCCCACACCCTCGAACCACTTCAAAGAGCGGGACTTAAAAAAAAATTTAATAAAATATCATGAGATTCATGATAAAGTGGTGAAAGACGGCAATGGTCCTTATGGTTGCTTTAAGAGAAGAGAGGCTGAAGTGGAGCCAAGGAGGACAGGAGCGATGGTCACTAATTGTAGCATGAGGTTGGAGACCTGGGTGCAAATCTCTGCCAAAGACTTGCAGGGTGAACTTGGGCAAGTGACAAAAACCTTCCTCTCTCGTAGCTGCCGTCTGCAATATGGGATAAAAAGAGCCCATTTCCTCCGTGGGGATCTGTAGAAATAAATGCCTTAAAACTGGTAAGGGGCGGCAGCGATGGCGGGGCCATGCGCAGGCTGGAGAGGAACAAAAAGTAATTCCCCAAAGATGTTAATGGCAGATAAATCTTCTGCCTTCCTGCCAAAGCAGTGTTCCCAAAGCTTTGTGGCTCTCAATTTGGGGGGAATAAATTTGTGAGAGGAGGTTAGGGTGGGTACGGTGAGGAGGGGCTGAGGGGTACCTGGGGCATCCCACCAAACCCCCCCTTCGCCCCACGGGGCGTCCCCCCAGGGCTGCCTCCCGCTACAAATCTGGGATTTTAATGTCCCGGTTCCCTCGCCTGTTAATAAAGGAACAAAAAGCACATTTGCCTTCTCAAGGGTGTTGTGAGACAAAGTTGGTAAGTGTTGAAAAGAAACCCAAACCGGAGGAGAAAGCTGGCTTTGTTGCCTTCGGACACAGACCACCGCAGACCTTGCTCAAATTTTGCTGTAACATCTCTTGAATGAAAACATGTTCTCCCCAAAAAAACCATCAAACACGTCCTGACTTGAAATGGCTGCCAGGGTAGTGAAAGGAGCTGCAGATTATAGATCCTCGGGGCTCTTGTGGCAGCAAAATGTTTGTCCCGTGGATTTGGGCTGGATCCAATGAATCCAAAAAGTGCTTGGAGCGACTGTTTAACCCATCCTGTAGGAAAAAAAAAAAAAAAAAAAGAGCTAAACAAACCAAAAAAGCAAAGCAAGAAACAAGAGCAAGAAAAACCCTTTATATTAAAATAATAATAATATTGAGACACTGGCTAGGAAAAAGGAAATTCAGAAGGTCAAAGGCTAAACCGCAGCCTGAATCTTAAACTGAATTGGAAAGAAAAGGAAAGAAAATTAAATTCAATTGGTCAGACCTTATAAACTGGCCTTGGGGCTTAAAAAAGGCAAGTGCCCTCCAAGGAGAACAGCAGCACCAAACTTCTGAACCTTCAGAGTTGGCGAGGGCACCTTAAGGTATCATGCAAAAAGATAAGGTGTCATATAAAAGATTACTGATCCTGTATTTCTTCTACCCTGTATCTCATTGTGATCTACAAAAGTAAAAGCCATATTTGCATTTTTTAACTTTTATTGGTATCCCAATGCACGTTTTGTTTCCTCAGCCTCTGGAGGAAAATAATGATTTTTTTTTAATGAGAATAATTTTTAAAAGAGCTGTTCTAATCTTGAGGAAATCTGAGGACACTAAAAAAAAATATTTCTCTAAACCAAGACAAGGATAAAATTATCAGAAAAGGAAGCAGAGTAAGGAGTGTACCCACAGTCTGATATAACTGAATAATTAATTACTGAAAATAAATATAGAAATGGCAGCTTTAACAGAACGGTGGTTTTCTGCTGTATTCCGGGCAAGCAAATATATCAGTCAATATCTGAGGTGGTAAAAGGATGCAGAGAAAACACTGCAACTGCTTGGTAATTTCCAGGTGCATATTACATATATAAAGACAGAGGTTTTATGCTTAGTGAAAAGCAAGACTTGCCTCTTTGAGATCTTTGGTTTTGCTTGTTTAATTCCTAGCCTCAGAAAACAAAACTGGGTTTTTTTTAAAATGATTTGTCCATTTTTGGTTTTCAGCTACAAAGTCAGTCTCCTTAAGCTTGCATTAATTTGATGTGCATCCCTCTTAATTCAAGTTGATCCATTTCAATCTTGGCAGCGTATCGACAGCAAACGGGAGCAAAACGCCATTCGGCAAACTCCACCATACCAGCAAAACCAGGGACAAAACAGAAAACATGGGGTCGTCTCCTGGAATCGGTTCCTGGGCTGCAGCTCAGTCTTTATATTTGTATGATTTTATTTTATTTTTTATAGCCAAGCAGTTACCATCATAATTGTATTTGTAATTTCAAGGGTGCATTACCATACTAATGGATGATGAGGACTCAACAGTCACAAGAAACATTAATTAAAAAAAAAGTTCTCCTGTCCTAGCAGGGAGAGTGTTCCCTAATCCCCATTATGGAAATTGGCTAAGCCAAGAGAATATTTCCTTTATAGTTTCAGCTCTTCAGAAAGCCTTTGATGTCCTAAGCCAAAGCAACTACCCATCAGGAACTGAGAGATGTACTTCGGTCCCCCATGCCAGCTTTTTACTTACGTCTGTCATTTAATTTCCCCCGTAATATTGGGGAAAGTCTTAGCCAACATCTTCATTTTCATTCATTAGTGAAATCATGGTAATAATACCACTTTGCACTTAGCTCTCTCCTAGGCACTTTGGAGGTGTCTGTCACTGTGGTGTGTATATATAGAGAGATGTCCACCCAAAAATGACTGGTCAGTAAAGTTTCTGAATATAAAAAAGGTCGAAACACTACAAGACTCTATTATTATCGCTTAAAACTCTGCGAGGCATTGAAATTATGAGTGTGGGAAAGGTGTAAAATGTAGCTGGCTGCCTTGTTATCGCTGGGGCTGTCGGTGAGCTCTGCTCTCCGTCTCGGCCCCGGGCTTAGCAATCCCTCTTCTCACTCAGTCTTGCTTTTTGTCCCTCAAATAAGAGGTCATTTTGTGCCGTGCCAGAAGGTGCTCTGCGCATCCACTATTATGCTGTCCCTCGCAGCTTTAATCTGCATAGGTAAGCTGCAGCCCTAAATAGTTTGAAAGGCAATAAAATAAGTGCACAAAAAAATTACTGCAGCTTCTATGTTCTAGAAGGGGGGAAAAAATGTCCTGAAGAGCTCTCTTTATTAATATGAGATGGCAAATATTTTTTCCTGTTTATTAAATCATATGAAAGGTTAATTACGGTTAGCGACTGTGGGTAGAAAACAATTCTTGGAAGATGCTTTTGTAACAACAGGTTGGCAGTATGCAGAAGCCATCTGCTTCCTGCAAATGTTAAGGTACAATCTCAAACTTGTGAGGTTAAAAATTACAGATTGCAGAGTAGTTTGGTAGAAGGAAAATCCATGTTGTGTTGATGTAAAGTTGCTCAGTCTCCTTGACACACAGCCTGGAAGGAATGCCAAGTTCCCTAAAGGACGATATTTGGCTGGAGAGGACCCTCGCTCGGGGTATTCTGTACTCACACTGGCTGTCTGCTAAGCTAATTAAGCCATTTTTGTGCTGCGATTAATTTTTTTTAAATACAGAAATTGGTTACAAATCCTGACCCACGAAGAGGAGTGGATTGTGGATATAATATTCTGCTTTCAAGCTGGGAATTCAGCTCCTTCCGCGAAGGAGAATAAAACGTTGCCACCATCATCAAGGTGACGTGCTTCTGAAACTTGTTGCTTCGATCCACAATGTGTAGACTTAGCCATGACTGCAAACTCTTCATGGTAAGGACTATCTGTTTGAAAAGGAAGAGCTATTGCCCTCATTTTATATAGTGAGCTGGGCAAAAAGATATGAAGTGATTTGTCTAAGAGCATGCAGGGAGGTTGTGGCTAATGGAATCAAACCCAGATTTTTCAGATCACAGTGAAGTGCCTTAACCACAAAACCGTTCTTCCTCTCTGTGGGTCAGCTACTGTAACTTGAGCGTTTGGGCTGGGTTTTCAAACATGTTTATCTTCTTCCAAGGATCAAGTCTAATTCCACCGAATTTTCCACTTCCATGGAAAACACCACCCAGTTTCTCCTTCCCCTTTACAGATAACATTGCCCGACTTTACCTGTTCCCTGCCAACAAAACGCAGGTTGACGCAGCTGTAAGAGGAGGCGTGGGGTACTGCCATCGCCAGGTCTGTCCCCTTCACTTTTGGGCCAAATAGGGAGAAACCTTCTTTTTTCAGAGACTCTGATCTGGAGGGATGTCATGCAACCTTCAGCCCCTTTTCTGCTCTCCTAATTTACTTACAACCCCTCCCCATGCTCGTCCCCAGGAGCCGGCTGCTGGCTGGCTGCTGTGTAAAAGGGCTCATTTCCAAACATTGCCGGCAACGGAGACACCGAGTTGTTTACTGTGCAATAAAACGATCCGGGGCCTTGTTTCTAGTGCCACTACCCTGAGCAATTTTGTCAAGGCTATGCATGTGTACAGGGGTCTCTCCTCCAACACTGCCTTATTTTTTAACAGATACTTTCCAGCTAGACGACCTCTTTTTTAAAGCACCCTGTAAAGTGGTTTTATCTTCTCCCTTCGCGCTGGAGCTGGTGATCCACTCCATTATCGACACCTCCCGCCAAGAACGGTGGCCTGCCGTTAAAAGCCCTGCGGATGGCGGACAAAGGGCCTGACCCCACGGGCGATGCTGCAGAACACCTTGCCATTAACTCGCAGTCGTTTATCACAGCCCTGCTCCCCGGTGCTCACGGCATCACTGCCCTTACTAGGATTGTTAGCGGCGGGACCTGCGCTAATCTGCGTCGTCCCCTTCTGCTGCCATCAGTGCTGCTGTCTCGTTGCACGCGTGGTCCTGAGCACGGGGCTTCTGGTGAGCCGCGGTTGATGGGATCTTCTATTTCTGGGCTGAAACCACTGATGGGGAAGAAGGAGCCAGCTCTATTCATCTGCCTGTCATTTTGTCAACAGGCCTGGACCTTTCTTTCTCTCCTTCCTACTCTGATCTCTTCAAGGAAATTGAAGATCGTTATGGGTAATTCCAGTAACGCTTTTACCAGGCTTCCTGGAGCGCCCTGCGAGAGTTGGCTGCATGTGAGGGACTGAGACACATAGAAATTAGGGACGAGATTTTTCAGTCCCACCGAAGGGATTTGGATGCCCAGCATCCATTAAAATGAGTAACAATTCCTGTCCCGCCCTAAATGGCCGGAGCCCAAATTGCTCCACAAGATGGAAACCATCTTGGTTAATGCACGGACACTTAAGCCCTCAGCATCTGACTTCACTTATATTTTATTTCCAGCAAACTTAGTTGATCATGTCCAATGAAACACTTGTACACCCCCCTGCACCCATTACCCGCTCCCCGGCAGCTCATCGGGCTGTCGCTTGCCAGCTCCGCTATCAGGGGAAGGTGATGAAGGTAGCTAATTTGTTTGCAAGTTGGTGAATGATGTAAAAGGTTCCTCGTCCATCATAATAAAGGCTCTCGAAAAAAATGAGACAAATGGTCCTTCCTCTCGTTTCACTTGTGCTACACGGGGACATTTGAAACTGAGGGAAAGTTCAGCGTAGCCATATGTACAGAGGGATGCACACAAATCACAGCTGCTGCTAATTGGATCCAGAAATCTAATTGGTCCCTCATGGTTGGCCGGTGTTACATATAGGGTCATCGCGGCAGTAATGTGGGGTCTGCAGGGGTTTGGTCCGCTCGACTTGGCAGCCCGGTGGCTAGGGGCCGTGTTGGCACCTTGGTCCGGGCCGTGTTGGGGTGCTGGTCCCTGGAGCCGGGGGTGCAGAGCCGCCCCGAGCAGCTTCGGCTGCGTTTGCTTTTCCCTGACCCGCCAAGGGGGCTAAGCCACTCGGAGCGTCGGCATGGGTCGCTCGCTAAGCAGAGCGGGCATCCAGGGCCCTGCCCAACTCAACGGGGAGATGAGAGCATAAAATAACATAAAATAACATAAAATAACATAAAATAATGTAAAATAATTCCAGGTGGTTGTTCCAATTAATGCCTCATCCAGAAAGCATCCCTACTCCAAAGCATTGAGGAACACCTCTGAAATTGCCAGAAATAGAATGTTTCCCACATCCCTTTCCTGCCCAAATTGCATTGCAACCTGCTTGTCTGTGCTAAGGATTATTGGTCTTTTTTAACCCTTTTTAGGACCGCTATCATACCATCCACCTCCACGCATGAGCCAAACCAGCTGCTCTGATCTTGGATGCTCTGCGTGGGGTCAGGGAGCCTGGCACAGTGGGGAGGAAAGCCCCAAAGTTTGGTCTCAGGTCCATTTTAGTCCTGGAGAATTCTCTGAGTCTTCTTATATTATGCAAATCTCCTCAGCCAATCCTAATTTTAATAAAGTTGATTAATCATTGTGCTGCAGACAAGGACAGTTATTCCCGGACTTACGCTATGGCATTTATTGAAGCTGTATCCCTAAATGGATTACTGCAGGGATCATTAAATTTTGACTTAAATTGGACATAGTAAGCTCATTTAAAAAAATAAAAAGCTTAGCAAGTTATATATAAACTAGAGGAAAAATGAATCTCCTCAAACTGTCTCCCATCTCCTTTTCAAGCAGGAACCTAAAGGGCAGATTTGCAAAGGGGAGTTTTAATTTGCAGGGCAAATTTCACGAGGGCACTTCGGAGCTGCATTTGTGCAAATCCTAATTAAATTGTGGGCACAAAATTTGGTGCTTTATCCTCATTCAGCTCAACGGGTCCCCAAATTTGGGGTTGGCAGTAGAAATATTGCTGCCCTGGAGAGGGAAGGTGAAAGCTGCCTCCCTGTCCCTGCATAGTGTCAAAGGGCTCGGTGGGAAGCAGGTGCTGCTCCATGAGCAGGTAAGGGTTGATTTTGGGGGGAAACAAGGTAAATTGGAAGGGTTGGCTGGCAGCGTGTGCCCCCCGCCTTTGCAGCAGCATCAGCTCAACCGTGCCCCACACTGCAGGAGCTGGAGGGGAGCGGAGACCCGGAGAAGAGGCAGGCAATTTTTTTATGGGATTATGCTAAAAAGTCACTTTAAACCCCCCACCATTTGTTGATGGCTTTAGGGGTTGAGTATTCATTCACTGAAGGTTTTTAGAGGGAAGGATGGAGGTGTTGAATGTATGTCTTCTGCCTTGCAAGCATTTGAAAACAGTTCAATATCCGTTGGTTGGATTCCCCGTGTATAAAACTGTTGACATGACTCCTCGGTGCTGAGAATAATCACAGGAACGACCACGGGGCCTCGTTGCACCAGGGGATGGGTGGGAAGGAGGTTTCCAAGCCCCTGTCCCATGTGCTCCTATTTGAGACCCTATCCGTGACAGCAGAGCTAGGCAGACCATAAGCCGCACAATTTGGGGTTCAGGGGAGCAGGTACAACCCTACAGAGTCCCTCAGGGTGGGATGGTGCCACGTCAAACCCCAAACCCTGCAGCCTGTCCATAGCGACATTCACTATTCATTTATTAAATAAAAGAGGACTGCACCTCTGCCTATGGATATATGTTTCCAGTAAGGGGGAAAGACTAGAAGCAAAAATAAAGTGATAAAGCAGGGTTTTTTTAAAGTAACAATATTCAGATCCGTCTTGACATCCAACTTGTACATTCACGTCACACTTATTCATCGCAACTTACACATCCCGGTCACACCATCCCAGGGGAAGGGGTGAGCTCAGAGGGTAAAGGGATTGCAACTACATGCGCTGCATCAGCCAGCTCTCCATTTTCCATGCCTCTCTGTATTTTAATTAAAAATCTTAATTAATTTTTCACTTTGTGTCAAAATTTCTTTCAGCTCAACTCTCAGTGATGGACATATCTCTTGGGAAATGGGGCTTTTTGCTAGAGAAAGGAAAGTTATTTTTTTTTAAACTACCGTTAACACAGCAGACTCTGAAGGGCTGCAGTTTACTGCCCCTCCGTGAAGACTTGCTTGGTCATGGCAGGATCAAGATGCCACTCTAAGAGGAGATTTCAAGGCAGCTACTAATATTAAAAAGAATGCAAACTGTGCTATACCTCGGATCTTTAATAATGCACAATAAATGCAGAACCAGCATATGCACGCCATCAAAAAAGAAGGAAAATAATGTAAAACTTCCACAGCTCTGCACTTTGTGCTTTCTGGCGGAGGGCTCAGCAGCCCGCAGGTTGTAACCCCAAAGTGCTCTTTCTCTCGATGGAAATTTCTATTGCATCGCCATCTCGTGGTTTTCTGCAAAAATTGCTGGCGCTGCAGAAAGCCTGCCTCGCGCCACTGGTGCTTAATTGCAGGATGGCACCTATTAAAAGGTAACATCCACTGGACATGAGGTACACAGGTAATTGCAATTAATACTGCACAGCTGGGCCTCTAACAGTGGAGCTGGGGAGGGGGAGATGGGGTTGTTCGACTACAATTTGTGCATCCACGGGGCTCAGAGCTGCGTTTCGCATCGCTGTCCACGTGCGGGCCCTCGTCCACGGCCACGCTGCACACTCCCCTGTGTTACACGGGCTTGGGAGTGCTGGTGATCATTGCCCAATGGATTTTGCTTTTGCAAATGCAAAGGTGGGTATGGACCAGATCCTGATCCATGAGAAGGACCAGGAGCAAACTCTCCTCCAAAGAGGCTGTTATTTAGAGTAGGATAGACAGCATGCTTATGTCTATCCAATTCTTTGTAAATTTGATTGGTTTTCATATCATTTTTCTGCTTTGATTAGTGTGAGCTGCACTGAAACTGTGAAGGGCAAAACCCAGATTTATGATGTTTATTACATTGTTATCACGGCACCGGTACTGGTTTGGGAATGGTCACTTACTTCAACTTATACTACTGTTTCTGTTTACGCAAAGGTGCGGTTTTTGTGAAGACTACAATGATGTTCAGTCCTGTGGACATGCCTTGCACCTACAGGTTATGAAAGTCTGTCAAAAACTGTGGTCTTGAATTCATTTTAACGTGTCCCAGCAGTGTTCGTACCCAGGTAAAAAAACCTCCAGGCTGTAAATCAGCTCGGTGAGGCAGGGCTGTGCAAGAGTCCTGCTGTGCAGGGGGGTGAGCAGAGGGCTGTGGGTGCAAGGAGGGATGGTTGCGAGCACAGAGGTCCCCATCTGCACTGGGTGCTCTCTGCATCCCACCGACGGGCCCTTCTGCCCCAGGGCCACTACGGACGCTGAGCTGCAGAAATGATCATCGGGCTGAAAATCAAAACTCCAAGCATGCCGGTGACAGCTCTCCAGTCCAGCCTGCTCTGTTGCTGTGGTCAAAATTTCCCTGCCACGGTTTCATCCTGCTGGAAACAGAGTGAAACTTTGCAGGAGGCTGCATGGGTGCCCCTGGTTTTCCTCAGCAAGGCAAGGAGAGTGGGAATGTTGAAACTCAGCCGGCGGTTGGGAAATTGCCCCACACTAATACAAGCCAGACCCGTGGAAACCCTCCAGGTCTCAAAAGCCCTCATCGGCCCAATCAGGACTTTGATGACGAAAAGCAGAATAAAAGTGAACAGGAAGAAAGGGAGTTTAAACAAGCCCGAACAAGAAACAGCAGATTTTGAGAAAGCGAAGTGAGCAGCTACGGGCAGCCCCAGCTGTTTGAGCTGCCCCAGAAAAACCCAGGAAACCATGGAAATTGCCATGTTGTGGTGAACGGCACAGAGATCCTCAGGTTTCTCCATACATATGAGCATGAGCACTGTGGACAGGGGAGAAGAACGCATAAATCAGTGAGCAATTTTGCTGGTGAAGAGTCCTAGTGAAGCCAGTGTTTTGCTCAGCTTTGGGGCTTTCTGATGACAGTCGTCCCATTTTCCTGGGAAAAATGCCCCTGAAGACATTGGCTGGTGGCCTCCCACTTCACATCTCCAGGGCACATCGGCTTCGCTGCCCCATCACCATCCCTGCTGGGTCTCCTCCACAACCCCTATTTACAGCTAATTGGAGCAAAACACATGGTCCTGTCCCCCCTTGACTCCCCTCACCCTGCAAAGCCTCAAACAGGGCTTTCCTTCGCTCCTGGCATGGTGCTATGGGCTTTGCGCTGTTTCCCTCCAGCCCAAAGAGCTTCAGGAACAAAGCACCGCAGAGGTCGTTTAAGCAGGCTGCTGAGTGGGACCTTGCTGTTGCATTTGGGACCCACACTTAAGGCAGAGCAAATTTGGTTTTGGTAATGGCAGGGATCTGTGGGTGTGTGGAAGACAGCCTACAGCGGGACCTGGAGAGGAAGGAGTAGTGTTTGGCACGTAGCACCTTTGGAGGCAGCTAATCTATATTATTTTTAGGCATTTTAAAGCATTTGCAAGAGGCAGTTCCCAGCTTACATTTCACTCCACCATGGAGCAAGTTTAGAAGCAAAGGAGAAACTTGTTAATTTGGATCTCGCTGAAATGAATGGCTTCCTTTATACCAGTTGCCTCTGAGAAATGTTGAGATTTAATTAATCCCTTGCTGGAAATAATGTACAGTGTTACCCTAATCTCTAATGCAGGATATCAATGCTAATGCTCAGCATAAAGAACGAGGCTTGTTAAACGTACAGCTGGAAACACGACCATGCCCCCACCAGTCCAGTGCGAGCAGCTTTGCTGTCTGCTGGCCGGCCTCAGCACGCTCGCCGCGGGGGTAGATGAAATATTTGCTGCTGGTTGTATTTGGGACTGTATTTTTGTGCTGAAGCTTTGCTACAAGCCAAGGGAGTTGTACAGCAGTGTGAGTCTCAGCTTTCCCGTTCTCCATTTCAGTCCTGTCCGTGTAGCCCATCCAGCTCTTGGTACCACATTGAAGGGGAGCAAAGCCATCCAAGGAGGACAAGTCTTTCCAGGCATTGGTGGGAAACAGGTTCATGCAGTCTTCCTTTAATTTAACCTTGCCAGAAAACCTGCAGAGAAGACTTCAGGCGCTGGCTCCCAACTCCCAGCACCTACCTCCCCGGGAGGCAGGAGCCCACACCAAGCTGCCGGAGCTGTTCGGAGGGGAATGAGGCAGCTCTCGCTCAGGAGTATTTGAGAAGGATGGCCGGCACGTGTGTGCTCAGCCAGCTTTGCACTGTAAGAGGATCGCCTCTTTTTTTAGAGCAATCGACTGAGACGCGGGAGCCCGTGTCTCTTTGAGTCATTTTGGTGGCATTGAGTATTCCTGACATAGCCCATCCCCGGTACTCCCTGAGCTCCTGCTGCCAGCTCTCCCCTCGGCTCTCGCGCACACACAGGTGCCTGCTGCCAAGATCTGCCCTGGCCCCATCTGCTCCGCTCTTCATCCGCATCTCCTGGAAACCACTCTTCTTCCTCACCCTTTGCCCTAGGCTATATATAAAGGGCTAATCCCAAAGCTAGTGGTGTCAAAGAAAGGGCTGCCATTGACTTGAGGAGACTGCAAGGACCTTAGCTGCTCACTTCAGGGTGGATTTTTAATAGATGGTTAAATAACCAGAGGAGAACAGCACAGGCTCATCATTGGGACACTTCAAATTTTGTAAGTGAGCCTGCGTGTGATTTCTTTCCCCCAGGTGGATGCAAAATGTGAGGGGTTGGGACAGGTTGATGCTCACCAGTGTCCTTTGACAGGGCTTATCTTCATTTGCATTTTCATAGGTGAGATGCGAAATGCTGGTTAGGTTTTGAATGAAAACTGCAGCAGTTTCAGTGCAGAATATCGAGACGTGCACTGGGTCGTCACGCACAGAATCCAACTGGAGAGGATCAAAGGAAAAGGGTCTATTTTTTATTTTACATCTGCTAATTACTCTGAACAAATGAGCAATGCATCTGAGAAGTAATCTTTTTTCAGGTTTCCATCTGGTAAAAGTCTTGTAGGTGCCGTAACTTCAGAATAATTTCAAAAAAGCCTGTACTTTTCACTGAAGACTCTGAAGTTGGAGTCAACCAGATTTGCTTTTGTGTCACTCAGGCCCATTCAGAAAACTACTAAAGCAACACATCTCGGGGCTGTGAACACCTACATCCAGTAATGCTGGATGCAGCGAGTTTTATAGTTAATGCAGAATCCCGTTTGTATAGCTTTCATAAGAAAAAATGGTTCAGAGGATCAATCCTCTGTTCCTCATTTATCTTCTAGCTGTAGTGGTAGGTGACCTTCCTCTGCAAACCTCAGCTCGTGTTGGGAGAAGGTTTGTCCTGGCATGTTGAGGACAGACGTGTACTTCCACGCAGTAACACCAGAGCTGGCTCCTACTCTGGTGCTTTCTGCTATGCTTTCCCCAGGGGTATACGGACAATACACGAGGGAGGTGTAGAGAGGTCACGTCTCTTTCGGAGTTCTCCTAGGACTAGTCCTGACGACGGACTGCAGCTCGGAGAGGCTGTTTTCCATGCGCCATCTCTATAGCTGGTGGAGGGAGGTGGGTGCCCTCGGTGGGTGCTTGGATCTTAACCTTCCTTGTCCTGACAGATGTTTCACCATCGCAGTGCACCACAACACCATCGTCCTTGTAGGTGAGTCATGTCCCACTGACCATCAGACCAGAGGGGTCTTTCCTCCCGTTATCCGTGTCCTGCTGCCCAGGCAGCAGCACATCATGCATGGGATCAATATCAGTCCAGGGAAGCCAGGGCTCAGGCCAGGGACATCCACGGGGCCTCTGAAACTGGTACGTTGAGATTGTGCATCCTGGGACCCAGTGGCTTCCTCTCTGCAGTTCTTCTCAACGTAAGGTGAACTGGTGTTACCTACACTGCACCTTTCTAGGTCTTTGTCTTCCGAAGACCCGGTAAAGACCTTAAAGCCAATTTTGAAAGGATATAGGGAGGAACTGAAAATAGAAAAGCCGACCTTGACTTCTCAGAAAGAAGAGTATTCCTCAGGGCTTCGCTCAGTTTTGAGAGGTATGAACTCGCATGGCCAGGGCACGGTCTGACCACATCAGCACACACACCACCTTTGCAACCCTCGGTGCCGTTGCAGACAATGACATGTCAAGTAATGCTTTTGCAGAACATATTTGAAAACTGTATTTTTATGCAAAGGGAAGAAAGGATGAAAGACAACTGAAAGAACAAAAGAAGGCATGAAAAAATGAATGAACAAATGAATGAAGAAGGAAAGAAAAAAAGATTAAAGGGGCCCAACTCAAAGAGATGTTTCCTTTTTATAAGCTGTGAAGTTATACCAAGGTGAGAGTTCCCTTTGCCTCTAAATCCTGTCTGCAGTGATAATAAAATGGCACAGTGGGGAATGGGGAGGGTTGTGGGGATGTGGGGAAGCATGAAGGAGTCAGAATTACACACTGGATTTACTCTTATTTCAGTCCTGCATGAAGAGTAGAGTCTTGCTATATTATATCCAAGGAGTGCAACAGTACTTAAAGACTAAAACTCTCCACCACTTCTCAATGATAGATCCATTAGTACAGATTTGCAGGCTGGTTCCTTGGGAGGCCAGTGGTGATTCTGGGGTGAATTTCCCAGCTTTCTGTGAAATTGAGGTTTCACATCGTTCGTGAGCGAGTTCCACCCACTGAATCGTAGTGTCATGGACCTGCGGAAAGGAGTGGGAGCAGAACGGGAGACTTCAGAGCTGTTGCTTTTTAGATGCCGGTTATTGCAGAGTATTCTGTGCATCATTCTGAATTTGGGCTTGTTTTTGTATGAAAGCAATTGGTTGGCAAGATTGCTGTAAGTATTCCTAGTAGAGCTGTGTTAGGAAAAAAAAAAATAGATTCATTTTTTCATGGAAAATTTTGACTTTATAACTCAAAACTTGAAAATTTTGGCTGAAAACTGTGGGAGCCTTCCCCGATGTGGCTTCTTGTTTTTCAGCAAAAATAAAATAGCATAGATGGAAATGGAAAGTTTCTGTTTCCATTTAGAAGGAAAGTTTCCTACCAGTTCAAATAGCTGGTAGTCTCTAGCCTGGCCTCTCTGCCAGCCTCCGGCTTCCGTGTTGCTCATGGATCAGTGTTTTCCAGGAGGCAGTGGAAGTTTTGAGAAATGGTCCATGCATGGCCACAGCTGCTTCTAAGCATGAACATTGTCACTGGAGTATTTGCAGTCACTTTGCCACAGATCTCCAGCCTAGGCACTGATGGAGAGGAGACACCCATGGCTACTGAAAAATAAAAATCTGTTACCAGGCTGCGATCAGTGATAATCTGATTTTCAATCAGAAGGTGTTTTTTTAAGTCAAGAAATATGGCAATATAAACTCTTTAACCTTCTGTTGTTGAAAGATTTGTTCAGGAGTGGTGATGTCGCTGGTGGCGGCTGAATTCAGCTGGGGCGGTTCTGCTCACCGCGGGCAGCTCTCGGAGCTGGGGTCCCCTTGCTTTAATGAGCCATTTGCATTTCCAGATGGGTTTGGGGCTGGGAACAGGGACAGTGCAGAGACCGTATCAGAAAAGCTCGCTCTGACTTCAGGGCAGAAGAACTGATGGGTTTGGAATAGGGGCCTCATTCTTCAAAGTGCAGCACACCCATCTGCCCATCCGTACTCTCACGCAGAAACATAAGCCATGTGCAGAGTGGGGATGCTGAAGTGGCCCCATGCAGTGGCCTCCCACCCCCGCGCCACGACCACCCGTGCGTGGTGTCACCGTGGGCAAGGCACCTCCAGTGACCTTCAGAGAAAGAATTGCATTTGCAGGGAATAAACTGTTCCCCACATATCCCATCTCTGGCTAAAGCCTAGCCTGTTAAGTTAAAGCCATTTTGTTAAGGGTTTTAAATGCTGCTTGCCCATATGCAGAATTATGTCTTTAAAGATTAAAAAATCCAATATAAACAAAATAAATCCAGGGAGCTGAATGCATGAATCATTATTTTAGTACATATTGTCCATTCTAATCTGCAGTCCAATTGTGAAGTCATTCAAAATGCTGCTTCTCAGTAATTAGCAGGAATCTAACTCAGAGCCAATTTCTGATTAAATGTGCTTAAAATCAATAAAACATCATGAGTGATTAGAGTCACGTGTGATTAGCCCTGTCGAACAAAGCAGAATAAGTTATGGCCTCACTTTAACTTGTCAAAAAACAGAACTGAGGGTGGGAATGAGGAGGAACAGCTGATATTTCTATAAAGGGTTTTTCCAGTTCTCTGCTTTTCTCTTCACTCCTTTAGAAAAGTGAAAGGATCGGTTTGTTGTCTGAAAATTACAGGCTGAAGGGGAAAGTTTGGGGTGGCTTTGGCTTCTCTTGTGAGTTTGTTTAAGGATATGCTGGGGATGGCATTTTTCAATCCTGTGTCTCAGCTGCAGGAGGGTTACCTCCTTCTACGGGCGTCACCTTTTATCCAGCTCAGTCCTGACTATTTGCAGAAGGAAATATCTCTAAGATTTTACTTTTTTTTTTTTATTTCTGGAAAAGGCACAAAGATCTCTTCTCCCTCCCTGTGAAAGGGAGCAATGCAGCCTCTTATCCCCTATCAGTAATAGAAATAAAAAGCAGCAGCAACTCAAGACCAGGTGTTGACTGAAAAGCATTAGAGGGTAAAGCTGGTGGTGAGATGGTTTCTCTCCATCACGCTGCCATGCACCGGGGCGACTCGCAACACTCCTGCCGTGGCATCCCCTGGACGCCCACCACCATCCCCTCCATCTGTTTGGGGTCCGGCACGAGGTGCTGGTGATGGAAAGCGGCTTTTTGGGCAAGTGGCTTTTGGCAGCATCCCTCCCTCCCACGGCAGCTCGGGGCCGGGGGGTGGAGGCGTGCCAGCACCCGGCTGGGAGGGAGACGGCTACGATCTCACGTCGGGCGCGTGGGGGCTGCGTGGGGTGGAAGAGCTTCTCCAGAGCTCGGCGCTTGGCAGGGCTCGCCAGCAAAGCTTCCCTTGACGTCAGGAGATGGAGAACAACACTCATTTATAGCTACAGCTTCTTCACTTACAGCTGTGTGACCGCATCCCCGCCGGTTGGGCCCTCAGAGGAAAATCCAGCTGTATTGCTCGGTGCTGCCTCCGGATCCGGCCCTAACAGCGATGCTGCTGGGGCTGCTTTCTTCCTATCTCAATAAGCAGAACGAAAAACCCACATCCACAACGTGCACATGGTGGTGGGTGAAGAGGGGAGGCTTGGGAAGAATTGTCCCAAGCGTATTTCCGCTGGCAGACTGTGTTTAATTGTATTGTTTCATGGCCTATTCAAGAGGACATTGTTTATTTCAAGAGTACATCGTTTCCTGCTCTCGGCAAGGCTCTGGCCTTCCACCCAGTGAAGCTCAGGAATTTTTGGCAAAATCTATTTGGTTTTTTTTTTTCCCTTGTGTGTGTTATCCTGACATGTTCCCTCCTGCAGACAGAAGTTGTACGTGGAGTTGCTCGGGACCACTCGTTCCCATGAGACTCCTCATTTGCCTGTCCCCTGGGATAAGAGCTTGTCACTCTGTGTCACACCTGGCAGATGCAATGAGCCTTTGGGGAAGGCTGTATTTAACTTGGGCAAAGGATCTAGGGGCACAGGGAACCTTCTTCCAAGAGCAGCCCTGCTGTGGGCAACCCCACCATCTCCAAGCACCACGCTGAGCTTTGGGTTGGAGTTTCTTCCGAATGAAAAGGTCTTGCAAGCCTCCTGCTGAAATGAAAAGGCAAAGAAAGTTCATTAAATGGTGTTCTTGAGTCAAAATTTGCAGTCCAGACTCAGCAAGGGTAGGTTGTGAATCATAACGTGCCATCGGTGGGTCAGCGCTGCCAACGTGGGAATGTCACTTCTCATCGGAAGGCAGTGCACACCAAGGGGGACAAGACACCTGGTTCGCCCTATATAAATGTCCTCTCTTTTATAGGTTTTCTTACTGCTGTTCTTGCAAGCTGCTGATCTGTAATGGCAAAAATATTGCAGAAACAGAGGAACAGATCCTCAGCAGATGTCCATGGCGGTAGCTGGGTTGCCCCCAAATTACACCAGCTGAGCCCCAGGTTCTGCTGTGTTCCGAGAGATAAATCGCCCTGCACTGACCTCCTGGATCCAACGGCAATGCGGGACCATCTGTGCTCATCCTCAGTGCCACGGCACATGTGGGGAGATCTGCCGCTTGAGGTGGTCGGAGTCAGGACCATCCAACACAGGGTGCTGGTTGGCACTCTGCTCCTCTGGAAATAAAACCCAGAGCTGAATGTGGGAATTACATAAATCAGCTAATTATTCCGCTCCCTGTGCCCCCTGTGCATAGTTTGGTGTCTGAGTTGGGTTTTTTTGCTTTTCTCCAAAGCAGCTGGAGATGGGATGTTGAACATGGTGTGTTATTGCTCCTAATGGTATTAAAGAAAAACATCTCAAGTGCTGGTTGGCATGTTTTGATTATATGTGAGGGTAAAATGAGTGCCAGATTTGGAGTGGGGAAGACTTTTTCCTCCAGATCAGATTAGCAGGAGCTGTTGGGGGAGCAAAGTGGGGAAGCAAGGCGTTGGGGGGCAGGGGGAGCGCTGGATATAATCTCTCTCTTACAATTAATTTGGCATTTTCACTGAACAAATCCCTGCTGCAGAAGACCAGAGCCCTTGGTGGTTCCTCTTCTCTCTTCCTTTGGTGTTACTATTTGTGGCTTTATTTATTTGTACTAAAAGCCTTAAGCTCGTTATGGCATTTTTGCAAAGTGTTTTTGTGGCTTGTGTTGAGTGAGTGTGTGCAGAGCAGTTGTTCCCTGGACCCTTTTGGATTAATGTTTGTCATATGATTGCCTGTGATTTCATGACCTCTGTGGCTGAAGTGAGCCCTGTGGGTTTTTTTATGTATGTGCAATTTAGCTTTTAATTAAGGCCTTGTTATCCAGGGAGTTGCAGCTCAGTTGGCTCGCATGCCCCAAGGTTCTTCTGGCTTGATACTGGAGTAAGGTAGCCCATATTTGGAAATATTCAGCTCGTTTCTCTTGTTTCAGTTTTCCAAGCTGTTTGAATTAATCTTCAGTCTTCTTTTCCAATGTTTACTGAAGAACAACAGTTTTTTTAACACTCCCTTTTATCACACAGTGTGATCAGCCGAGCTCAGACAATGCGTATTCATGCTGGGGTCTGTTGCTCATTTAGCAGTCTACAAACTACTAACAAAGTGCAGATGCACTGAAGAAGATCCTCCCTCCACAGATGAACCCTGGACTGGGATGCACCGAGGAGCCGTGTCATGCAATTCGCAACAGCGAGTTGCAGTCATCACGGGCCAGAGTAGTTGCACTGGCTGTTAGTAGGACTACTCATTCCTAGGAGGTTATATATACCTCGGTCACCCTCGTAGCTTACTATGTCAGCACAATTAATTCAGCTGGCTTTTACTTTTATTTATCTTCCTATTTTCTCCTTCTTTTCTGTGCTAACATGGTTCCTCGGGTCCCTGTGTTTAGCTCTTAAAATACATATTATACATGGGCATAAGGTCTGCCTTTTTGGCAGAAAGCGAGCAGTTTCTCTTGCCATGGTTTTTGGGTGCTCAGGCTGTATCACGTGCACAGGATCGATTTTCAGAGCTGACTTCCTTTTCATGCACGATCTCTCTCAGCTGTCTCTAGGATACCCAAAGAATTTGGGAGCTTTGACAGACACTTGGCTGCAGATTAATACCAGACGACCAGACCACGTAGGTACCAGACCTTCATCCCACCCCTTCAGATAGACCTGGTTCCTCTCTTCCTCTTGCCCTTCCCCAAAGCAGGGATTTACTTGACAGCAAGTTCCCAAGATGCCACCATGCTCAGCTGTCTTACTAAAGTAACCTAAAGATTACTACTAACAGGTTTTCACGCATCTGTTTTGGAGACGTTTAGCATAAGGGGAGCTCAAGTTGAATTTTATGGCAGTGGTTTGTGATGTAATTCTGGATAATCATATGCCATCTCTATGATGGAAGTAATAGAGGTACCTCAAACATCAGAATTTCAGTACCAGGCCATATTTTGAGAACCAGAAGGTCTTGAGATGTTTGTAGCCAGTGCTTTTATTGATAAAACACACATTTGTAAAATCAGGATGCAGATATGAGCTTAGATTTGGCACATTTTACAATTTCCTTGTATGTTAGGTGGGCTCCAGCATCTCCATCCTGGTCCAGTTTTAACGGCTCAGAGTCTCATTCTTAACGCTTCTTACCGCCGCCTTTGTTTTAAAGCTATTGATTTCTGCTTCCCATTTTTCCAAGCTCAGTGGTGAGATGTTGAGCTGGGCACTACACTAATCTAATAATCTTTAGAAATTGTTCTGGGGTGTTTAATATTCGCACAGTGGCCAAACTCCGAGTTCAGTCAGTCGTAATCATCACACTGGAGCACGGTCAAGATGCGAAGATTGGCCTGGACCCTGTGGCCATCTGGCCGCAGGGAAACCAGCTGCCTCTTGAGCTAAAAATGCCCTTCATCCATCATGATATATCCCCTTTTCTACCAACAAACCTTCATTCTGCAGCTTATCTCCCTGTGCGTAAAAGACCATACTCTTCAAATAGGGTTGTTGATGGTTGTTTAGGTTACGTGTGGTGTCCTGGTTTTAGCTGGGATAGAGTTAATTTTCTTCTTAGTAGCTGGTACAGTGTATTTTGGATTTAGTGTGAGAATAATGTTGATAATACACTGATGTTTTAGTTGTTGCTAAGTAGCGCTTACCCTAAGTCAAGGATTTTTCAGTTTCCCATGCTCTGCAAGCAAGCAGGTGCACAAGAAGCTGGGAGGGAGCGTGGCCAGGAGAGCTGACCCAAACCAGCCAAAGGGATATTCCATACCGCAGAACGTCATGCGCAGTGTATAAACTGGGGGGAGTTGGCCAGGAGGGGCAGATCGCTGCTAGGGCATCAGTCAGTGGGTGGTGAGCAATTGCATTGTGTATCACTTGTATTTTCTTGGGGTTTTATTTCTCTCTCTCTTTTCTTTTTTTTTTTTTTTTGTTATATTCATTTTCATTATTATTATTGTTATTTTGTTGTTGTTGTTGTTGTGATTGTTGTTCTTCTTATTATATTTTATTTTACTTTAGTTATTAAACTGTTCTTATCTCAACCCCTGAGTTTTACTTCTGTTTCCCAATTCTCCTCCCCATCCCACTGGGAGTGGGAGGAGTAAGGGAGCGACTGCGTGGTGTTCAGTTGCTGGCTGGGGTTAAACCACGACGTATGGCCTCTTGGAGAAAACTCACACCAGATACCCTGGCAACAATCGCGGGTAGATTTGCCAGACCTTGCAAAAATCCATCACCAGGTACGTGCACCTTGGTAGCGTCACCTGGGAAGGCAGATGCCTGTAAATCATTTGAGCCAAGGGGTGTAGAAAGGCACCCGTGAGGGGACAGGATCCTCCCAAAGGAAAGGCACATTCAGAGCATTTTTAAAACTGATTTCAGTGATACAGGACAGGAGTCACGTCTCCTGACATTGACTTCTCCATCAGTTGCTAACTGAGCGAAAGAGATGCTTGCGATGCAGGAATTACCTCCTGCTAAGTTCAGATGCCTCAAGCAGGCCAGATAAATCATGCTTTAGTCATTCATCTCCCTCCACTGATGCTAAAGGGAATCTAGACCACTAGCTCCAACGTAGACATCAACCCCAGAGACATCTAACATCCATGGAGTCGTGAATCTCAGCTGGGTGTTGTCTGTGCCTCTAAGCTTGAGCAGGAGAAAAGGGAAGCCAGGCTGAGGGCAAAGACAGCAGTTAGAGACATAAAACAGATGCAAAATGTTGAGAAAGATAAAAGCTATGACATGGTCCATAGTCCTGGGAAGCTAAGGGCACCCATCTAAAAATGAAGTAGCAAAACAAGAGAGCAGCAGAGAAAAAAAAATGGGTTTGGACCAGTGCAGGAAGATGAAAATTTCCTTTCAACAGTGAAAGTAACAGTTTCTAAAATCCACCTTCTCCGTCCCTCCCAAAATGTAAATGCTAGTAGTTACCCCTGTGAAAATCTGGAGCAGTTTTGTGGTAGTAAGTAGCAGATTCTTGGCTACTGGAGCCTCAATGTGGCAGATGGGTTTTTTGGAAAATGACACTTGCGGAGCCCAGCTGGTAACCACAGCTGAGATCTCCCTATCAGAGATCTTAGAAGTCAACGGCTGTATCAGCTTTGATTTCACTGGAAACAGCGGCTGGGCTGCTGGAAATTACACCCAGGTGTTAGGTCGAGTGGTCAGACTTGGCCAGCGGTTCCCAGGATGATAACTGACCCATTTCAGGCCATTCTCTATGTTTACCACGAGAAACATCTGCATTAACTGTGATATTGCTGGAACCTTTGGCAAATAATTTTGCCTTTTTAGGTGAGCTATTAAAAAATTTCCTCCCCTGGGTTTGGGCGATATTTAGGTCTATTTTGGCTGAGGGTTGGTCACTTCTTTCTGTCGTCGCCCAAGGCACCTTGCTTTGGAAAGGCCAATCTGCTGCCAGCCTGCTGCTAAACCAAGCCAGAAACAGGCATTTTCCACCCCCACAGCAGGAAAGGTTGGCATTTAGAAACAGTTCCCTTCCGAATCACATGAGAAACTTGCAATATTAAAAGATTTTATTGAATAAAAGGATAGTAGAGTGTTTTATCTCACATGTGGCAGAAGGAAAATCAGTCAACAATTTCCCTCAAAAGTAAACAACGCAGCATATGGGGAACTCTGTTGGTGCTGTTGTTGTTGTTGAAATCTTCATGCTCCCAGAAAATTTTGAGGAAGTGTTATTTTCAGATGTAGGGGGGGAGCGTGTGGCATGTCTGACCAGTTGCACTTGCTTCCAACTCAGAACCATTAGCTGGGTTTTGACTTTGTCTCTGCTGAGGGCTGGATATTGTTTCCCTAGCACAGATGACTTTGGTTTGGGTTTTTGTTTGGTTTTGTTTTTTTTTTTTTCCTACCGCGTCTCCCTGTACCCAATAATAAATGAAGGGACCTCCAAGTGTTTTCAGTGTCATCTGCTAACTGGCTTTTGTATTTTAACCTTCCCTGAGATCAAGAAAATACAGCTTTCTTTGCACCATCTGATCTGAATGCTATTTAACCCTCCTTTTCCAATAGTTTCTGTGTCCTCAAACTTTGTCTCTGAAACTTACTTTTTGCGCCCATGCCATATGCACACCCACCTGGATGTGTTATGTGCTATGTTATGTTTTATGCTGTGTTAAGTGCTATGCACACACACCTAACCGTGATGTGTTATAAGCAGAGATAGCTGTGGATTTTCCATCCTGTCATTTTCCAACAGAAAAAGTAGATTCAAAAACATCAAATTTTGCTGTTGAAAAATAGAAGTCCTTTCCCCCTGTATGTACAGTCCCCAGATAAAGCCGTTATTGGGAAAGTTGCAATGAAATATTTCATTTGGGGATGGATTAGTTGTAATTAGAGTATATGTAATGTTTCAACTAAATGTTTTATTTTTCATCATTTCAACCACGTGTTGAACTGCTTTTGCCAGTGGTGAAACCAGGGAACATGAGAGCCACAGTTCAGTCCTCTACCTTCTTATGGGAGATGACCTCTCCTTTCACATAGTGTGCGGTGGTCATCTCACCATTACGAGTGATGGGAAGTGGCATTTGGCTGAGGCCATAGACTTATGGAAAAGGGGAAATTCCTGATTTCAAGACTGGGATTTAATGTTTTACATCATTGCACTCAGAGAAAGGGGCAGTGCTGGGCTGCTCCTGAAGGTATGTTTGGGTCCAGGAGTTACTTCCCATCGCCTGCAGGGAGCACTGGAGAAGGTCTTCAGTTTGCCAAGTTTGCCTTTATGAGTGTTTTTGTGGAGGGAAGTGGTTGCAAGGGCCTTCCTATTGCCATTTCTGCTTTAGGAAAGACCAAAGAAGGACTCTGAAGCGACTTCGGTGCTGTTCGGGCAGGGTCAGTGGAAGGGATGGAGTCAAGCAGCCGATGAAGAAGTTCATTGATATGTGGCTGGTCTCAATTGATATCGATCTCTACAAACAAGGGAAGCATGTACTTGTTCTTTCCAAAAAAATAATTATAGAAATAATTGCTATCCAGTCAGCAACTAGAGGTAGACAGCACTGGTGATTTTGCTTTGCTTTCAAAGCCCTAAAATGCTTTTAAACAAGAGTGATCTTGTTACTGCCTATAGGAGTTCACAGTCATCCTCCGATCAGTTCTCCTCTTCTCATCTCCCTAAAAATGATTAGTTGTTTGTCCTTTCTGTTGTACTTCTCAATCATTTCCTTTGCAGCAGCCCAGGAGAGTGGAACATTCCTGCTCACAAGGCTCCAAGTGCAAAATGGTGTGGCCAGGAGGGACCGAAAGTGAAGTAACTCTGGCTGTACTTTAGTGAGACTGATGAGTGGGACACCAGGAGACACCACTGCAGAAAGCTGGGAAGAACACTCTAGTTGTGCAACATTTAAAAAAAAAAAAAAAAGTAAAATGTAACTAACAGAAAGGTTATACTCAGGGATCTCCTTACATGATGTAGGGTTTGGGAATTAGATCTATCCTACAAAAGTAAACAATTTTAAAACCATTTTTTACCGTAGTTGCATTTTCCAAGACAAAACACCCTATAAACTTCGCTGGAGAGGTTCTTCAAAGGTTAAGTCATAGTACTGTGGGTAAAGCATAATCTTGAAAGTCAAGAAATATGGGTTCTCCTCCCAGCTCCACGGTGATTTTGCAGCATGACCATGGACAAGTAAGTTCATCTCCACTTACTGTGTTTGTGCATTCAGTCCTCCTTTAACCCATCTTAGTCTTTCATCTGGCTTCATAGTCCTCCAGACCAGCTAGTGAGCAGCTACCCTGTGCCAGCCAAGGTGTGGACATTGAAGCTTATGCCCTGCGTAATGGGTTTGTTTGGATCTGGTTAGACCAGTTTTATGTAGCTGGGTGTACATATGGCTCCTAAAACCGTTGGATCTGAGCTCTCTTCTGGAATTGTGCGACTCTCATTGTTTGCTATATCTTGGCTTTCTGGCAAATCAGAGTGCATGCTAAGTGTGTGCTAATACACAGACTGAATGACAATATAATGTCAGAGATTATTTTACTCCTTTCTCACCCTCCATTTTATGGGATTCAGCCACTGTACACTAAGCAAGGCAAGAGTTATTTAGATTTTTCAAGTTTCACAAAGGAGATTAGTTGATTCGTTCGGGGGAGAGGAGTGTTTGTTTTGTTGGGTTTTTTCCTATAAATTTTCTTTTGGCACCTAGGCATGCTGGAAAAGGAAAATTACCTATTCCATAACTATAGCCTTACCTATGATCTAATTATGTCCTCTGAAAATTGCCTCAGCTTTCAGAAATGTCTATTGTAGAGAAAACATACCATTACAGCTGTTCTGCAGTATTTAAAGGGCAGAAGCACCTAAGCTATCGCTCCCCTGACTTCTGTTTCCAATGAGTGAAAAATATCTTACAGACAGAATATTGCTGATCACCAAACACAGTGCAGAATTGTTGCTTGTTTCCTATTCTCTAACAGGGATGCACCAAAAATAGAAACAGCTGCATCTTTCAATGGGTGAAATTTGAATAATGTTGCTGTGCTTGAAATAAAATGGGAAAGCCACATGGAGTGAGGGGTTTGATCTGGTAGGTGCAAATGAGACCAAATTTCAGAATTCTGTGGCAGATATAATTCCAGATTTTCCATGACCCAAAATTCAAGAACATTTGAATCTGGGGTTCTAGTTTCTTCTTATAAAGACAGCAATATCGACACAAAGGTTTACAGTAGACTGCTGAGGGAGTGGTCTCACCACCAGATGTTGGTAATGGACAGATGTAGCAGACCAGTGATTGCCAGATGATCTCAAAGAGATTTTAGATCAAGAAAGTAAGAGCTGCTTTTCTTCCTTAACTCTCGTCATTTGAATGATTTTACAGGTTCTAATAGAATTTACTGAAATTGGTAGCATTTTTCCAAGAGTTAAAGTTTTAAAGTGCCAGCCATTCAAGAACACCTGCAGGCTGTAATTCTGAGGGATTATACATCTCTCTTATATAGGAATATAGAGGACAGTAGCCCCAAAATCCAGGACCCTCCATGATGCTGTCTTCTGTTGTCCTTGCCTGTAAGACTGAACCTGCAGGTGTTACTTAGCATGGGTGTTGGACCAGCTACAGGTCTCCGGCATGCAGCAAAGCTGTTATTTAGTAGACAAAAACTTCTGAAACAGTCAAACTGAAAGCAATTTCTGCACATGAAATGGATAAAGTGTTTTAGGTCTTGCAGTACCTAAGTATCTTCAAAGACGCACGTCCTGATGTAGGACCGATGTCTGCGATTGCCCAACACAGGGACGTTACACGTTGCTGTGCTCCATAGGAGACAACAGTGTGAATGGGAAACGGGGTTGCAGTCCTATTGCAATGCTGTGTCAGGGTGAGTTTGTTCCTCCAGGTCTGTCTAGGCCTGTCCAAAAGGCTTTGGAGCATCCTTCTTACTTGGTTTGTTGTCAACTCATGGGATCACACCTCTGTTGCTCCCATCCTCCTGTTCCTCTCGGTCTCTGTGGGTCCCCGAGGCCTCCCAAAGGCTGTCCCTCTGTGACATTTACATCTTTTGCATACTTGGGCTAATTTGTCACGTCCCCCAGTTTACTCATTGCACGGTGATGCATATTTACTAATTCTAACATTTCCTCGTTAGTCATTCCCTCCAGGCCCATTAATCACTATAAATTCCCAAACGAGAGGCTGCAGTACATCGTTCCTTCCAACAGACAGCTGACACGTAGTAATTAGGCAGCTGAACATAAAAATAATGAGGCTGAGGCTCCCGCAGATCTCCTTCCCCCTCTCAGCACCTCGGGGGCAGCCTCTCTTGCAGCGCGCACAGCCCCGCATGCTACCGCTCGCACCGCGGCTACACAAGCTGCTCCCCAACACAAATGTGCCCGTTTCCCTCTCTTTACCCTAATGTGCCCGTTTCCCCCTCTTTACCCCCCCAAAACCTGCTCTCTGAACCATTGAAGAGGTACCCGCGCATTTAGCTTTGTGACTTCTGGTGGTATTTTTCTGTGCATCACATCAACCTAGACACTGAATTATTTAATCTCTCTGCCTCCCCTGTTTCCCCGTCATGCGGGGACTGGTCCAGCTCCCGTTGTTCATCTCTACCTGCTGCTCCAGAAAATCCCTGTGCCAAGCTGCTCTGCCAGTTTGCTGCAGACTCTCTAACTCAGAGCACACTCTTGGAAATAATGCATCTTTTCACAATGGCTTTACACCCTGAAATAAATAGCATGATTCAGGCATTGGTTTGACTGCCATGTGCAACGCAGAAATGGTCTGAGAGACCAAAAGGCTCTTTGTGTCCAGCCTAATTTTCCTATTTTCTTGTATTCTCCCTCCTCTGCACAGTTAGGGAGCAGTTCTACAGTCTTTTTTCTCTCTTTTTTTTTTTTTGTTTTGGCCAGAATGCTTTGTAGCGATCACTTTTGTTTGCCGCAGAAATACCCTGGAAACAGAGTGCCCATGGAGAGGGACACAGCACCATCCACTCCAAATTACACTGTCGTGTCCGGCATCACTGGCCAAACTGGAGTTAATGGGAGGTAGGAAGAAACTTCCCCTGTAGCTCTTTTTTCTCCTGCTGCCTTCTGAAGCAATGTGCCTTGGCTACATTTGGCTTAAATAGACCCTTGATCTGCTTTGTTTATGGTAATTTCTTTATTCCTGTGAGAGAGAGAGGGAAGGCAGCACCGAACTGATATTGTTCTGGGACTGCAGATGGGCAGATGGTTTGAAAAAATGATTGCAAGATTTCACTTGCACTCTGGGCCTGTCTTTCACATTTGGGTGCAAAGACCAAGTTTTGTCTTCTGTCACGGGAAGCCTAATTTAGATTGCCTAAAACTTGAAATCAGTTTGAAGACAAATCCCCAAGGTCAATGACTCCACAGATTTGGAGGTTAAGGAATTGAGGTTAAGAACTGACAAACGAGGATGTCGAGGCAAGATTATGGAAATGAGGATCTGTAGCAAATTCTCTCTTGTTTCCCCCTTGTAACCTCCTAATGACATTAGCGCCTGTCTTTGACAGTCCCTCCTCAAAGGGGAACTTACTTGAGCGCTAAAGACGCTTTTATGAGTCCCAGAGACACGCACAGGAAAACATGTGGGCAAATCTGCTAAGACCCAGATATGGGACACAGTCCTTAAAAGCCCTGCACTGACTTAAAAGAAATGACCTGAAATAAGGAAGAGAGCAAAACACAGTTGGCAGGTGAGTCCCTGCCGCCGTATCCCCATCCCGGTCCCTGTGCTGAAAGCAAACGTCCTTTTTCACACCATGCTGCTGAATGCACTCAGTTAAAAATTCAATCTTTGCATCTCCCCAGTGAGCTGGAGCACTTCTACGGTCCCTTCTCACAGCTGCAAAGCTGCGATTCAGAGGGTTTAAAGCCAAGATCATCAACCAGTACCTATTAACACTGCCCGCCCAGCTCAAACCACCCATCTCCCGAGTCCTCAGAGTAAGTTAGCATTTTGTGTAACGCGTTTTTGTTGTTGCTAGCACAAGTCACTGCTCCCATTTGCTCCGGGGAGAGTTTCTGGACACCCGGTCCACAGCCGGAAATTTTTGCTGTAAGTATCTCACCCATCCTCACCAAGGAACACTGTGCAAAGCCTGGGCTGGATTTATTTCTGCAGGGTGCTGGTTCTTTGACTAAAACACAAGACCCACATTTTCCTGCAAAGTTGTGTCTCATCTCATGCAATGCAGCTTGGTTGCTGTGAGTGAGGTTTCCTCCTGAAGTCGGTGTAGGACCAGACCTTTCCTCCCTCTTTTTCTCTTGATCTTCCCCACTTTAACTACACATAGAGCTGACCAAGAACAGCTGCATGGATAGGAGGCATTTAATGGAGATGCCTTTACTTCCCCATCAAGTTGGTGGATTGAGCCACAGGGCTCACTCCTTCTCCCCTTCTTGTCCGTAGGACTTTTTTCTACTGGTGTTGGTGAGATCAGGTCCATTTCTTTCCTGTGATTAGATGACAGAAAGCAAGGTGAGTGTGCTCCTTTTCTTTTAATATATTAGCCAGTGATGGCTAATGAAAAGTTGAAAGATATTTTTTAACTGTAAAGTGAGTAAGATATAGCCTATATGAGCAGCAAAGTATCCATGTGGATGGAGGCATTAAGTATGGATAAATAATGTACATGACTGTTCGAGAAGCACCTTATTCACCTGTTTAAAAGACCTGCCATTCTATTGATCTCAGATGTATGAATTTATGGCCTTGTTATGAATTTTCCGATGCCTCAGCTCCCTAACATTGAAGCATTCATTCAAAGTAGCTATAGCTTTACAAATAGATTTTTTTTTTTTTTCAGAAATAGAGTTTTTCCATCTGTTTGTTCCATTTTCCCATCTGTTCCTCCAGCCTCATAGTCTTGTTCAACCTGTTTACGAAGATTGCCTTTAAGTGAATATATATATTTTTTTTCCCATTCCAGGACAATTGTTTCTTTCACAGTGGTTTGATTTGTTCTTAAACTGCCTCTCTGAATGACACTGGGCACTTTTTTTGCTAACCAATTTGCTTTTCCAATAAGCATTTTAATCCATCGGTGTGACCGTACGCTTTAAGGCCACGAGGAGTTCTTGTCTGATGCACATCGATCACTGTGGCAGAGCTAGACCGTGACCTGCGGCTAGATCCCAGCGAGAAACCCAGCATGCCCCGTGGACGGCATTGTGGTGTCCACCTGGGTACCACAAAGGTGGGTGACACCAGGACATTTCCAGCAGTGCTGCTCTTGGACGACGGGGTGAGCCGGTTTAGGCATGTCGCTTTTTTGTTACACTAAAATAGGACTCGCTGCTACCAGAAGCAGCAGGGTAGTAGACAGCCCAACTATTGCTCTCTGCCATGACACGTGCTCTCCACCACAGTGCCATTCAGTCACCTGCTCAGGAGCGTTTTCGCCTAGTGTGATCCAGGTGTTGCTCAGTGGCTAGACATCTTTTAAAAAAGAGTTATCAGGCAATTCAGAAACACAAGGAGCTTGTGATAAGAAGCAGGTACGTGTAAAATGAAGAATAAATTACCAATAAATAAACTGCCTGTTATCAGTAGAGGCCTTCGCTGAAGATGATCTTGCAGCACCTCCCAAGGGTTCCCTTCACTGAAGAACCTCTAGTAGCTTCTGAGTAGTTACTAGATAGAGATTAAGGTACCCAAGGCAGTCCCCAGCCAGTGTTTGACCAATCTGGAAAAAGTTCTCAGGAGTCACTAGCCAGTATTTTATTACAGTTAGTTAGAGCAGAAGCTGGACTGGATTCGTCTCTGTAATTGTCTGAGAGACACAAGTAAGCACCCTTCGAGAAGCTATCATTTCTGCTACAAAGAGAGCACAAATTTGCGTCTCTCCAGGCCACCCAAAAAGTGATCCTTGATTTGTCAAAATAATCCTTTATGCAGAGGAATTGAGAGCTTGGAAGATACCCAAAAATGTGTTAATCTACACTTTTTAAATTTCCCTTTTTATGTAAGGGGAGGGGGGGAATTAATAATAAGCTTCTAAATCATGTGGTTAAGTTTAAAGAAAAATGCTTTGGGAAAGTTTTCTAGCCTTCTGCAAGACATTTTGTTTTTATTCCTTCTGTCTCCGCAAGACTTTTGCCTTCTACTGTTTGCCAGCAGGAGGAAGATTGGAAAAATTCTACTGGTCCTGTCATCGCAAGGGACAATTGTGGAGTGGTTTTATTGTTATCCTTCTCCGTCTGGTAGAATGAGATCAGACCCTCCATTTAGCTAAAGACAAGGCATCTTCTTTTTCGTTCCAGATGTGCTAAGCTATCTGTAAACAATGAAGGCTTTTGTCATATTCGACATGAAGTTCAACACTTCATTGTGTGTTTGTGAGCCTTTGAAGACTGTCGTGCTCGACCTTCCAGGTAAAAGGGCTCACAGAAAGTCTTTGGGCCAAAGGAGACCCCGGTTCCTGGGTTCCATGCAGGAGGACTTCCCCAGAAGGACTCATAGCAAGCACTGGCCTTCCAGACTAAATGCAACATCTCCTTCTTTTAAAGGTTTATACTTAACAAGAGCGTCTTGCTAAGACATGTGCATGATGGGGAGGGAGCAGCATTTTGCAGCAGGCCCTCCTCTTGGTTTTGGCGTTGGCTTTATTTTAGGGTGGGCTTCTGGCCACTTGGAGCTAAGCAGAAACAAGCTATAAATTTACTTCCAAAGGCAACCGCTTGGGCCATGGGATTTTAGGCACAAGAGGCCAGTCCTGCCTGTTTGATAGCAAGCTCAAGGCTTTACCTTCCAGCTCAGCATAGTTTGATAGAAAGTTTATCCATTACCAACCTGTGTTGGTTTAGTTCCCTTTGTTCCCAGAAAACAAAGGCTCTGTGTTCGCAGCTAAATCCCCCATACAAGTGTTTCCTTTAACTAAACAAAAGCCCGCTAAATAAGAACGTTTCTCCCTTTGGGTAATGCTGCATTCCCCCATGCTCATGGTATGTGATATTCCCTTAGTTCACTTACTTTGTTACTTTTTACAGTTCAGTTTCCATACGCTGCTGCTCATGTGTGGTGCCAATGCTGTTGGTGATGAATTTCTTGCAGAGCTGACTTGAGCAATGTCTCTCTGAAGTAATCATTTTCTGTCTCCCCAGTGTTTAGCTGCGTACATAGTCTCCAAGACCTTTCACCAAGCATCCATCAGCAATGAGTTCAAGCTAAGCAAGACACTACCCTGTTCCAGAGGCTGAGCAAATCACAGGCCTATGTTGTAACTAATTATTTGTATTGGCTGATTGTTTTTTAATGTGTCTGTTTTACAGGTAAACAGATTTATCTTAGGAAGGCAAAGGTAATAATGATGGTGAGTTTTATTCATTGCCTTCCTTCAGAGACTGAAAAGGTGAATGCTGAAATAGGTGTAATTTAACTGTACAGAGAAGTCACTTGATTTTCATACCCAGGCAGGATTGCTGGAAAAGATTGGGAAAGCCTGAAAAAATTGTGGGGCCTCCTAACACGACTCCATAAATGGATGACATTAGCCATGTGGTCTCCAGCCTCCAACTCCTCATGAACCTCCCCATTTAAAATGGAACATACTCTAATTGGCAAACGCCCTGGAGAAGCCAATTTCTGGTGCAGGGAGCCTACCACACAGACCCCACATTCAGACAGATCAAGAACATCAGCCATTTGTGATGTTCAACTCAACCTTATGATCCAAGGTGCAAATCTGAGCATGGGCATCTTGCAGACATCTCAGCAACTGCTCTGGCAACTGTGATGCTCTTTGTACATTGGTTGTATTTCAGAAGCACTCAGAGCTGTCTCAGAGCACATGACACATGGATCAAGGAGATCCAAAAAACCAGTGCTTGACCCAAAATGCTTATGACTGAAACACCAGAAGGCTGGATGGAAGCACAGGAGACACAAAAGTACTGCTCACTGGTACAATTTAGCTGCAATCAGGGGATTGCAGGTATGGGAGCGGACCCTGAAAAGTTCTTTCAGGCTTACAGAACAAGGCGAGAGAAGAAATTCACTAGGTTAAAATTCTAGGAGGGACTGTCATATGTGTATGCTGTAAGGTAAAGCCATGGGCAGATAGCACTGTCTGGGTGATATCCTCACCCATAGGACTCTTGCGCCTTTTCTGAACTTGTTTTTAAAGAAATCTGGGTCTTGAAAACAAAAAGCTATGGCTAGAGATATTCAGGAGTGGCAGTGGCTGCCTTCAAATTAGCACGGCCAGCCTTGGAGACCTGAACCAGTGTGAGCATCACCGAGGGATCAGCAGTGTCCGTATGTAACCGTCCTGCACAGGGTGAAAGTGTGGGTGCCCCATTCCTGGAGTTTTCTGCTTTGGAAGGACCCTACTCCTTCTTCTTTCCACCACTGCAAAAAAAAAGCTGCTTTCAGTGGAAATTTTACCACGGCTAGGTTTTCCTGCCTGCCCCCCCTGGGCTGGGAGAGGGACGAAGACCTTTACCTGCTGTTTGCTGCTGGGCAGGGGGCACCATGAAGGAAACAAGACCCAGGCGTCTGGCGGCAGCTTTTTCGGCTGGATCTCGGTTTGCCTGCCGGGCTGGGGTTGCAGCTGGCTGGCCTGATCTCCTTCCCTCCCACCGGCTCTCACTGAGAGCAGAACATGCCTTCTCCTGCTGATTTCTGCTTGCCATATTGATTGCAGCAGGGTATAATGGAGACAAGTCAGGCAGAAAGCCAGCCACCCTTGGGAATGATTAAAGAGCAAGCAGAAAAGGATAGAAGTGAAGAAAAACAGGCTGACACTTAGGACGTGGTGGATTCGGAGCAAATTATGCACCTTTCCCCACGTCGGCCCAGCCCGGTGCCCAGGACAGTGCAGCAGCACCTCTTTTTCAGCTCTGTCCAAAAGAAGCATCGTATCGACCCCCATGTACATGGGGAACAAAATCCCCAGAATGTGTACAATATCCCTATTGTGCATGGATTTGCAGACTGATTATTCAGAGCGTAGCCAAGGAAAGGTAAGGCTATGACCCATTGTTTTCATGCGATCAATTGAATACTGTCATTTGCATTTAAAACGCTCCGAATTCGCACTGTCAATATGCCAAACAGCTGCTCGGGCTTTTCAGCATTCCATGGTGACAATCACACTATCGTACATCATTGGCACCAGGATTTGCAATACTCTCAGTGTCAAAATTTTGTGGGCTTTTTTTTTTTTTTTTAAGGAAAAAAAAAATCCCCCCCCAAAATACCCAAACCTGTGAAAAATCCGCTTTTAAAATGATGGCGTTCGATGCTGCTAAGCAGGCCTTCACAGATGCCAACATATCAAAATTCATCTCTTTTCTTCCTCTCCTACAATTAAAAGGTAGTTAAGAAAGAGGCTGTTCCTGATAGATCCACCTTCTGTTTTCTCCTTTGTATGCGTATTATTCATTAGCAGTCTAATAAGAGTTTCAAAATGCTCTGTGCCTCTGCCAGCAGGGCATATGTATGTAGACATGTGCTTGTGACAGATAAGTACATAAACAGCATATTGGCACCAGAAAGACATCTGTGCCTAGAAAAACGCTTGTGATATGTACATAAATGACATTTTAGCTCTAGTCAAGTCCTTGTGGCTTTGAGAGGAATATGTGACTGTACTCTTCTCTGTGAATACTGAAAAGGTGCATCTTAGAAAGGAGAGTATTTTAGAGGTTTATGGAGAGTCGGAGGAAGAGCTTGGATGCGGGAAGCCGCCCCGTGCGAACAGCCGGGGTTGCAGCCCCGGCTCTGCCAGGTTGCGGCAGACGGCAGCGGAGTCTTGCCAAGGGGATCGTGGGCGGTTGCCGCCGGCAGTGCCGTGAGCGTGGCCCCCTTGGGGGGGAAGCACCCGGCACCCCCGAAATCTGATTCGATACGTCCGTATGGGGTCTGCCGTGCGGGGCGGCGTGGGGCTGGCAAAGGCAATGCAGCGCCTGGCTGCGAAGGGAATAAAATCTTGGGCCAAAGACCAAAAAGTCAGGGGCTGATCCAGGGTCCGGAGGCACGGCGAGTGCTCCCTGCAGCGCTTTTTGCTACCTGCATTTAATTAGCTGGCTGACAAAGCTGAACGCAATCCCTTCACCACAACTGTCTTCTACGGCAGAAAAGGGACGTTTTGGTCTGTTGCAGAAGTGGACCGAGCATACCATCCTCTGGGAGCCTTCCTGGACTGCACGACGGGACGCCTCGTAGGTCTACTCACACCGCTTAGTTTAGGCTCCTAACGCCTCAGTTTACCCATTCTTGGTGACAGTTGCCTGCCTCATAGCTTTAGTTAGTGCTGGAAACGCACTAAAAGGCCAGGAGGCTTTAGGCGAGAGGTCTCTAGGAAAACCTAGAGAATATTTGCATCTAGTCTGTGGTAGGAGAGAGAGAAGATGCAACACTGGAGGCCAAACATGCACAGCAGTAAATACGGACTTGGATTATTGATTTCTGGGCTTGGAGTCAGAGTCCTAGATATATTGGAGCCCTCAGCTCCCGTGGGAGCACTTACGTCCCAGTGAAATCACCCCAAGCGGGGAATTTAAGCTTAAGGACTGGGTTCAGCCACATCTTTCCTGAGCTTGCTCCAGGAGGTATGGCTGCCCCAGCACTCTCCGCTCCTGGCTTTCTGCAATTACAAATCTCCTGTAGATTTCATTTGATCCAGTAAAGCAAATTCCAAAAGGAAATGAGTGTCCAAAGCTGCCGTTGCCTCCAGGTCCACGAGGACTCACCTGAAACAGCAGTTGCACCTGCACGAAAGCCCTCTGGGACTTGGCCTTAACAGGCACATCGGGGTGGTCGCTGCTGTTCACCAGCTTGCCCGTGGTGAAAATGGCATCGCTCCTTTGGGTCTGACATAAGCAGGAAAGAGGCAGCAAAACATTCCTTGGTGTAAATCAGGATGGGTCCTCGGACTTCGCTGGAGCCTGTCGGTTGACGTGACCTGAGCGCGCGGCTCCCCGGGTGGGTGGGAGTCTCACACCTCCAACGTGGTGGATGGAACCACAGTGGTGGATGAGCTGTTACTTGCCTGAAAAAAAGTGTTCGGGGGAAAAATTGTCTCCAGTCATTCTCATTTTGCATGTGATTTTTCCTACATATGTTTCTAATCATTAAGAAATTCTGTAGCTTAAATAATGCTCTGAAAGTACGGTAACTGTTGGACTACATTCTGTTGTAACCTTATTGAATTTCACTTCTCTGGAAAAAATAATGGGATACTATATCTTGAAAAACAAATGGTAATTGCGTTTTTAACAGAATGTTTCTCTTTGTGTTTCAAAACCTTCTGCACACAGTTAGACATCTAGCCAGGGAAGAAGGTACAAAGCATATGGGCCAATTTCTGTCTGTTGGCTGTTCAAGATGCCTTAATATTCAAGCAGTGATGTGTGTGTGTCCGTGCAATATGGCACAATTTATCTACACGGTATCCATGAGCTCAGGTGAGGTGGTCAAAAAGTTGTGTACTGGGGTCAGAAGAGTTATTCAAGGAGGAACTGGGTAAGGTGGGTTTACATCCTGCTCCCTATTAGATGTGTGGGTGTACGTCCTTATATTAATTCACATTTTGTCTATTTGGACCACAGAAGACCGGTGTCCTTGTGTTCATGGTGCTGGCCAGAGGCACAGGTTCATCTTCCAGGAGACCAGGATCTTACAACTAAGGGTCTTGTCGAGACTGCAAAAATAGGAATTGTCCAACACCTTTGTGCTGCCCATGCGCCGCAGTGATATGACTTCCTCAGTGATTTGGGGATTTGCACAGCACCACGTGCTGGGAACTGATTTCATTAAAGCCTGGGACCCAAAATAGCATCGTCGCAACGCAGTTTGGAAACACGCTGGTGTTATTGTCTACCGAGGTTAGGAGAGCCCTGCTAATACTGGAATGCTCTTCCCTAATTTTTAGTAAATCTGGCATGTTAAGAACTTTGTGAAGAGATGCATTTGGACATGTGAAGCTTCAAGGCAAAGTAATAGGCTTGAGGTTTCTGACTGACAAGACACATGTGAGTACATGCAAAATGTGCTCCTCCTGCTAAAAATAACATTTCTCCTGTCAACCACGATGCATCCACCCCCACAACACCACCCAGAAGAACACATTAACACCTTGGCTTTGCACGTAGCCCGATTCACAGCAGCCACAAGTGGTAGAGGGATCTGCACTCTGTGTGCATGCTGACAAATCATATGGCATAGCGAAGAACAGGGGAGTGAAACTGGGCTAGCAGAAGTTGACGCCTTATCATCACAGTCCCTTTGAGCATGCTGTAGGCTGACACCTCCACCAACCGAGTCATCTCCCCGATGCCAGGATGAAGAGCACGAGCCCACTATCCTGATTTAGCCTCTGGGAAGGGAGGCTCGGCTTGCCACACCAGGAAGGGTGGAATAGGTGCGTTGAAGCAAACGGGTACAGGAGCATCACGGATGCACGGCACGGGGAGAAGCAAACCATGTCCAACCACTGCTGCTCACAGCTGTGCTGCAGCGACATGTGGAATATACTTTATACACCAGTGATGTGAGATGTTTCTCCCATCACTGCTCCCCATTTGGTCCCTAATACCATCCAGAAACCCGTAAATACTATTTCAAACCAAGAAGCGTTGGGTTGCATGTAGGTATTACCCTTAGAAAGGACTCCTGCAATAACTAAGGTGCACGTCTGTCATACAGCCTGTGCGTGCTTCTGCTGTCACTGCTGCCACCAAGGTTATGAGACACATGGACAGCAAAGCTTTTAAAAGTGGTGAAAGACTAGAGAATACCAAAATTTTTTCCCAATTATTATTTCCTATGAAAATTTGCATTTTTTCCTGAAAAATTAAAGCTTTCTGAAAAATGTTGAAGGCAATAAAAATTTACCATTCTTCAGAACTTCTCACCGTACCTTCTAGGCGAATAATTTGAAAAATCATTATTGACAGTTTTGCTTCAGTATAAATTTAGATCGTTTGCAAAGTAAATCTCTTAAAAGAAAAAAAAAAAAGGGGGGCTGGAAACAAGTTGTAGTTAAAATATTGGCAGGTGAGACAAGGTTGATTCACGGTCACAGAGATCACTGTTGGTCCACTGCAACCTTCCCCTGGGACAGCGTGAAGCTTTATTCAAAGGAGATTTTCGGAAAACCCAGGAGATTTAAATGCATAAGTTCCAATCTCTCCTTTAGCTGGCAGACGCATGAGCCTACGTTCTCACTCTCGAAATTAAGCTCCTTTAACTCTCATTTAAGTGGCTGGGCAGAGCCCTGGGCTCTCGCAGAGCTTCCCTTGTCCGAACTTCACCTGATGACTCTGGCAAAGCCGGGCAGGCTTTGGTGGGCACTGAAGGCATCCAGCCCTTTGCAGACGGCGCTTAGCGCTTAACAGGATCAGCCCCTTAGCGACTTGTATGGTGCCCATCACCTCAGATGCCTTACCGTTTTTTAAATTATGCAACGCCCACCATATGTAATTAGCCAAGTAAGCTGCTTTCACCTAACCTCAAATGTTTGTAATGCTTATAATCCCTGCTAGGTGTCTGTATAAAGGAGCTCCTTGTTAAGGGCAGAAGGGAGGAATATTCTTCCATAAGAAAACTGGGGAGTTGACAGAGATATAAAGCTAAAGGTTTGCAAGATTGCTTTTGTTTGGCCACATGGTCTGAGTTTTTGGGCTTGTTTTTGGAGATCCCGGTGTTTAGTTATTCAGCAGGTGGTCTGGCAGTAGCTGTACAAGAGAAAGCAGCTCGCCCATGGGAAGTCCTGTCCCCAGTAAGCTATCAGCATCTTAGCTTGTTTTTTGTTTTCTTTCCAGTCCTTTCTTACTCCTGTTTTAGCAAATGTAACACCAGCATCAAGTCCCTTCCTGGGATGAAAATCCGTAAGTTCATCAGCCAAGATGGAGCTTCGGTTTTGGCCTGATTTGGTTTCTCTCTTGGAAAAGTTGAACGGTTGGACACTCTTGGTGGTTCTGGTCACATGTCTTTTGATTATTGACCTTGTGAAAAAGAGACGACCCAGGAATTTCCCTCCAGGGCCACAGCTCTTTCCTCTCGTGGGAACATTCGTGGACTTGAAGCAGCCACTCCATCTTGCGCTGCAGAAGGTAAGAGCTCCATGGACATTTCTCCTCCTAACAGTATTTCACCTCTTCAGTGACTTTTGTCACCAAACCTGCGAAGCAAGGGCAACCTCTGAAGAACTAGCCATATAATAAACCATGTATGATAGAGGACCCTTCTTGTTTTTCTCTCTTACTGTCACCTCCTCTTCCATGGGAGTAGGAAGGTCCAATGGGAAAGAATGGAGGAAGACCTACATGTTCCTCCTCTTTCTTCCCATCTGACCATGACCATTTTCTGCTGGAACCCAGGAAGGGTTTGGAGGGACTGGGCCAGACTGGGGGACTGATGGCAAGTGCTGTGCGAGAAATGAACTGTTTGGACTATGAAGATCATCACTGGAAATTGTCTTGTCATTGTCTTTGCTCAGAGGCCAACGATTTGCCCCATTACCTCTGAAAGAAACATTTATGATCCTGAGTTAACCATCCCTGTGGCTTCTTCTGTGTCGCAGAAAGAGGCAGTGATTGCTCTGGAAACGTTTCCAGAGCTTTGACTCCCACTAAAGCCAACAAGAGATATTTTATAGATGCTGAGTATGCTTCCCTGAAAAAGTAGAAGGAAAAATTCTGACTTGCTGGTTGCAAATATCCTTCCTGGTGACTATTTATCTCTTGCTTTTACTTAGCAGGCTGACACCAGTCTATCTACCCTGGATTTTCACAGGCCACTAGCATGGGTATCCCCTAGGGGAACCCTTGGGGAAGGCTGAGGCAGCGTGCTCAGGATATTTTGTCAATACACACAATCATTACTAATAAAATTAATCATCGCATTCATTTACATGCACACAATGACTGAGACACCCATTTGGCTCCAGACTAGTTTCACAAGTCACCACGGCAGTTCAGGGTGACCACGTGTGTCCTTTCATGTAGACTCGTACTAAGAGGATGGCCTGAGCTCCTTGGCAGAGTGGGGCCCGAGAGACTGTATGATGGCCCTCTGCTCTTGTACATCAGGGAGCTGAACGCTGCACAGGAGATACTAAAGCTAGCAAAGTCCATGCAAGGAAAATGGCTATAATTTGGCCATAAATGCATTTAGGCTTAAAATTAGAAGTAGGTTTCAAGCCATCAGCAGTTGGAGCCACTTTCTAAATGGGGTCGCTGGAGCAAGAAAACACAGTACTTTAGACACAACGTTGATGAAGGGGATTATTTGTTGTGCTTTGCCCTCAGCAGCAAAAGCCTGGGCATGGTGACCCAGGTGGTGTCTTCACCTCTTGTACCCTTCCTGTGAAGAAGATGGAACAGATGCCCACCAGTTGCAAAGTAATGTCCTTGTTACAAGTTAAATCGATGCAACCACCTGGTGAAACCCAGGTCATACTTGCTAACAAATATAAGCAAACCATCTCTCCCACACTACAGCTCTCTAGCATTTTTTATGCTGTCTCCAGCCTTCATAGAATAGTTTAGATTGGATGGGACCTGCAGGCTTGGGTTTGAGTTTTTCTTAAGTCCCCTTGCTCCAAGCAGGACTAAATTCAAAGTTAGATGCCATTGCTCGAGGTTTTGTCCAGGTGAGTTTTGAAAATCTCCACCTTCTTGCTCTCAGAGGGCGATGAACTCTCTTTCAGCTTACTGGTCGGTACGGGAACATCTTCAGCGTGCAGTTTGGAAGTCTGACTTTTGTGGTGGTCAACGGGTACCAGATGGTGAGAGAAGCTCTTGTCCACCAGGCTGAAATATTTGCAGATCGGCCAAATATTCCACTCCTCCAAGAAATATTTAAAGGCTTTGGTAAGCACAGCTACCAGGATTTTTGGTACAAATTTTTCATCTATTTGCAGTGATAACAGTTAGAGTGAAAGAAACAGATTGAATTCAACCCTTGCTAACTGCATCCATAAAAGCTTGCGCAGAGTAAGGCAAGAACTGAGTTCAGTCGAATAATCTCACAGGTGTACGTTTTAATCTCTCTGGGATTTAGGGATGATGATGGGATCATCAGGTCTTGATGAAAGAGGAGAAATAAATGCAAGCTGCCCAGCAATCAATACACTTGAAGAGTTTTCCCCTTGGTTTTAATTTCTCCTTTACTTTTTCTCCCCGGGTTGCATATAGCTCCAGAGACAGGGTATGGTGCTCCTGCCTGCAGCTCTGCCAACAGCGTGATAGTACTTATAGTATTTTGGCTTACACCTTTTTTTCCCACGCAAAGTGACAAAGTAGCAGATTAAAGCAAATCCATAAAGCTAGATCTTTAGCATAAGCCAATTACTCTTGAATTTTAATTCCCAGGCAAAGCTATAGTTTTTCCATGTCTATGGAGTTTGTTTGCTTCAGTTTGGAGTCTCTGTTCAAGATGAATGGCCACTGCCGAATCCCATCACTCATATGTGACGCAGAGGTTTGTTTGCTTGTTTTTTTTCTACCTACAGGGCTCATATCATCAAATGGGCATATATGGAGGCAACAGAGAAAGTTTGCTTCAGCAACACTGAAAACCATTGCTGTAAGTTTTGAGGAAAAAGTGCAAGAGGAGAGCCGGTACCTTGTGGAGACGATTGAGGAGGAGAAAGGTGGGCGGTTAAGGTACAGCACCATGCCCAAAGCTTCCAGCTAAATGAACAATGAAAAGTAAAACTCTCACTCCGACACAGCTCCTAACATGCAGAACATTTCTTCAATAGCTCAAATCTCTATCTTACACTTCCAGACTGCCCCTTTTAGCACTTACTTGAGACCTCAGGCTTGCTATTTTAGTTCTTCCTTGTTAATATTAAGCGAATATATACTAGGTGTTTATTAAAACTTGCATTTTTATAGGGCTAAGAAAGTCTCTCCTGTATTCTGTGAAGGAATAAATGCAGCTCTCCTGCTATCAGGCACATACGCTCGGAGGCTTAGTTAACCTCTGCTTGTCCTTGGTTTTGCAAAGTATTTTAAAACTTGTTTAGTCAGGCTTTCCTTTTGTATCATGCACAGATGAAGCATGTGCCTTGCTCTTTTATGGTCCAGCTTTTAAGAACTGCCAGAGGGATATTAGTAAGAATAATTTGTATGTTGGTACATGGGTGATGTTGCACTTCAGCTTTAAATAGAAGCAGATGGGGTTTAGCTAATTCTATGGAGCTATATATAGTAAATAAGAAAGATCTAAATAGGAATTGTGAAATTATATACTGAACTTGCTCCATTTTAATTGCTGTTGCACTGAACAGGCCAAATACTTCATGTTGCCAATTGATTATAGTCCTTTATAGTCCTAATCAATAAACTAATTAAGCTGCTGGTTTGGGCCTTTCTTCCCATTAGTAATGACAAATAGTGATCATGTCCATCACTCTAATATCTGAGCACCAGCCCAGTTTAATTACTTTCTTGAAGAGTGGGGAGATCAGCAGTCCTGTGCGGAGTGCCTTGCATTTCAAAGTGATGCTCCCCAGCGTACCGGCAGCAGCTCAGGGCTGGACCGGATTCGTTACTGGTACTAGTGTCTCATATCACGGCAAGTAACTTTCCAGGCTGCCTGGATGTGCCCTAGGAGACGATGGGCTCTGCTCAGTACCTCTCCCAAGGAATGCAGATGTGACGAACGTCACACCACACTTTGCTCTTACAGGAGCTGATGCACATCATGTCTATGGGCCGTATGAGCTATTGCTGGAGTTTACAGGTGGGCGCAGAGACCTGCAATCCTCTCCCTCTCCCCTCTGTCCTCCATCTCACTTGATTTCTTTGTGGTGGACAGTTAAAGGCCAGTGCAACGGCATTTTTGCAGTGTGGTTAGTCCTGAGCTCCCTGCCCCAGGGTAAGCTGTGAGGGACCCTCTCCTGGTGTTTGAAATTGGCACCAAAACCATGTTGGAGCATGCAAACCCCAGCCATAGCATGGCAAGCTCCCGGTTTTTTTTCCTGGAAAATGGTTCAAACCCTGCTCCGGCAGGTCTGTGCTAACGTCGGTGTGTGCCAGCAGACTGGGCTGGAGACAGAAGGGGATGTCCTCGGAGAAAGGGTGTCGTGGCACACAATGCCCAGCCCCAAGTGATGGGGGTGGTGGGACCCCAGGACATGGGGTGAACCCTTAGCATCACCATGGGTGAAAAGTAGGTGAGGTCTCACCCCAACTTCACACCTGTTGATCTGATAGAGAAGGTGGTATGGACTCAGACTTTAAAGAAAAAAAAGCAAACTTTCATTTTGTTTCCTCCAGGACAACCATTTGACCCTCATTACAAAATTAATAGTGCTGTTTCGAACATCATCTGTTCCATAACTTTTGGGAACCGCTTCGACTATCATGACAACCGTTTCCAGGAATTACTGCACTCACTGGCTGAAACGCTGCTGCTCATCGGAAGTTTCTGGGGCCAGGTAAAGCCGGTCAGATGCTTTTCCAGCTTCAGCTGCACGTAAGTGCTCAGAAACCAGAGTTTCTAAGGCACTGACATAGTCTGCTTTTCCCTGTAGAAAAAAGAGTCATGTTATAAGGGAAATGACCACGAGTATTGTTTTACATTAGACTGGGTTTATACCCAAAATCCATCAGGAAGGCAAGGAAGCAAGTTAAAATTATTGAGGCACGTGGAGAAAAAACACTACAGGACTGTAAAAACAATCTTATGCCTGACATACATAACCAAAGAACAATGAAAAAACCTTGAAAATATCTATGTTTCTACAAAAAGAAGAGCCAATTAGCAGCACTTTGTGAAATTTCCCATCTTTTCCCCCACCCCTTTCCCAACCAGTTTCTCAAATAACTTTTATTTATGTCAAAACTGTCTGAGAGTGCAGGTTTATAACCAAAATAGGTGGATTTGGGGACATAGCTTCTGCATGGCTGCACACCATGGGTCAGGTCTGATCTCTGTCCCCTCCACGGACCCCAGCACTAAGGGGCTCCTCTGCATCCACCCTGATTTCTCACTCCAGTCACCACTTCACATGAGGTGGCAGCTTTGGCCACCCAATATTAGAGAACTTTATCAGCAGAAAACATCTGGCTAATTCTTGTCTTCTTTGTACTTGTTTACATATGTGTAACTAAATTCACCTTTGTAGCAAAACTGATACTTTTTCCCGGTAGCAAGCAGAGGTAATAAATTGTACTAGCATCTCAACTATGACACCTGCTCTTTTTTAACTCAAGAAATGCTCTTTTGCTCTGATTCATTTCTCACCAGCTGTATAATGCTTTTCCTTTGGTCATGAGATGGCTGCCAGGACCCTTTAGGAAAATCTTCAGGCACTGGGAGAAACTTCAATATTTTGTGAAAGAAGTGATCGCAAAGCACAAGGAGAATTTAGACCAGTCCGAGGCAGGAGATTATATTGACTGTTACCTGAAGGAAATAGAAAAGGTAAGAGGGAAACACCTAAACCTTAACCCACAAAATGAGCAGACAATACTCAAGGCTGTTTTGTCAGAGGAGCTCATGCCTCCCTCGTTGCCTTCTCCTCCCCACCTCTTCCACGTCAAACTTTTTAGCAACAGCAGGAGCCTGATCACTTTGAAAACACACAGATTTTTTTTTTTTTTTTTTCATTTGAAAGTATTTACACTTTGTCTTCTTCCATTTTTCATTCTGCCACATGGCGTAGGAGGACTCTCAGGGAACGTGTTCACGTTTCTATGAGAGCTTGCAGGCCTGTGTTTGCTATTGTGAAACTTCACATTTAAAAATGTTACCTGCTTTCAAGAGTCATTCTACAGCAAACAGGGTGTCTTTCAAAGCAGTCCATAGGGCTTGAAATTCAATGAAAGTAAGGGGTAGAAATTTCCAAGTCCGGGGGTGGTGGATAATAAACTAGCAGCAGGACTTACGTACAGGTGGGTTTGGATTGGGTTTTTGAAAGCATCCCCTCATTAATAAGAGTTTCCATTGCCGTGTTTTTTTCCCCAAGTTTAAAGGTGACACCAACTCATACTTCCACGAGGAAAACCTGCTGTGCTCCACCCTGGACCTCTTCTTAACCGGGACTGAGACAACGGCAACCGCCATCCGCTGGGCTCTGCTCTACATGGCCGCATACCCCCACATTCAGGGTAGGGCCACGGATGATGGGTCCTTCGTTTGGCCCAAAACTAGATAAATGAAGCTCAGAAAACAAAGTCATTTCCAGCTCTACCACATGCTGGACATGCCCGTGCCCCAGGTTTCTTACTGGACAGCTTTTGAACACACATGTTTGGTTTTTTTTTTTTTTTTGCTTTCCATAGAGAAAGTGCAGCTCGAAATTGAGACGGTGATCGGCCAGTCCCGCCAGCCCATGATGGCCGACAAGGAGAACATGCCGTACACCAGCGCAGTGCTGAGCGAGGTCCTGCGGATGGGCAACATTGTGCCACTGGGGGTGCCCAGGATGTCCACCAGCGACACCACCTTGGCCGGCTTCCACCTGCCCAAAGTACGTGGAGACCACCAGCCTTTCCTTCATCCCACCAGAGCGGGGTCTTCATGGTGAGATCAAGTCCCAGATCTCACCTGGAGGGCAACCAACCAGAAGGATCTTATGGAGATATCACAGTTATATAGAAAATACAAGCCGTCCCGACAGAGGAGAATTGTGAGATCCTATGGTGTTGGTCATAATTTTCAATTTTAAAAGGTTTATTGCTTAAATTTTATAAAAGATGCCCTCCATGCATTATGGGAATAGAGGGCCAAGAAAAATAGGAAAGTAAACACTTTGGGTTTGTTAATTCCACAGAGTATTAAAAATCATCTATTAAAAGTAACTCTTGATAAAAGACAGGTAATAGGTATTAATGCATACACACTGTTCTGCAATTATGAAAGCAAACATGAGATTTAGATATAACTAGTCTCTTCCATTTATATGACTGGTTGCATCAAGGAAAATTAAAACAAAAAATGTGGGCATCTTGCTTTGCACTGATTAGAATGTTTTTCTTTTTCTAATGGAGGATGTGGAGATAAACCAGATCAGGTTTAAAAAAAACCCAAAACACAATAATGTGGATCATTTGAAAATTATTTGGTTAAATTGCTTCAAATTCCTATGGGAACACCGTGTCACCAATTTAAAGTTGGTTTATATTAACACCACCAGTGACAGCAGCACAAGGTACAGATCAACACTATGGTGATACATAGAGGCGCACAGAAGTGAACAATCCTATAGGCTTTCACCCTCATTTAATTACATAGCTTAGGAAAAAACATTTTGCCCTTAAAAAAAAAACGTAGTTTACATTGTGCGTGGAACAGAGCTAATAATAAACTAGTCTGACAACACATCGGCTCTTCTCCGTCACGTAATCGCCCGTTTTCTCCACCTCTTGCAGGGCACCACCCTGATGACCAGCCTGACTTCGATAATGTTCGACAAAAACGTGTGGGAGACTCCAGACACCTTTAATCCTGAACATTTCCTGGAAAACGGCCAGTACAGGAGGCGGGAGGCTTTTCTGCCCTTCTCTGCAGGTAGGATGATGGATGGGGAGATGGTTTTCCTTTTTGCAATGCTTTCTTTTTTTTTTCCCCAAGACATCCCCTCCAGAGTAGGGAGTACTGCTCCTTGTCCAGCTTTCAGCCCATCCCCACAGTGAAAATCCCACTAACAGTTAATACTGATTGCTCGGAGCAGGAGGAAAATCAATTTCTTATCGCAGGATGAAAAAATAAGGCTTTTTCCTTTTGTGCAAGCTGCGTAAATGTTTTGGGTTTGTTTTTTTTTTCCCGAGTTTCCCCTCTTCATCTATCCGAACAGCCATCGCAGTTTGCTCAGCAGTAAACTTCTGGGGAAGGTTTCTGCAAAATGTGTGGGTGAACATTGCCACCTAACCTTTCGAGGAAGAAAAGCTCCCGCAGCCTGTGCAAGGCGGCACACGCGAGAGGAGCCTGAGACGTGGTTGAAGCTTGCTCGGGACTCGGTGGGGTTATTTTTGCTCCTTTTCCAGGCAAGCGGGCTTGTCCCGGGGAACAGCTCGCCAGGACCGAGCTCTTCATCTTCTTCACAGCCCTCCTGCAGAAGTTCACCTTCCAGGCGCCGGCGGCTGCCCCGCCGACCTTCGCCTTCACGCTCAGCCTCACGCGATGCCCCAAGCCCTTCCAGATCTGTGCGCTGCCTCGTGACTGAGGCTGGCGTGGGGCTGCCCCACGTCCCCCCGCTTCAGCCCTCTGAAAGCTGGAAAACGTCCCTTCTCCCATCCGCCCTATCGATTTTGGGCTGAAACGATGGGCCATGGATGTCTAGCACCCACCAACGTGCGGGTGGCAGTGAGAAGGTCAGGAGGGCCACATCCTGCAAGGAGGACAGCCCTTGCAGCTCTTCCCTTCACCTCCTGCCTCCTCCCCTCTATCAGTTTGACAAAACACACGAATTTAAAAGCCTTATTACTTAATTGCCACCGTTAGCAACTCCTAGGAAGGTGTCTGCCAGCTGCAAAACCATGGGCGCAGTTGGGTCCATGTTGGCTCTTCCATAAGGGATATGTCAACCACCCAGAGACCATTTAACGACCCCTAAATCCCGATGCTGCAGCACCCCGAATGGCCACGGGCTGCGTTTTTCTGAGGTGTCCCTCATCAGTTGGGGCAGCTGGCCTTGGATGTACAAGCTCTGGGTTCATGCTTCAGCACCGATTTGGACTTCCAGGTGGCCACAGCCAATCCTGAGCTTCGGGTGGGCTTGGGCTCGGTGTGTTGTACTCTCCCTGCACCACCACGTTGCTGCTTTGTGATGGAAATACCTAAGCTGAGATCCTTGCAGCAGCAGCAGGCAATTTTTTAATCTCTTAAGTATACGGAAATTTTAATCAGGAGGCTACAGGGTGGTAGAAGCAGATTCTACCAAAGGCCAACCCAAACGGGATGGCACAAGAAGCTCTGCTTCCAGCAGGTCTCGAACGGCTATAAAAATACAGTATTGCAATTGTATGAACAGGAACGGTTTATCCAAAAAGTTTTGTGCTAGTAAAAGACAAAACAGGAAAGAAAAGTTGCAAAAAAATAATTGCATGGGGTTGCTCAGGAGCAGTTTAACCGAAGCCCAACGGAAGAAGAAGGAGCAGAGAGTGTCGGCAGGGTTGTGCCCGCAGCGGCTCACCGCTGGGCGTCAGGAAGGAAATGCCGGCGTGGAGGCTTTGGGGTGGGAAATCACGAGCTCGCCGCTTCCCCTCTGTTTCTGGCAAAGATTTGTGGCCACGCACGGGGGGCATGTCCGTAGCGTGGGACCGAGGAGGTGGGTCGGGGGCATGGCACCTTCTGCGGTGGAGACACTGCTTCTGCCCACACCGGGGTCTCTTTGGAAAAGAGTGAATTAAATATGCAACTTGTAGGGAATTTTTCTATTTATGTGACCAAGCATTAAAGCTTAGAAATGCTGTCTCCTGTGTGCTTTTCTTAGGAATATAGTCACAGCAAAGATTGGGGGTTTTCCTTTTTTATTTTCTTCTCACCTTTCATAAGTGACTTCTATGGGCACGCATGTAGGATGCTGAATAGTTAACAGGAAAAGAGGATTAAATCAAGTTTCATTTCCACTGGCTTTAGCCTCCATCTCTGGCAATAACCGCCTTTGCTGCGTTACAAAGCAATCACTGTGCAGTGGCAGATTTATGCCACATGGGAGAGTCCTTTGCACATCACATCCCTGCCACGCCGGGCACACAGGGATTTTGTCAATGAGCTGTCCTTCTAACTGATCACTTTAATCCTATTGCATTTTTAATTAATGTTGCGCAGTTACAGGCTCCCATGGTTTTGTGGGGTTTTTTTTCCTTTCTGAAAGAGAAAACATAAAAGAACTGTGGACTTTTTTTCACCTATGAAGTTTTCAAAGCCATTCAGGACTAGGCACTGGTTTCTCTCCATTTTTTTATTCACTCTGGTGAATAAAAGATCTGACCTCTGATATGTGGCTACAGCTTGTATTATTTGCACTGGCTTAGCAAACAAATGTTGATCTCTTCCCTCTTCCATTTCAAACTTGCCTTTCCCTGTTACTTTAGGGTTTCTCATGGAGAGAATAAATGATTGAAGTCGTCATCTTTTTTTTTCTAAATCACCTGGGGAAAAAAAAAAAAAAACAACAACAAACAAATAAAAACATTTTTAAATGTAATGATCCCATACCATAAAGGCAGGAGGCATGAATTTGTTTATTTTTTGGGTGGAACATCTCATGTCTCATGCCTAAGTGTGCTTAAAAGCCAGAGGTAAAAAGAGAGATTCTGCTTGAAAACAGTTTTTTCCCCTTTAAGTTCTGCAATAAAACGGTGATTTAACTTTGGAAGTTTCTCAAGTGTAAAGGTTATGTAGCAGCTTTGCTCTCATGCGTATGGCATTGTTCCAGCGGTGCTGTTGCATCTCTGTGCCTGGTCTTCAGCACTGGACAACCCCAACGGCCACAACTGATGTCCCCGAAAGAGAGAAAATGAACCCAAATCATCCCCCGGAGCACAAGGTGGCAGCTGATGACTGCAAATGGCCACAGCAGAGCCGCACGGTGCAATGGCAAACTGCTGCTGTAAATGCCCCTGCTTCTTTCCCAATAAAACGCAACACATACATCGAAATTCCATGTGGTGTACGTGCGTGATCAACTACTTGTCTCAGACCCACTCTTAGATGCGAAAATTCAGCGCAGCCTGTTACCAGCTACCACCAAAGGGCCGCAGCCCGCAGAGCTGGGCATCTGCTTTGGCTTTTCGGCACCTGCCTTAGCTTTGTCGGGCTTTGGGCACGGCTTCGGCACGGGCTGTGGACTTAAAGGCCAAAGCGGGTGGGAAGGGATGGCTGGAGGGCTCGTGGCAGGGCCAACCTCATGGCCAGAGCAGGTTGCTCTGCTTGCACTTGTCCAGAGGAGATCCGAAAATTATGGTGCTTAGAAAACACTGCAGATCCCAGATGGCTGTTTGCTTCCAGCCTGCATCACCCTGACACGCCGAAACCTCAACCCATGAGTCAGATGGTTTGTGAAAGGTTTGTGCAACCTTATCTCGGATGTCCCCGTTGACCTGGGGCTTGGTCTGGGACTCTTCGTACCAGCGAACGAGCTTCTGCAAACGAGGAAAGCACGAAGCGCTCGGAGAGGCTGGAGCCTCCCCAGTGCCGTGAAGCTGACGCCGGGACGCGGCACGGTAAGGGCACCACCGGGAGGAGAGAGCGGGGCTCACGCCAAGCCGTGGGCTCGTGGGAACGGCACGGCGAGGCTGCCGGAAAGTTTTAATCCCGGCCCCGCAAAGCTCGTTTCTGTCCTTTAGACAAGGACATAGATCACTGGGGTTTTGTAAAGCAGCGGTGGGAGGTGGGAGGGGAAAGGGGGAGCTGGGGCTGGTTTGGTTTGTGTTTGGTTGTTTTTTAACGAGATCAGAGGAAATGCTTGAGTTGATCAAGAAGGGGTTTAATCAAACGGTCCTTGCTGAAACCTGGGAAAGCAGGAGTCCGAACGCAGCCTCCAGGCCAGGTCAGCAAAAGCTGCTCCACGCTGTCTTGTGTTTGTGCCCACAGCCGCGCCAGCACATTGCCCATCTCCCCCAGTCCCTGGGAGGTTCGGTGGTGCCCCGTGAGCTCTACCTGCCCTGACCTGCCGTGGGCCACGTCCCTGCGGAGCCCCGTCATCCACCCATGCTGCGCTTCCTCTGGGAGAGCATCTCCTTCCAGATGCTCCTCATCTTCCTCATTGTCTTCCTGCTTGTCGCCGACTACATGAAGCACCGAAAGCCGAAGCACTTCCCTCCCAGCCCCTTCTCCCTCCCCTTTTTGGGGCACATCTACATGCTGAACTTCAGCAATCCCCAAATCATGGTGCAGAAGGTACGAGGGTGGTGGGCACCACGGGGAAGAGGACAGAGGGGATTGTGGCTACACAACCTTTGCAGCGCGGGGAAGGGGTTATATGGCCCATGAGGACTTGGAGGAACTCACCCTGGGGCAGGAGGTTTGCTCTCGGTCAGCAGCAACATGGATGAAGTTTGCCCGGGTACGAGGAGGGGGACAAGTGTGGAGCGGTCCTTTGGGCAAAGGGCACCACACGATACCGCAGGTGTAGGAGCCCCATAGGTCTGACCAGGGACTGGAAGGGCATTTGGGAAGGGAGTGAAACAAAAGCTGGAAAAACACAGGACTGAAAAATCAAACCTGGAGAGTTATTCTTGATTTATAGCCAATTAACACCAACTCTTGATTAGTCATTTGGGAAAAGAGGAAAGAAAAAGGACTGTACACAGTCAAGCAGACACTTGTGCAAACACCCCATCTCCCCTCCCGCTCTCAGCTTCCCTTATTTTCACCCGTGTCCCCTGCCAGGGCTGTCCCTGTCCCGACAGACACATTCATTACAAATAAAACCCCTTTTATTTATTTCCCCCCCTCCCAGCTTACTGAAAAATATGGTGACATCTTCAGCATGCAGCTGGGCAGCACATCGTTTGTGCTCATAAATGGGCTGCGGATGATTAAGGAAGTTCTTGTAAACCAAGCGGAAAACTTTATGGATCGCCCTGAAATTCCTATTGACAAGGAGATCTTCAGCAAAATGGGTGAGTTATCTGCCAGGACACATATCTCAGCTGTAAGGTCAAAGCTGACTCTGCAGATGTCCGAGACAGCTGGAGATAAGGCAGAGCTCTGGAGCTTTTTCCCCTCGGGGGAAGGATCTGCCATGGCTCATGGTGGGGTGTTTCTGCCAGGACTGGTCTCCTCCAGCGGGCACTTGTGGAAGCAGCAGAGGAGGTTCACCTTGACCACCCTCCGAAACTTTGGCTTGGGAAAGAGGCCCCTGGAGGAGCGTATCCAGGAGGAGTGCCGATGCCTCGTGGATGCGTTTGGGGATGAACAGGGTGAGTGCCACGGCCCTCATAAGCTGTGCTGAAGGCAGAAACCAGTATGGCCCATTATAATTTCACCCATGATTCACTGCATGCTGAAAAATACCTCGCCTTGCAGGCGATGCTAGCACCCTGCCAGCATCCCAGCTCCCTTTTACAGGTGTTTTGCCTTTAAACTGACTGGTGAATGCAGCTAGGTAACACCCGAAGCGTTATTCATAGCCCACCTTCAACCTACCGCTCTCTTGGAGATCTCTGGAAAAATCCCATGTGTGTGTAAACACCGATGTTTCCAATGAATTCAAACGATGCCTGCTCTTCTGCAGACCTTGCTCGCCAAAGTAAACAAACATCTCCATAATCTGATTGAACTGGGACTGCTGGGTCTGCCCGGCCAAGCTTGGCCAGCTTGTGGGGGCAGCAAGGCATCCCGGGAGAGCAGTGACACAGGAGGGTGCCCGTCAGGGGTCACTCATTTCACTCGTATTTGTTGAATGTTTTACTTCTTACCACTGTGTTCTCCTTTTCTGTGAAGACTGGAAGAGTATTGATCACTCCCTTTTCCTTCTCCAGGGAATCCTTTCAATCCTCACTTAAAAATCAGTAACGCCGTTTCAAACGTCATCTGCTCCATCACCTTTGGCAATCGGTTTGACTACCACGATGAGGAATTCAAAAAATTGCTGCGGCTGATGGACGAGACGGTCAGCCTCCACGGGACCGTCATGAGCCAGGTACAGACCTCCTGTCGCCAACATGGACAGTGTGCAGCTCTGCAGGGCCGTAGTTTCTTTTCTGGACACAACCTCGAAACTCATAGCGTTTTCATCACCAAACTTCACTGTCATTCCTTATTCCTTCGCAGAGGGTAGATTTGCCTGTAATTTCTTTCTGCCTTATTTTCAAGCTGTGCAATGCTCATGTTGCTCTCTCTCATCCAACATCACCTTTCCTGCCCATTGACTGTCAACCTGCCTGCTGTAATGCTGGGTAATGAACTAATCACTCCGTAACAGGAATGCCAATCCCTTGTAATGCTCTTCTGGAGCTGAGCTATTTCCACTGACTCCAGCAATTTAGTAAGTGTGGCATTGCAGGCTCCTCAAGTTTTGATAACAGCTGCTTTTTTCAGTCCTTTATTCAATTTGCCATTCTCCTTTTGTGTCCAAAGCTATACAACTCTTTCCCGTCTATAATAAAGTTCCTCCCTGGATCCCACCAAACCATTTTTAAAAACTGGAAGTTGCTGAAAAGTTTCGTGAAAGAGAAGATCGACAAACACAAGGAGGACTGGAACCCCTCGGAGAGCCGGGACTTCATCGACAGCTACCTGCAGGAGATAGCCAAGGTCAGCAATGCAGAGCAAACCCTTCTGCAGCAGGATTTAGAAATCAGGAGAGATGCGAAATGAGCCCAAATTCTCCACCTGAGCTGCCTGTGTTGGCCATTTATGGGCTGGACATCAGGTTCAGGGCAGCCATCAGCAGGATGGAGGTGCAGGGGGCCAGCAGCTTCTGCCAAAATCCTTGGGGTTGACTTGGAGTAAACCTGGTGTCAGGGCAGCCCTTGCTGTTTGTGCGGCACTAACGTACCTTTTTGTGAAGGACAACGGTAACGGCAGCTTCCAGGAGGAAAACCTCGTGGCGTGTGCGCTCGACCTACTGTTCGCCGGGACCGAGACCACTTCCACAACCATCCGCTGGGCTCTGCTGTATATGGCTATGTATCCAGAAATTCAAGGTACAATTAGCAAAAGTCAGTGTTTTGCCTCGCTTTTAGCCCTCGCAGCTTCATGAAAGTCTCTTTTTTGAAAGAGAAATTGGGAAGCCTCCTGCACTCACACAAAAGAGGTGCAAACAGTGGCAGCTGTCCCAGGTCGGTTCTTGGGGGACCCTCACAGCAACCACCTTGCGTTGTTCCAAGGTTTGTTTGGGTTTTTTTTTTCTTGGACCTCGGCTGATCCCTGCTCTTTCCTATCAGCCCGCGTGCAAGCCGAGATTGACGCGGTCGTCGGGCAGGTGAGGCAGCCAGCCCTGGAGGACAGGAGCAACATGCCTTACACCAATGCTGTCATCCACGAAGTGCAGAGGAAAAGCAACATCATCCCTTTCAACGTCCCAAGACTGACGGTGAAGGACACGGTCTTGGATGGCTTCCACATACCAAAGGTAACCCCACTCCTGCGCGCTGAGACTTTAGCAAGAGACTCCCAGTTCCCCAGGCGTGATTTGCCAGGCCAGGTCCCTCCTGCGCAGACAGGAGGGGCAGAGCCACAGCGTCTCTGCCCCGTCCAGAGTTCACTCCTAGCGAACACGTATTTTTTGCCATCCAAACAATGTTCTCCAGCACGTTGAATGGTGCAGAGCGCTGTGGGACGACACACCCCCCCCGCGCACACCATCGAGGCAGAGATCCCATCTCACACAGCTTTTACAGGAACTTTGGCCCAAGGTTACAGCAGATAAAAATGACGCTGATGAGGGAAAAACATGGGTATATAATCATTGCACCTCCAAACAGACAAGAAGTAGGAAAAAGTGGCCATGCAGGGGGGTCTTGGACAAATAATTGCAGCAGAATTTGACTATGGATGCTCTTCATGGAGAGGACAGTGGAAGATAAAAACACCCTTGCTGCTGCCAGTGACAGAGAAAGTGCAACTTATTTTTCTTTTCCTCTTAGGGCACTGTTTTGCTCACAAATTTAACCTCTGTGATGTTTGACAAGAACGAGTGGGAAACCCCCGATGCTTTTAACCCTGAGCATTTCTTGAAGGATGGTCAGTTTTGGAAAAGGGAGTCTTTTGTGCCATTTTCTATAGGTAAGATTTGCTGAATTTTGGTGCTTCGGCACTGAGATGGGGCTTCTAACTGCATGGTGGAGACACAGAGGAAAATAGCAAAGGGGCTGATGTTGGCTGCGCCCTGAGAGCTGCCGCTCAAGACGCGCTCACGTAGCCACCCCAAAGCACCACAACCACACTCTGAGCCCTTCCTTGGCTCTCTTCGTGTGCACAAAAGAGAGGCGAGGCTGAGTAAGAGACCGTAAAAATGCCAGAGACCCTAGAAAGACCTTCAAGGCAAGAGCATCGCTCTGTGCTCCTGCTCCCCCATGGCTGAGTTCCCTGTTGCCACCACAGGGTACCGCAGCGAGATTGCTTTTAGCATCCCCGTTTCCCGTACCAGCATCACGCACCTTCTCCGGTAGCTCGCTTTTGCGCAGCTCGAACCACCTATCCCAGCGCGGGCACGTCCAGACCACGCGCGTCAGCACGGCTTATCCAAGCAGGGGAGGAGACGACGCGTACGGTTACACGCACGCGCTCTCGCAAAATCATGCAATTCGGGGGGGGGGGGGGGGCAGCCCACGCTGTAACCCCAATGCCGTTATTGGGGAGCTCGGTTTGGGCTGCAAAACTCATCCTGGGAAGGGGGTAACACAGCTAGACCGTGGTCCTAAGGGAAGGCAGCGGCTGAGGTTGAGGATGCCGCGGGTGGCTGTCTCCACAGGGAAGCGTGCCTGCCTGGGCGAGGTGCTGGCCCGTGCCGAGCTCTTTCTCATCTTCACGGCTCTGCTCCAGAAATTCACCTTCCAGGCACCCCCGGACACCACGCTCAGCCTCCAGTTCAAGCTGGGCATCACCATGGCCCCGCAGCCCTACAAGATCTGCGCCGTGCCTCGGTAGGGAAGCCTTGGCCGCCGTCCTCACATGCCAAAGGGAAAATCCTTTGGCAGGGATGCTGAAAACGAGCCCTCAGTGGCTTCCCCGGGCAGTGGTGATGACCACCTGGCTTTAGAGAGAGGCTGGGCTGTTTGTTTGTTTCTTTTAAAGCAATTGCAGAATCATTTCTTTTACAAGCGGACCTCGTACTCTGTATCACATGAAAAAGGTGATCAGCCTGGGATCTGCCAGCGCACTTTTAGGCTTGCCATATGGCACTGTAAATGAAGGAGGGGCTTGGGGCTTTCCTAATTTTATGATAGATGGCCATGCTTCACAGTGGCAAGAGAATGAGCAACACTTTAGAGATTGCAGTGTTCAGGCTGTGGCTGTGTACTGTGGAAGAGCAGTACCAGCCCTTGTTTTATGACATTAATACAGGTATTAATTACCAACATTTTTTTGATTTTTGTTATCCTTGACATGTAATCCATTAAAAAAAGGTCACTCTATAACACCTCTTTCTCTTGCATCAATAAATCCTTACCAATCCTGCCTCTTGGAATATGCTAAATCCTCCCTGTTTACCTGCCCAGCACCACCGAGTAGCTGGTGTGCCCGGAGAGCGGAGTGGTGAGCTCCAGCAACGCATGATGCGCAGCCAAGCCTGCTGCACTCAACAGTCTAATGAATAAAAGGGTCCCTTGGAAAATACCAGCAACAAATTACTATTATTTTAAACCATCGCATGCAAGGTGAAACAGTTCCAAGATTGACAACCGGTGGCTAACGCCAGTAAATGCATCAACCCCGTAAGAGTTACACCACGGGATGCTGGCGAGACCCCCCAGGCCTGACAAGGTGCAGCTCCCAGGAGCGGGACCGGGGCTGCCCGGCAGGAAGGCACGGCACAGCACGGTGCCAGTAACACACACCTCCAGCTCCTGCTCACCTGGTGAGGAAGCGAGGAGAAAGCAACCTTCTCCTGTTCATTTTCAATTTTTCCTGGAGTACTTTTTGCATGTTCCTAGAGGAAGCAAATTTTTCCCAGTCCCTTCTGAGAATTAAGTCATCTCCTGAAGGAATTAAAAGCATCTTTTTTCATGCAAGCATTAATGCTCAGGTGGGTTTTAAATCCTTTTATTTTAACCTGCATTTTCTCCTCCAAGCGCAGAGGGGAGGAAGCATGGAAGGCTGGGATGGCCCCACAGACGGGCTCACAAAAGGGCAGAAAAACCCTGTGGCCCCTCAGCTGCATACTGGGGTCAAGCACAGCCATACAACATAAAACAAAATTTATAGCAAGTGAACACAGCTTCTGGCAAGGCTCCTTCAAGCATAGGGCTGGGTGGGGAGGCTCTGCTCCCTCCTCTGGTCTTCTGTGCCAGGCACAGCTGGGTGGAAACAAGAGGTTGGACTAAGATGCTGTTTCTGGCTCTTGAGGCTCCCGTTTCGCAGATCCGTAAGGTGGAGACGTGGGAACCAAACCAACCTATTTATAAAACGCAGGAGACTTGACCAGGTTCTCACAAAGAGTGGGATGAGACACCCCCAACCCCAGCTCCCCACCCCTCCTCTCCCCATGCCAGCTGCCCTCCTGACCTGCTCCTGGCAAGGTGCTCCCACATCTTCCCTTTGCAGCTGAAACAAGGAAGTTCATTTGACTTTCTAGACCTTATGTTCTTTCTTTTCCTTCCTTGGGAGAAGCAGAAGGGGAAGGCTAGAAGTAGGCTGCATGCCTGGAATCGACTGGGAACAGGAGAGGGGAACAGTGACGAGTTTCTGTTGTGTGCAGCATTACTCCCAAAGCACTTCCAGTTTGCAGGTGTCATCTGACTTCTTTATTTCACTCCTTGGCTCAGATTCCCGTTTCCTTTCCCAGGCTGCTGCTATATCCAAAAGCTTCCTCCCCCCTCCTCCCCAGGTCTCCGCCGGGTTAGTTGTACTCTGAGCAGAGCACATTTCACAGGACCATTTTGCAGAAGGGCTCCTTGGATATTTTGCCCCCTCCACCGAAACCATCTCCCATGCACGGCTGACCTCACCTCCTCCCTTTGTTTGCGCTCAGGGCCGTGCTCCTGCACCTCTCCAAGGACACGCCTCGCCTAAACATACAAACCTGCTGTAGTGCTCGGCTTCTTAACGAGCTACCAGAGAAGCCGTAAGCAAACGGGGTCACAGACCCAGGCTCTGCGCAGGCGGTCTGCGTTTGAACACAGCTTCTCGTGACCAAGCACTTGGAAACAGAGCTCCCCCCTGCACACACCACCCCTCGCTCGCCCCTTCTGCGCTCAGGAAGGCAGCGGCGGCTGCCGGTGCGTGTCCTGTGACAGATCACATACGGGCTGAAAACATCCTGCAGCTCGGCTCAGGCTTCCTGCACAGCTGAGAGCCTCTTCCCCTCCTTTCTCCCTCAAACACACACCTGCAGTTTTTGTTCTTCAGTGGCTGAAAATGCTTTTACATCCAGCCTCAGAAAGAAGGAAAAATGGTTCTTCCGTATCTGGCCATTCACTTCACACTTACTGGGACACTTCTGCCAGCACGCAGGCCCTTCCACGCTGAGGGATCACGCAGCTCCCCATCCTCATGGAGTAGCAGCCCAAGGCAATAAAAATCCTTACTTACCAATGTCAGGATAGTCAGGCTGAGGCTTATGGTTCAGAGAAAGGGAAAACCTGTGGTAAAAACAGGTCTGAAACGGGGGCCCTGAAGGAAACTTGTGACACCTGCTCCCTGCTGATCTTCACTCTGGAGGGCTGAACAGCTGCCTGCTCTCATTCCCAAAGTCACTTCTGGGTTGAGGTTAGTGCTCAGGGAACAAGAAAGCTGTCAATGAGTCTAAGAACTGGGCACATAAACAACCAGCAAAGCAGACTGAAAAGGGCAGTCAGTTTTCTTGTCCAAATAATAACAAGCATGGTGATTTAGAAGTGTGTACCCCTGCTCTGTGTCCTCTTAGGTAGGGCTGAGGAGAGTAGGCAGAGATCCTAACTTATTTCAGCAGCAATAAGCAATTACTGAAGTCACTCAACAGCTAATTTGTAGTGAGTTTTAGTCTTTCCACTTCACAAGGTCCCTTGCCCAGCTCTCAGATGACTGTCAGCAGACTGAGTACAGGTAACCAGCTTTGGGTGGGAGCAGAACCGTAAGCAGGAATGAACTGAAAAGAGGAGGAGAAGGTGGCACAACTCTGATTTGTTGTTGTTACAGCAAAACATACATACACTTATTATACATACGTGACATGACATTTTAGACGGTGTAACTATATCCACATGCAGACCCAGTTCATACGTTGCCCAGAAATATAGATGCTTACATCAGCTAGGGACCATTAAATACATTGCTTGGAATAAAGACACCAAAGAATTAATTTTAAAAATCTTTATGTGAATATAAAAGAATTCTTTCCAAAGAAAAATAAAACCAAAAGTTTAAAAATTAGTGCAATTTTTCAAGTTCTATGCAACACGGTGTTTACATTTGCTTTAAACAGAAGATGTAGACACTGGTACACTGAAAACCTTAACTCTAGCTTGACTAGGGGGAGGAAGGGAAAAAAGCGAAAAAGTTAAGAAAATTACTTTACTAGACATTACCAACTCTTAAACAATTGTTTCCATTTTCTAATTCCTAAGCTATTTATGGCTACCTAAACAAAACATCAGTATTGCTTATATTACTTATTTCCAAGTTAAGTGTCTATTGTAGAAAATAGAATACCCATATATATATATACTTTTAATGAACAAAAAAATCAGTTAGGTGAAAATTTATTTTCAGTGAAAGTTTCTTCATCCACTATAATACAGTTGTTGCAAAATAATCTTCTCAAAACTGCTGCCTGATCCACCTTGTGTAAAAGAACCTACTAGTTCAAAATTTGTATTATTGCTACAAAACACTTCTCTTCCCTAGTGGTTATTTTTAATCTTATATAAAAAAATATTAACAAATGATATGTCAATCAGAACATATTTTTGTTTCTTTGGATCTATATTACCCGTTTTACTGGAAACTGGCTAAATGACTAATAATGCTGATTAACTTCAGCAATATTCGATGATTTCATCTCGTAATTTGAATCTGTTCCTAACTGTGCTGTCTGGGCATGATACGAATTCATCTTGCAGCAGAAACAAGTAGCCCCTTTCTTCGTCCTGCCTCAGCAGTGGTGCACATTGCATCAAAGAACATTGTATTGACATTGTTCTGCTGCTACATGTTGCATACAACTCAGCTATAACACAGCAATGCTATTAGTAGCTTTTTTTTTTTTTTTTACATGAATGAAGTTAACATTAAAATGATACTTATTCTAACAATCCTTTCTGCACAGTCAGATGAGCTGAAGTGAATACAACACTATGGCTTATAATCAAATATTTATTTCTACAGATCAGTTCCTCATTCATAGGACATAACCCAAGTTTAACCAGTTATAAAACAGCCACTCTTAAACAGGTTCTCAAGCCCAAAGAAACACTTAAGTTATATTCACAGGCTTAACTTTTAACAGTTTGGAAAAGCCCCAAGTAAGTAACATTTCATCTAATACCTGAAAACCCGATTCATTTTTGGCAACCCCAACAAGACTATTGGGGACAACCTTGCCCTGAAAAAGGCTGATCCCTGTCTGTAGTCCCATATTTAAATTCTTACATTGCAAGTCAGAAGACAAACTTCCAATTAAACAATAGGGAGGTTCTTGGTCATTTTTGGTCCCAGGGTCTGCAGTTTTGAGAAGTGTACATCAAAGACATTTGCTCCAAGTTTTTCACTATTCAGCACCTGATATGACTACTGACACAGCTCTACTACTGTGAAAAGTACAACAAATGCATCAAGCCTACTAACTAGATGAGTATTTGAAAGATGTCCATGAAAGTTTCCATGCTGTAAAGAACGAGGGTTAAGAGACCCATTCAACACCATCAGTGACAGTTTCACATTTCACTAGAACACACCAAAGTACCAGGCTTTAGAAACGTAAGCATCTTGCTAAGACTTAGTCTCCTGTTCCACTGCTCACCACCATCTCCCACACCACTAGCAGATTAAACAAGCAATTGTATCTTAAAAATACAAACCCCAGTAATATCACTGCAGCAATAAAAGACCTCAAAACCCAAGAGGTAGTCCAAAGAAGCATAAAATCCTGAAGAACACAACCTGATAGACAAAACTGTCCAATGGCAGTTTGTCTGACATATTCTCTGCTCATACCACATTTAGCATGAGACTGGCTTTTAAACAATGCCTTGTGTAGACAGAAGTTTTGAAAGAGGAAATATCTGTTGAATGCCTAAATGTACAGCACTGTAAATCTAGCACCACAACTAAGAAGCAACGCTAAGTACTAAAAATGAATACTTCTATTTTCTCTAGCATTGCATGCAATGTCCAATAAAGAATTTAAGAAGCTGGGGAAGGAAGAAATCAAAGAACAAGCCATACTGAGGGGCATGCAAAATAGAAGACTACTCAAATTTCAGAATTCAAAACTTAAATTCTGCAAATCTGAACCCCCCACTCTCAAACCAAAGATGGCCTTAATGGTGAAGACAGACATATGCTTTCATTCACACATACGGCTGAGTTTCATATTAAATCACGGACTGGTACAGCACCCTCAAATACTTAGTTTAAGTGTATTTGTTTTATTTTAAGGGCTGCTGTAATTTTATTTTATTTAACTGTGTATAATGAATTTGTTCTAGACAGTTTGCAAAGAAGAATGGACATTAACAAGCTTCCTAAAAATACAGTTCACAACAAAAATAAGACATTTGGTAAAGAAAGTGACACAAATTTTGTGAATGATAGCAGCTTCCTGCACACAAATTTCAGACATCAATCCCCATTTCATCATCTTCAATCCAGATACTGCAAAATTATTATAGCTCACCCGCTATTCTCCCTGCCAACAAACAATCTTTGCTGCCAACAACCAGCACAGCTATCTTTCATTCATCTGCCTAGCACAGTTAGTTCAGAATTACTGAAGTGAAACTACGTTTAAAAAGAGGAAAATTAATTTCTATGCACAGGGTTGTATAAATAGCTGGAAATAAATGGGGTTCCTTCCCACCTAACCACCTTTCTGCAAATAAATGCAGTGTACCAATATGCCAGACTTTTAAAACATAGCCCAGACTTTTGAATTACTGTAATAGCTTTTTTTCTTACACAGGAAAAGACAGCTTATTTGGCTTTAGTGAATTCAACATCTTAAAGACAGGTTCTCCTTAATGTATATACACACAAACTTAATCTTTCCTTTTCTAAATAAACTGAGTAATTCTGCTTCTCACTTGAGATGACAAAACAAATCCTGTCTTCTGTTATATAAACAAGTCAACTGGTACTACACCTTTTTTTTTCTTTTTCTATAAATGCAAGTATTTTCTTGCTTTTACAATTTTACTTCGTATTCTAAAAAAGTTTTTTTTTAAAACATGGTACCAATCTTTTAAATTTATTTTTAGAAGAGCCCAGCAAAAATGCCCAATATTGCCAGTTTCCTGAAGTACATTTTTGCATAACATCTTTCCATTACAAAAGTCAACTTTCTAGCCCAAACCCATTAAATAAAGTTTTAAATATATAGTGCCAATTTTTATATTTACAATATATTCTGAAGACAAATATAAATCTTTTAAGTTGTGCTTGTAAATACATACTGCAGTTATTAAATCTACTTCTATTTGGAAAACTATGTGCTACCTTCTAGACACACCACTGATCAACTTAATCACTTCTTGATAGGTTCTGATGTTGAATTCGCAGTTGCCCACCATTCTAACCTCCTCTTTCATCAAGTAGTTAAAAAGGAAGCTATAAAACATTTAAGGACACTTTAGCATGTAAGTTTTCCTCATGGTCCTTGGTTTAATCAGATGTTGCACCCGGTACTTTAACAGTGAGATTCCTTCTGGTATTGGTGACATGACGTTGTTGAGCTAGGAATGAGCGTCCGGGACCGTCTCTGCAGGCACCGCTACTGCCAACCAGTCTTGCTTCCATACCTAGCTTCTGAAGAGTTAGGCTCTGCAAATAAGTTAAACAACATTTACGCTATAACAAAAACAGAAGAAAAAAAATTGGCTATCTTTCATACACAAAGCTCATACTTACTAAGTATGCACACATAATTTCTTTTACTGTATTTCTTATATACTCTCTTGCTGCCATAAAAGGTATAGACCAAGACTGAAGAAAATAAGATCCATTCACATTCTTATAGAATGTGTTAATTTTAGCTTATAGTGAAGTTGTTCCTTTACTAAGCCATTTAATTTTACTTTCCTTTTTCGATTTCCCATTCCAGTCTTTCTTTATGAAACTCTACTTAAACATTCCTTCATATGAGGATGAAAGAAACTTTCTCCAGTCCTTTTCACAGCAATCGAACGTCAAACGTTCCAACAATCTTTGCAACACTGCTGCAGGATGAGAAGATGGCTCTAGCTTTATTCCACAAATACTGTGCTAAAGACACTGAACACCGAAAGCAGGAGTCTGGAAACATTTTGAACCACAGCCTCCCTTTGTCTCAAGCCCAAAAACTTCAACAACAAATGCTATTGAACATTCAGGAGTTTTGCCTGCTAAATCCAGATGGAAGCTTGTGGCAGCAAATAGTACATTACTAACATTGGAAGTCATGGCCTATGCCAAATTTTAAGTCTCCCGTTCCAAAGCACAGAAGACAAGCAGAAAACATACAACAAAATAATTTTACAAAATAGTTGATTGTTAAAACACTGCTAAAAAGACAGTGATGTAAGATTTAACTGTCACGTTTAGCAAAATGTGTTTTTCTGATTTCTGAAATACCTACAACTGAACTTTTGACCCACCTTGTTATACCATGCAGTTACAATTAGCTTTTCCTCATAGTCACGTAACTTAGCAAGTTTGTATTCAGCCTGCAAGGAGACAGTAGAGAAGACAATCTCAATTACAACACAAAAATAATCTGCATAAACTTATTGCAGCCCATTGAGTGAAATAAACACATGCAGCAGAAATGCTTAAATATGCAAAATAACTAGAAGGCTTAGAAGTGTAAGGAAAGATACTTCCATAAATTACCATGGGAGAAGTTATAGACTACTTCAAGAAGAGGCCAAGCTTTACTCAAGTTGCAGTTCAACTTAAAAACATACTTTAAGAGTGTGAGTGGGGGGAAATGCATGAAAGTCTAGGGTGTATCAGAAAGTCTATAAATAGTTTAGTAATTTTTTTCATCTGAAAGTCAAAGACAAGAATGTACCTCTAGTGGCTGAATATTCTTACCACGTTACTGAATTGCTATTATACAGTATGTTTACCTAGTACATACACATAGAAGAAATCTGAGGCCACAGCATTTATAAAGTCAGATCTTTCAGCCTACTAACTCGTGTTGAGGAATTTTGTATTTGCTCAGGTAACTATTCTAACCAGTCCCATCAATATTGCTATAAAACTAAACACATTTTTTTGGTACTTGCACTACTGTCAACAATCCTTTCAGGATTTCAGCCAAGCAGATTTTACTGAATTAACACGTTTTACTCTTCTACGTAGTTTCAAGAACTCCACTATATGAAACCACTGTTATCAGGGGTCTAGTAAATAAACAAGTCACTGCTCAAATACCTAGTCCCTCATACAAAATAAGTTACATTACTACTGAAAAAGGTCAGACTCTGCAGCTCTGTGCAAGTTACCATAACATGGCAAAACTATTAGTCTTATGAAATATTTCACTTATAGCTTTTCAGAGGTTTTAGAAGGAATCCAAATTAGTGTTTCAGTTGTACATTGAAAAACACTGTTGAAAAGTAAACTGCTCTGACAGACTTACACTAAGATACAAGGTTAATTAAGCCAAACTAAAAAACTCTAGCTTTGATGCTCTGTGCAGTTTCTAACTGAATGCAGCATTGAAGGATACTGGATCATTAGGAAACAGTAGCTTGAGTGTCAATGATATTAGAAACAGCAGAACATATTAGAAGTTATTATTAAATATGTGTAAATTTTTACCTCTAGTGCTTCTATTTTTTTGTCTTTATCTGTTATCTGTTTTCTGAGCAACATAATTTCTGCTGATGCTGGATTTAGCTTGGGGTCTAATGTTTTTATCACCTGTATGAGGCAAAACAAAAGCATTACAAGTCAGGTTTGATTCTCAACAGCTCTGCATCTCATTTGCTCACAGCAGAAATGAAAACATACTGAGCACAAGTCAGGCAGTTATGATGAAAACTAGGCCATTACACTGTACAACAGAAGATATCAAAGGGTACAAAGGAATCATTAACGCATCTCATGCTTTAGCCTAAACCCCATTCTCTTATACACTTAAGTGACTGCAGTTGAGTAATTTGACTAAAAATGCAACATATAGCCACTAATTTTAATTGGGAGGTGGAGGGGGGGGGAGGGACGACTCAAATCAATCTGTTCAACAATTTATGAGGGAGGAATATATACATTCAGAAATACACCACTCACATTTCTTGCTTTCTCAAGGTACATTTTATATCTTTCTTCCATTGCTTTCATATCTTCATCTTTTTTTCGCAAAGCTGCCTCCAGCTCTCCAATTTTCTGGGCTATTTACAGAAATTATCAACAAAGACATACAAAATAAAAATAGACATAGTATTTCCAAGGCTTCTGTGTTCTCCTGATTTAACCACCCCCCAAATAAACTTTCTAGCTACTACACAATTTCTTAAGTTCTTATTTTTATTTCAGTTGCATCGTAAGGTTCCACCTGACCCCGAATTCCCATTTTGCAGAGTATTGTTCAACAAAACTAAGCCCCCATGAACCTGTCCCTGGCCCACACCATGTGCAAGAAAACCCTCCCCCCACCCCCATTTCACGTTTAAAGCTAAGCCGTAGCAGAAAGCCTTATCCAGACAAGTATCCCACAGCCACTGGGCTATGGGAATTATTTCAGAAGAAAATTAACATAGTCTCATAAAAAAAAAAAAAACAAAAAACAACTTACGGTTCTGACTAACATCAGGCTGGAGTTCTGCAAGATCAGCCTCTTTCTTCTGTAACTCATCATGCACTTCATTCAGCTTTTCCCTATGAATGAACGGTTGGGCTAAGGATTAAGCTCACAAATAATCCCATGCACAGTTTTAAGAGCTGAAAGCAGAAACTTAATGGTGGAAGTGTTTAAACAACTATTTTAAACTCTGGCAATTCTTTTGAGTTTAAATAGAAATATTAGCATGTATTTTTGAAGAACCACAAAAGTTGTGACTTCTGAATTGAGTCTCATTTACCTAAAGCTAGAAGCAAAAAAAAGAAAATGAACAAATAAACCCTCCAGCACCTCCTTTGCAGGAACTACATCTACTGAAAGGATGGAAGTATTTCAGAAGTATGAAATAAATTTTGAGTTCAGTAAGAGTGATGGTTTTAGCAATCTGTTGTAGAACCAGAACAGTTAAAATGCTATTGGTGATGAAGAAACAGTTAAGCAGATACTAGTATTACAAGATTATCATGATCAGAGTAGACAAAACTAGAACACTAATACTTAACTCACTACATGCATGATTCTCAATCAGTGGCTTAGAAAAACAAGACATCCTACAAAGACTTAGGCAGTTTCTGAGCTACAACAGTCGAATCATTTAGCATAAATAAGCTATTGTGGATGTATGTGCCTTACTTACATGTGTGCTGCCAATTTCTGCTTCAGGTTGCTAGACTATGAAAGGAAAGAGTTAAAACTCAGTTATATTTCAGTATTTCATACCATACAATGTTAAAGTGCTCTTACAAATCAGCCAAGAATACTTAGCACACCTAAATAAGTCAAACCAAACAAATCCTAAGAAAACTGCATTTTTCCATGCATTTCTGTAACTGCATTCACATTTTTTGCATTGCACAGATACCAATTCCAGCATCTTTTTTCTTTAAAGCTATCCTTCTCTATCCTTTTAATGACAAAACCAGAGATTTTTTTAAACAAAACCAGCAAGACATCTTCAAGGTCAAGAAGCCTAAACTTTCACTTACTCCTTCAGTCTTGGATCCTTGCTCCTGTAAAGTCTTTTGCAGATCTTCAATCTGCTGCTGTAACTCCCCAATACGCTCTTCATTTAGCCTTTTAGGAAGAAAAGACAGTTGTTATCCATCTAAACAGATCACAACAGACAGATTTTTCTGTTTCATGTCTGGATGATAATTTTTCAGAGGGTCTACCCAGCAGGACTTAAGCCACAAAGAAACTGATTTCAAATGCTTTTAGTTTGACTGGAACTTCTGCTGAAGCAGACACATGGCAGCTTTATTAAACATTTCATAATGAAAGACCTAGAATAATTTTAAGTTTTGAGAACACTTAACTACCCAAAATTCTCATATCCTAGTAAACTGCTTTCAGCATTCATTAACTGATAAGAGAAATTCAGACCATATCCCAGTGTTACAACATGATTAATTTGAGTTCTAGAAATAGAGTTTACATCCATTCTTGGTCTTCAGAGAATCATTCAGAGCTAAGAGCATCCTATAAGCAACACTTTGTTCAGAGTACGCTACACACAGACCCGCCACATTTTATACCACCACATTTAAGCTACTTTCCCTCTTGCTTGCTTCATAACCCTTCGTTAATAATTACACTGGTGGAAAAAAAAGGGTAATTGGCTTCCTGCATAGTGCTACGCTACAGATGCAAACCACAAGGCCACTCAAAGTCCAGAAATCACTTTTTGCTATATTTTAAGACGCTGTTTCACCCATCACCTTTTCTCAGTTTCCAGTTCGTTCACTGTCCTATGCTTTTGCTCCAGCTGTTCTTGGAGCTCTGTAATACGCTCATTTTCTGATCCTTCCTGTTGTAATAGAAGCATCTTATTTTCATGCTGCAGCCGAATAAACATTTCTCTGAATCAAAAATAACAAAAAAGTCACTGTTAATTAAGAAAGAGTAGAAGGTAATATTCCTGTTCGCTCCCCGAACCTTAAAGTGAGCACCAGTTCTGCTTAAGGATATAGTTAGCATAACAATGCAATTTCTTTATTAAAAGGTAACTTACAATTTTCAAACATCACAATAGTTTTTTAAGAGATATGAACAAAACTTTAAATTAAGTCACTCCCAACCCAGATTTTATTGTGCCTTTATTTTTCACTCTGCCGGACTTTAAAAATGATATTAGCTAGCCTTCAGCTGTTCTGTCTTAGTTGCTGTGTATTATTTATTTATTCTGTCTGCCAGCGGCAAGATAAGAATTGTTTTACTCCGTAAAGAGGATGTTTCAAGCCAAACTTTATATACAGCAACCTGATATGCTTTTAAGAAAGAATGCAAAGTAATTATAGTGTGGGGAAATAATTATTAACAGCTACACGGGGGTCCAGGCAAGCATCATGGAGGCAAAGCAAGAAGTGGGATACAGAGTCATGTTGCTGAAAATACTGAACTTTCACAGAGACAATATTATGCCCCACCCATGAAAATCCCAGAACAACCCCAACCTTTTTGTCTTACCGATATTCCACTGGCAGAATTTCAGCAGCAAGGTTCTCATGGCTTTTAACACGAGATGCGCCTGAAATTGCATGGGAAGTTTAATAAATTTAAAGAAATCGCTAATATACATAAAAAAGCCTCTGAAAATAAAGCAATACCTGTTTGACTCAGGTGATCCTGCTGCATCTGTGAATACCGGAGCTCTTCATTTGTCTCTTTTAGTGCATCACACTGTACTATCAGTCTCTAAGAAGATATATTTGAGGTGGAATTAAGTCATACAGCACCACTTCAAGACCAAATAACATTAATCAGGAATAGTACTGACACACATATTTTAATACATATTTTATGTTTTATATGTGTATACACACACGCAAGCTGCTGAACTTCATTTTCATGGTAGCACTACTTCTGGGAAGGTTTGTCTCAAGCAGAGCATTTGAGAGAGATTTAGTAGGCGTTAAAGAAACTCTCGTTCAAGAACTTACCTCTTTTTCTTTGATTAAAGCTTCGTGTTTTTCTTCAAGTCGCTTCATTTCAAATGCTAGCTTATCAGCTCTTTTTGATTCTTCAGACAGTTTGTTATGAAGCTCCTGGACCTTTTCATAAAAAGACTATATTCAACACATGAATATTGCAAGATGCTACCTTTAAAAGCTATGTTAAAACCTTCACTCCTGCCCAGTTCAACCAAAATAAACAGCTGGTCCTCCAAGCTTGGTGGAGGGGAGATGGGATTGAGACCTGTGTGTTTGGGGGTTTTTTTGGTAGGTTGGTTTGGGATTTTTTTTTTTTGTTTGTTTGGTTGGTTTTTTTGTTTGGTTGGTTGTTTTTTGGTTTTGGGTTTCATTTTGTCTTTTGTTTTTTTAAAATATTTAACTCTTGCATCTCTTAATTACTACCAAAATAAGTGAAATTGAAATAAAACTTCTACAGTTCAAAATACATTCCCATGATGTAAATTAAGAATATTACATAGAAGCGAACTCAATAATAGCTAAACCACCTCTCCCAGGTACAAAATTACCTCAGCTAAAGTAAAGAAGAAAAGCCTGCAAACCATGGACAACCAATCAGTTGAGAAGGTAACTACAGTTAAGCTTGCTAATAAACAGGGAAAAACAGGAAGTGAAGGGCAGAGTATAAAGGAGTTTTCACAAATAGGAAATTCTAAGGGGACAATACAGGTCAAGCCCATGGGCTGTTAAATTAAGCTGTTCGGTTTTTTTTCACTGAAACATAATTACAATAATTTTATTTAGGTAAGACGACTATCTGAGGAAAAAGTAACATCTTAAGTATAGATGCAGCCTTACCTGTCTTTTGTAGGTTTCTAGTTGAGCACGTGCTGCATTGGCTTTCTTCAGTTCATCCTCCAGACTGACTGTATTGTGCATATACATCATGTTGGTTTCCTGCAGAGATTTGACTTGTCTGCGGAAGTCATTCAGATCCTGTAGCTTTTTACGATACACTTCAACAGTTGATTCCAGCTTACTTGCCTTGTCTGCGGTAGTCCTTAAAGTAGAAACAGGAATTAGAAGAAAGAGTATGTTTCTTCAAAAGGTTAAAAGTGTCAAATTCTGCTTTCATGCATATTCAAGCTCTTTTCAGAGACATGCAATGTGCTTAACAGCAGAGTTAAATCTTACTCCTTTATTTTTAAATGCATAATCAATGCAAACTTGCATTATGCAAAGACTGCTTATAAAAACTGAAATCACCACAGGGTTTAAGTGGGAGTAAGACTGACAGTCATATGGCAGACGTACAAGCAAGGGTTAGTATGTCAAATATCTCTAGGGAATTCTGTGGGGTGCAACATAAATGCACCACATCATCCTGTGCTAGATAGTCATCTCAAAGCACTGGTACCTGGTAAGGAAAAACACACAGATGTTCTCATTGCAGGGTTATACATAATTAGAACATAACTGCATTATGAAAATGATCAATAGCAGATATGACCAAGAATTACCAGCTGATTATTAACAAAAATCTATGTGGTAAGAAAATATTTGGATCATAAATATACAAATTAATACCTGTGTTTAATATCTGCCATCTCATATCACTAGAAGCTAGTACAAGAAAATTATGGAAGAAAATCTACAGTTAAGATTTGTTTCAGATGTTATTTAAGAACCACTATAAGTTAAACACCTGAAACCACTTTTCTTTCCATGTTTTATTCATACTGTTTTATAAATAGCAGATCTGCTTTTGCAGTATGATTTGCTTTGGATATTTCTTGGGTGGTCTGGTTATTTAATTTAGTTCACACAAGCTGGAATGTTACATTAAATTCTCATCCAGGTTATTGTATATTTCATCTTCATTTTGTTAATCATGTTGCTAAATCTAGCCTAGAATGCTGACACCAAAAGTTATGTCGAAGTTCTAGCTGCATATATGCTTTTCTACATCAGAAAAGGCAGCCTCTTGCCAACATAAATGTCCCCTTAATAGGAATGCACCCTCTCCAAAAAAAAAAGTCTTAATTCTTGCAGAACTTCAACCTTCCATCCCACATGAAGAAGAATAATTTCTGTATTCATTAATCCTGCTTCACAGAAAAATTCCATGTTGCTATTCTTATGCAAACAATAGAGGCTATGCCTGAAAACTTGCGCTCCATCTCTGCTTTTTCAATGGGCCCTTTTCCAACACTTATTTTAGATCTCATTCAGGTAAGACCTATCTGCAGAAGTAACACCTCAGAAAAAAAAAAAAAAAAAAATCTTGTTAAATACAAAACCTTGGATTTAGTCATCAAATCCTCCTAATGTGGGGGGAGGGGGGAAACTCACTATTATGTACCTAAGAATATCATTTTCATCTTTCAAGGCTCTAGATTCTTCTGCCAAAGAGGTTAGTTCATTGTTTCTATGTTGCAGTTCAATCAATTGTTTTTCTAGGTCTTCACAATGGACACGATAATCATCTTTTGCAGCTTCAAGCCTACCAGATCAAAAACAGGAACTCTGTTAAGAACTCATCATTATTACACATTTTTCATTTAGTGCTAGAACTACTAAAAATATATTAAGACAAAGGAAACCTACGGATTTAAGTAGCCAGAAAAATGGTACTGTAAACATGGAACATTTTATTGTCTACCTGTTAAATCATAATGGATTATATACTGCAAGTTTACCATATCAACATCAAGGGATTACATGAAAAGTGATTTTTTCCCCCCATAGGGATCACAGGGAGGAAGACTAATATGTAAAAGAAATCAATACAGTAAAGAGATATGGTGGTTTTGGGGGGAAGTTAGGGTTCTTTTTGTTTTGCTTTGTTTACACACAAATCACTTCTGCACTCATTTTCTGCCTTCCATCACCTTTTCTGAAGTGTCAAATGGCTACAAATATGGCAATTACAAAGTAATATTTCCTACAACAAATAACAGTTTCTTTTTCTTTTTAAAGGTAAGGGCTGTCACTAAAACATGTTTATACAGTACTAGGAAGCTTTTATAGCAAAAGAAATTGAGATAGAAAAGCCTGAAAGAGTACCAGAAATTCTCAGGATAAATTTGACATGACAAGTGAGGGATTTTTGAGAGAAATCATTTCATACCTGAAATTTTCTTCTTGCAGTTGTTCCAGCTGCAACTGTGCATGAAAATACTTTTTTGCAACCACAGTATTTGGATCATCAAGAGAGTCATCTAATTGCTCTAGCCTGTCATTCATAATCTCATTTTCTGACATCAAGCTGGTTTTTTCATCCTGGAGGGCAGCCACCTAGTGCAGATAAAACAGCATCAACATTGTAAGACCTGTCCAACTGGAAAGAACTAAAGCAAGACAGCAGTACATCACCAAATTAGTTTATGAAAAAGGTTGAGCGTTTAGAAATTTTAGAATGTAATTTACATAGCATACTTGAGCATACAGATGCTTTAGTGTATGACAGTTATGAAGCACTAAAGGAAAAGTCCCTCTAAAAAAAGACAAATTTTTATAACTGAAACCATGGTAAAAGGCAGACAACGTGATATGGAGAGAAACTGGTACTTTCATTAAAAAGGATACCATGGACGCCATACAAAAAACTTTAAGTATTGGTATAAAGGTACTCTCCATCTTGCTTGTACTTAACAATAAAAAGCAGGATGGCACTGGCTAGCACACTAACACAGTACTGCCGTGCGCTCAGCAGTGAATGGTTGCGCAAGAAGCAGTTTCAGGCGCCATAAGCTAGTAAGCACACACACAAAAGAAAAAACCTAGACAGCTTCATATAGAGCATGCATTTTTTGCACAATCAAACAAGTTTGATATTGAAAGTGTTCACAGCTAAGCAAATGAGAATACAACACTTTATTGAAACAGTAAGTATATTAACAGCCATAAAACGGGGAAGGATTAAGAGGATAGAACCTTTAAAGTTTTTCTAGTGAAAGCTGTTGTGTTAATTTTAACATCCTGTCAAACATAAGAGCATGTAGCATGTGTTAGTTAACTGGCATTTAAACAGGGACAATATGCTTTTTGGGTTATGTTTTCCTGAATCATAAAGAAAACCTACCTTTCTTATACTCTTGGAAAATATCAAGGAAGACTGAGACCTTACAAGTGAATTTATTAAGAATTAGTTTAAATGAGAAGCGTCAGTCAATATTATGGCTTCAAATAAATAAAATTAAAAAAAAAAAACAAAGCAGAACATATCATGGTGAAATTATTAGATAAAATATCAGATATAACCTAAAGTATGCAATATTAAAAAACAGTTCGTTTGTGATAATTTGACACTCTATCTGTCAAACAGATGTAAGAAACAAAACAGTAATCAATCTACCACTTCATTAAATGCTGGCTTTCTGGGCTCACTCCTTTTTACATACTGGATGTCACTTTACTATATACATGCACTCTCAAACATCTGTGGGTAGAGAGCATCTGAGCCTTGCTCAGTGTAGTATTTCCTGTTCAAGGTTCAGCCACTCCTTAAATGTGCACAACATTCACACTTTTAGAGTAATGTTAAAAGAACACCCGACTCAGACATAAAAAAAAAAAAAAACAACCCAAAAAAAACCCAACCCAAAAAATCCCAAACAAAATCTTTCACAGAACTCAGAGCAAGTTTTTCATCTTTCCTCAATTCCTTTCTGGTAGCTTTCTCTTCTTCTTTTCCATTATTACAGCATAACAGAAGTGGTGTCAAAGTCAACACAAATTACAAAGAGATATTTTAAAAACATGTCCCAGTATTGAAGAGCTATGGTGTCATTAACTCATCTGTTTATACTCAACAGTACCTTTCCCTCAAACACCTTTCATGCCTTCACCTGGCCCATGCTACGTTATGAGCGACTGGCTTTGTGTAACCTATCGTTAATTAACAGAGAAATCTCGAAAGAGAAGTTTGTGGGAAACATGAGAAAGCCTGGGACTTCTCTAGTGAGACATGCTAAGTCTCCTAATGGAAGCAGAAAGCACAATTAGATTGTCATCCCAGCACCTCTAGAAGCGAGAGCTTTTGAACAGTGAACACACTTTTTGAAGTTTAACAACTGTTATCTGCCAGTTCAGCTGTCAAATCAATGCCCTAGCCCATTTGAAAGAAATAATTTTCTCCTGCTGATTCTGCTCACAAGCATTTTTAGATCTCTGCTTTCACTAGGAAGCCTTACTACTGCCTCAAGAAAAAAGGAAATTAAATACCAATTCAACTCTAACAACAGCTTCCTGGCCATGGCAATTAGCTATGAGCTACTTTATATATAAAGTATTCTACTTTTTCAGTCATCATTACCTGTAAAAAATGTAAAACTGGCCTCTGGTTTTGTGTGGTTTGGTTTTGTTTGTTTGTTTCTTCTTCAGAGGCTCATACAGCCAGTATAGCACTCTGGCTCCTACAAGGAGATGCCACCCAAATGTTCTCTTTGTACAGAATCAAATCTGAGATGAACTGCCTTACCAGATAAACCTCCTTCTATTCTCAGATTATAGTGCCATAAAAGAGGAATCAGACTTAGGGCTAACAAGCAGATTTTTTTCTTTTTTCTTTAAAAAGTTGATTGAAATACAAGTTCTTGTTTATTGTTATGAAGTCCTCTCTCCTTTTTCTGCAGAGTGACTTGATTAACGTCTGTATCCATTAAAAACAAAAGCAGGCCTATTATCAGTGTGGTTTGAAAAAGTCATCAAGGATCTATTAGTTTCCATTATTTTTATTCCCTGAAATATCCTCCGTGTTGCAACTGTGTACGAGAAAAAGTTAGTAAATTTTAGATGAATTTCAAATTCTAGTCTTTCATCAACTCCTAATGAAAACAGCACCATTTTCCTATGATTAAATCTAATGACTGATTATTACATGAACTGGATTTTTTGGACACAGTTCAAAAGACTAGAGGAAGCAGTGACTAAAAATGAAATGGGCAATTTTTAAAGCCATGATAACATTGTTTTGATGGCTACCTGCTACTAAGGGCAAACATAAAGCTAGCAGACCAAAGCACCTTTGAGTTAACAGTTGGCACAGGACCCCAGCTTACACTTCCATCAGAAAGCTATTTCCACTAATTGCATTTTGGAGTACAGAATGATTGCTTTTCCCCCAGAAACAGCTAAGAATTCTCACAGAAACTTAAATAAATGCAAAATTCACTTTGCCCTTCAGAATTTCTGAATCTTAATAGCAGCACCACTACATAGTAAAGAAATAAGCGAATTGCTGTTTCTTACCTGTAAATCTAGCTCTTGACATCTTTGTGCCAGCTCTTCTTTTTCTGCTAGTGCTTCCTGAAGATCTTCCAAAGCTTTTTTAAGCTTAAAAAAAAAAAAAAAAAAAAAAGAGAGACCATCAATCATTCTGGCCCATATCCAAAGTACTCACAGTTCTAGCTTCCAAAATGTCTCAATTACTTATACCAATTGTTTAAGAAGGATGTTAGGTGCACATATTGATACAGAACTTATATACACACTGTTAGATCAGGATCTCTGTTTATTTCACCTGCATTTTAAATTACTACCACATGTAATAAGTAAATTACTGAAACTCAGAGTAACATCCAGATTCAACACAACTTAGGCTAAAAGCATAAGAAAACCAAACACAGGAACATCTGTGTTGTCACAACTGCAAAAATCCCTGCCTGAGAAATGAAATGCCCTTTATCTCAGAACAGAAATACTGATGCTTCTTCATGGAAAGCTACTTTTAAAGATAACTTCATTTTATGTGCAACACCTTGCAGTGTTCAGGTTATCAAGAATTTTCATGACCCCTTAAAAATAACCTGAAGTGTTTAGCCTGACATGGCTGAGCCTTGATGTACCCCTAGCTCTTCTTGCAATGTAGGTTTGCACTGGCTAGTTTTACCCCACCCAGGAAGATGACATAGCAGTCATAAAATAGCGTGTAACTTTTCACTTAATTAGCACTGAAAAATAGCATTACTTTATTGTATATTCTCTGCCTACATCAGTTTGTTGCTCTGTCATTTGTGAACCAGTATGGTTTAATCCAAGCACCGAGTGGAAAACAGACCAAGCAGTTTGTGCAGATGATAGAAGACAAAAAAGTACAATTTATTGTTGAGGTTGGTTGTTTGGGTTTTTTTTTTAAACTTTTAGAACTGGAGAGGAAGAGCAGCCCTCCTCTTCATTTAAGGGATGGCAAGATACCAACTTATTGTTCAGGCTTGAACTACAACAGCAACAAATATCAGGCAGTTACCTGCTGTTCCATTTCACTTGATGCATCACTTGTGGAAGGACCCGTTATTTCCTTGCTCATGAGCTATAGAGAGAGGCCACAGGAAAAGAAGGTTAAATTAGAGGTTAAATATCTGTAAATTCACTGTCTACTGAGTACCAATTGTATTTTCCACTGTATCCTTGCATCTCTTCAATATATCAAAACCAATTAATAATAATAATAAAAACCATGTCATGGCTGGTAAAGGATTTAAACAAATCTAGAATAAGATGACTTTTTTTTTTAACCCCCCCCCCCCCCCCAAATTAACCAAGTTATTGGACAAATCTGTGATCCGTTGAAGTTATTGCTACCCCTTAGTCAAGTTAAAATGGAGTGAACCAGAGGATGGATTTCACTCAATTAATTTAAAAGTTATCACACTTCTTTGTGTCATGTTAATTGCCATTAAGCAAACAATGGGAACAGGAACATAGCTCTCACTGATCTCCAGCACAAAGATGTACACAGTAGGTTTGTCAGCAATTAAAGGGCTTTACTTCTTACTCAGGAATTACAGTATTGTTTCTAGACCTTCTTCAGAGAGAAAGTTTGATTAGTCGGAATACAACAAACAAGAGGTTTATGGATTTATTTCTCCCAATATGACACTTATAGCTTTAAAGACTATAGAGTCAATTTAAATCTAAGTTTTAAAGCCTCCTACCACCTCCACATTACCTATGTGTAATGAGGGTGCAATTACACATTACATTTTCTTCAAAGTCAGCATTTAGTTTTTGCCTCCCTCCACACCCTGCTTCACAGTCCCAACGCTCACAGATGCAAGTGACTGCAGAGCTAAGCTGTGAGCTGGATCACTAAGATGATCCAACTAAGAACAAATTAAGATAGCAGGGGGAGCACACCATGACAAGAATAGAAGAGATGCAGCTGGGAGTGTGTAAATCAGATGCTGGAATGGTCTGTCATAACAATGTAGCCTCACAAACCGTTACAATCAGCTTAACTTTGAGTCTAAAACTGCAGCACTGGGACAGACGTTTCAGAACCCAACTCCAGTATAATCGGCAGTTGGCAAGTAGATACTTTTCTTGTGTGAAACAGGAAATCTTAAGCATCTATTGTCTCCACAAGCTGTACGTTTGGGCATATGAGACTAAAATCAAAACCCCTTGGTTGGGGTCTGGGGCCCCTTAGTCCTGATCCTCCCAGATAATTTAGGGAAGTACTTATGCTCTTCCCTGAGGTTTGCTTGGATGAAAGAATTCACAAAGAACAACAAATGGATAGTCAGACTTCTCAACTGACAGCATTAGGCTATGAATTATTACTTACCTCTTGAATGGCAGTCATGACAACATGTTGAACAGACTCTTCAAGGGTCATGATATTTTGTATATGTTCTGTGAAAAAGAATTTGTAGTTACTCATGACAATGTTCATCTTAATGGCTTCAGTAACATGACATACCATTTGCAGAAAGATCCAGAAGAAACTATTCTCTATAGAGCTTCTTCAAAACTGGTAGCACTCTTTTTATACAGAGCACTACCATTAACCAACAACATTATTATCCAGTAATATGGTAGATAAACATAAGAGATTATAATCTTTTAAGTGAACAAATTTATACTATGCATAATAGAGCAAGGAGATTTTAAGACATCTGTATTTACATGGTTCTTTTTTCATACAAACATCTATGTATGTATACACATAAGCTTTTTCAAAGAGTCAACAAGCTTGCAAGCAAGTTAATAAATAAAACTTAATGGAAAAAAGTAATTGCTAGCATCTTCATTCTCAGTGCAGCCTTACAGCTTACTTCCCAAACACTCTTTGATGCAGTCATTTCAGACTACCTAGGGATCATACCTATTCCACTAACAGAATCATCCTGAGGATTCCTTACCCATCAGAGCATTGAGCATTAGCTCTGGTAAGGGGAGAGAAAACTCAACTAATTCAGTCTTGAGCCTATGCAGACAAACAAAAGGCAGTTTCTAATATAAGTTTTTAATTTAATTTGCTTGATTTGCATTTGAATAGTAAGCTTTAGGTCTTGATATGTATTTTAACAAGTATGAATAATCCACACACTTCAGACTATTTTGTTAAACCTATCCTGAGTTTTATTCACAGAAGTTTCCCATAGATTTCCCGCTTTTAAGCGAACTCCAGTTTCGGAATAGGTGTGCAACATATTAACAATAGAGACTTTTTGATAAATAAGAAAAAAAAGTTTCTACATCTCTTCCACCTTAACAATCACCTGAGGTAGTCTGCTGTTTGTTGAACAGACTAAGGTAGTGCGTACCTTGTTTCCTTTCACAGTTGACTGCACAGCCTAAAATAAGCTGCAGAAGCCTGCCCAGTTCAGTGGGATCTGAGTTCTCAGATATCCGGTTTAAGTCCGGAATAAGCTCTTCTGAAATCTGCTGACCCAAGAACTGGAAGAAAAAAAAAACAAAAGTGAAAGTAGACTCCCACTTTTGTACAACATGAAAATCTGGTATCATGTAAGAAATCTGGACTCAGTAAGCCATCCAGAGAAAGTGGTCTATTAAACTTCCATAAAACTTATGGAAGGGAAAGATTTTAAACATTAAATATGGAGATACACACTAAAAACACTGGCGTATGAGAGAGTACATAGCAGTATCAGATTAGGAAATCTGAAGAGATCTAGATAAAGCAGATATTCTTAACTCATTTGTTACAGGGCTTCATACATGAAACTCAGATGTCACCAGTGTGCCTCTCTTGCACCAGCAAAGACTGTTCCAAATGTCTGTCTCCATCCCTCAGTGTGGATATGTATTTCGGGGAAGGGGTACTCAATCCACTGCTAGCCAATGACCTTTACCATACTTGGCACCTCAGATTTTTCTCTGAATAGGCCTAAATTTAATCTAAAGTAGACAGCATTAAAAAATATATGCTCAACACCTAGCAACTATTTAGTGCCATGAATTTATGTAGTAAGAGTTCCATAAAATTGTTCTGGCAAAACCACAAGTTTTGAAAGTCTATTAACTGGGGGTTTAGTTAACTGATCACTTATGCAAGAAAAAGCAACAGTAGTAAAGCCAAAAGTTCTTGGGCTAGACCTCAAATATGAGAGATTTAATTTATTCTACCAACATAATAAAAAAAGGAATTAAAAATGCTTCCAAATTCAGTTGCTCCCTAATCCTTCAAAAAGGTCCTCATAAGCCAAAAGAAGTTCTACTTCTGGGCTTGCCAGAGAGCCTCAGTCCTGGCAGTACAGAAAAGGCTTGGCACTTGATATCACAACTAAGCCCAGGTGAGACCAGGAAGCCATAAAATGATCTGGCAAGTTTTTCCTACACCATACGCATTACATAACTCTAATCATGCTCCATACAAAATTCAGCAGTTGCTTTTTTTTTTTTTTCTTTAAACTCAAAATATGGCTACCATACTCATCCTGCATGAGAGAAAACAAACTATAATCCTTACTACATCCAGGAGGATCTAGAACTTATCTCCTAGCTTCCAAGTGAGTATCATAAAACCTAGACTAGGGCTGCCAAAATTGTTCTGTTGTGTACAAAAGGATTAAAACTTCACCAGACTAGAGCAAATATTAATGCACACACAAAAGTCAACAGGATCCTGCAGCTCAGTCCTTGTGACATTCATCTAGGCAATGACAGACATGGTTTCCAGATTATACTCCAAGAGTCTTATCTAACCTGCTCAAAGTAATTTTATATTCACTCAGACCTCCCACTTAACCAGATAATTATCATATATAGTTTCTGCCAAAAAGTCCTTAAAATAAATTACTTTGCCAATTAAAAAAAAAGCTAGGTGAAGGAGTACAATAATCATAATGTTTAATGATTAGAACAACAAAAAAATTGCTGCTTTTTCCATACCTCATGATAGTAGTCCATAATTCCTTGCAGTATCTTCTTCAGATTACTGGACTAATTGTTGTACATGGAAGATAAGGTTACAGGCTTTTATTAAAATTCTTAATTTTGCTGAAATTAAATAATAATTTGTAATAAAATATTTACATAGCAGCTTTACGAGAGGACCCTATAACGACAGGGGAAGAGAAATATCACAACAGAAAACCCCCATGCAACAATGCTGGAAGGCACTTAAACTATCAACACACAGTTCAAGTTCATTTAAAATAACCTAAAAAAGTCTGAGTTTAATTCTGTAGTTTTTGGACTGCTAGATACTCTCAGGACAGACACAATATCCAAACCCACAAACTTCCACTAACTTCAGTTCTGAATACCTTTATTCTCCAGTTGTCACCAACATCATCTTTAATGCGATTTAGCCAAGATGCATCAAACCAAGCAACATCTCTGAAACAAAATTAAATGATTAAACATCAATAAGCACAGCCTTAAATAAATATCAGCTTCCTAGCCTTAAATGATCAGATGTTTGACTACCAGTGTCTAATGAGGCAGGAATTCCTGGAGACGGCAAGTTATACCTTTGTCACAGGAAATTTCCATCCTGCTGGCTGCATTAAGACACCATCTTCCCGGGCAGGAAGAATTTCTGTACACGCTTGAGCTAGCTACAGCTAGGAACACAAGCATGTGAAGGCCTTTGTCATGCTGAATTTTTATACCTGACAAAGTGATCATAATGATGTAAAGAAACATGCTCTTTTGACTACTGCTGACGTTAAGTTTGGTACCTACTCTTGTACATTTCGATTTTCCAACATTTGCTACAATTCGTCAAAGGCACTTAGCAAGAAAAAAAAAAAATATTAAACTACTGGCATTTCATATTTTTTGTATGTCCTTGGTTGCCCTGGACAGAAGTATATTCACTTTGCCAGCACAAAAAAGGATGGGTTGCTGAGGGAGATGTTTACACACACTGAGCTGCCAAGCGGTACTATCACAGCATACACTTTTACACTGTACTGTTTATTTACTGGTCTCAAAGTACCTAATAAAAGACAATTATTATCCCCACTTGCATATCAACCAACTTGGTTGTAAAGACGTTTACCCACCAAAGCCTGTGGCAGCCTAGTACCACAAACACATGAGAAGTGACCTTCAGCAAATCTTCAGTAAGCAATCCTAAATCAATTTTTGCCATGCCCCAGGAAAAGGGTGAGCTCCGTCTTTACACAGCATGCTTAAAATCTTTCCAAGCACGCAGGGGAATTTCTGGGTTTGGGGTTTGTTGTTGTTGTTGTTTGGGGTTTGGGTTTTTTTTTGGGGGGGGGGTGGGTTAAGTAATTTCTTAGTAATCAGAAATATAGTTTGAGCAGGAGATGGTAATTCAGACTTCTCCTTTATTATCTGAGCCAACAGCAACAATAAAATTGCAGTGATGACTTGTACCATGATAATCCTTCAATAAAAGGCTCGTGTTACAACCCTCTGAAGTAACTGCAAATTTCAAAACTAGTGTGTCATTCAACCCAGTACCATTTTTCATCACACCAATAAGAATGATTTTACTTTTGATTAGCAAACTATTATTTTTTAATAATAAAATTGCCATTGAAGCTTCACAATTCTTTTTTCCACACAAATAGTAAGTTATCATTTAAATCCTAGAACTTAAATCTAAATCAGTTGAGCAATACCAAGAGGAAGAGAGCACAAAGACATGCCTTTTGAACATTTAGTTCCTCACTCCAAAGAGGAACATATTGCCTGAAGCATGGATATCCATGGAAATAGTGTTGATGGGAAAAGTGAAAAAGATCATACCATTCTTGCCCAACTACCCTTAAGTATGAATCGAATACTGCAGTATTAGAGTATCTCCTCATCACCTTCTCCATTCTATCACATTATTCAACTATTATATCATCCCCAAAACAACAATACAAAGGCATATTTTTTCTTCTGCTATAAACTGTCCACTCTAAGTTTGTCTACTTTAAAAGCAACTATGCATGTCAAACACAAAAACCTCAAGAAATCAAATACCTCCTCCTCAAACTTAATTATCAACTTACATTTGGTGAAGTACCTGGGCCATGGCAACCCCATTAGTCAAGTCCTGAACATCTCTGCAAGGTGCAGCAGTATTGAACGTCTGCAACTAAAACAGGGAAAAACATTGTGTTTCTCGCTCAGTAGACAGAAGGACAGGAAATTAGTTACCATTTTCCTTTTCTTCTTCAAGGCACAAGCATTTAGCAAGATGTCTTTCTACTTGAGGCAGCTGAAATCCTTTTTGAACTATGCAGTTCTTAAGCCAACCCAATTAGCTCAATACTTGTGACTGTCGATTATGACTAGTAGCTTAAAAGGTTAGTACTACCACACTTTGCTTTTTCATGCTAGTTCTTCTATTGTAAATCGGATTATGGAATACTAACTTGGGAAACGAAAGTCATATTTATCCATCCCACAAATCATGTTGCAGTGCTTAATTCTGGACACATAACTACCTCAACAAAAAATGGTGTCAGAACAAGGGGTGAAAGTTTGGCGGGGCGGAGCGGGGGGCAGAATCCAGTCTTTTACTACAAGCATTTAGTAATAGAAGTCATGACACCAGTAGAGACCCCTGAAATTATTTGGGGATTAAGAATGGAACAGAGAAAATGATGTAAAAATAGTGGAAAAAAACCCAGTTGTCTGAGAGCTACTGCACACTTCAAGGATATGACGATAGATGAAAAAGACTGAACCATTTCGGGTCCTGTGAGCTGGCAATGTATTTCCTTGCAATTCAGGAATTCCAAAATTACTCTACAGATGACTCTATTTAAATATGCAACTTCAAAATACTGCTATAAACCCAAGAAACTTTACTATAACCTGAAGTTATATGAATAAGAGATATTACCAGGAGAAGATGTATGTTATTCCTGGTACTTATATTTTATATATATACACACATATTTTCCTGTTATTTTCCAAGCATCACACTACCTAGTGTTTTAACACAGGGCTGGATGCAGTTTTATCCCATCTACATATTTCTGTCTAAAGATTAAGCAACAAAGCCCCAGTTTTCACTCTTCTCCTCTATTACAAAACCAGATTATAGATGGAAGCTTTTTATAATAAGTTGCCTGATCTATTCTATATGAATTGTTATATGCAATCTGTATTCTAACTGGTGCTTCCAGGCACAAGTACAATTAAAATCCCTTTGTACTAGGACTATACAAACAAGGTGCAACTCCCATCCTGAAGAAAAAAATTTAATAGCTCAAGTGTTTTGCAGCTAGCTTCTCCAAAAGCAAGTCAAATTACATGAATACCTTCAACATGTCTACATCCTTACAGAGCAATGCAATAAACACCTAGCAGACAGCTTTATAAATAAGAAACCCATCATCAACCTGACATATAATACTAGTTTATTACACACCCATAGGCAGCTCTTCTGCTGCCCTGCTGATTTCTGCCTGCAATTCTGACTGCTTCACATATAAAGCCTTAAAAAACTGAGGTACCCAGGTCCTCGGAGCACTCCACAGACTGACTGCAAACTCTGCAAAATACTCCATCAGGCTCCAGGAATTTGTGTCTTGGAGAACGCCTGGAGCACAGACAGTACATTTCTATTTAACAGTCCTTAATGAAGTTTTCTTCCATGAACTTGGCTGAGGCACTTTTTGCAGCCACAAACTCAGTATCCAGACATTCTGCAGGATATCCCCTCTTGTCAGAGTTTGTCACCTGCTAGCTTCGCCTCATCTCCCTTGCTTCTAGTGCGATTGGTGAACAGACTCTTGCCCAACTGCCTTCTCCAGGAGCTCAAGTCTGTATTAACCTCTACCATACCCATCTCCTCCCACTGCGTCTTTCCCAGGACCAACAGTCCTCATCTATTCAGCCAATTCTCATATGGAAGCTCTTCCATACTTCCCATGAGGACGGCCATTTTTTCCTCTTAGTTTTCTGGTTATCCCGCATTTAAGATCTGTACAATGGGATTACCTCAGTGTTAAAAATGTTTCTCCATTTTGGATATTGTGTATTTTTTTAAACTATCCTCAAGCTTATATCTAACATTTTGACAGAATTAGCTATTATATTTGTAATATTTTATTCCCCAAAACCCCATCAGCTCAGAACTAACTATTCTAGGTGAGAGAGCTTTTTCCACACACACATCAGTTCATCACATAGTTACTCAGGAAAATAAGAGCTCATCAGCAATTAAGTTCAGCCTTCTTTATGATGATGAATAAAATAGAATGGAGAAAGTTTGCTGTTAATATTGTTAAAAGATGTGTATGTGGAATAGAATGGAAGCAAGAACACATCCTTATAATCTCTGTCCACTGCAAAAACTGATGACTTAAACTTACTAGGTTTACAACGTTCTAAATTATCTGTCCATCTGTGAGAGTGCTTTCCCAAACATCCTGTGAAAGGTAAGATTCTTCAGTGGTCACTGGTGAATGACCTTGTCAAGTGTGTTTGGGAAATGGAGCTACTTGGACCAGAGTGGTAGAAAAGCAGAATTTCCAGCTGTGAGAATTTGAGGCAGTTGCTGTCCACTCTATGCTTATAAAGAGTGACCATATACTCTGAATATTTGTTTGCCTGCTTCAAAAAGGGTCTAATCAAGCCAAGAAGAGAAAAATATGCAGAGCGGGGGGGGGGGTTTAAATAGTTTTTCAATTTAAAAAAGTGGTTTTAAAATCCTGTATTACAGCAAGTGAGAAGTCAGTAATCCCCGGTAGGTTACGTAAAAGATTAAGTAGAACACCACAAACTGAAGCAGCTGTGATTGACAGCACTGGTTTCTAATACTATAGCAGCCTCAATGCCAGGGCAAGAACAGGCACGCAAGCTTACGAGTCAAGACTGAGCATGCCAGAATTCAGAGTTTTATGCCACAATATCATGATGCTGCCATTTGGATATACCCCCTTGTAAACCAAAGAAATTGTTAACTACAGGTACTACCATTTCACCCAAGCCTAATAAAGCAGGTAAACAAAGCCTTAGAAAACCCTGCGACATGCAACAGTGCTTTATGTATGCCAGTATCTCCCAGAATAGAAACAGCTAATTAAAATTAAACAAAAAGCAGGACTGAGAGTCTTAGTTTCTCCATGTATTTAAAAGTTACATAAGCGCCTAGAAATAATATGAGAGTAGAAGTATTAATTATGGGTTCTCCAAATCCCATGCCAGCCCAATCATCTCCTCAAAACAGGTTTTTACTGTACTTGCAAAACCAATGAAAGTAGTAGGCATGGGGAGGAGGTTGGTAGAAGCAGCCATAGACTTCAGGACTGCAGCAGTACTAATTTGGTTTTTTTCCGAATTTGATTAGTTTTACTAAATATAGCCTTAAGGACACTCTGCTACTTATGCTGGAAACCATTTCATGAACCTAGCTTAAATGCACCCTGCCACTTGCTGCAACAAGAGAAGCAAGATTTTTCTCTCAGACATACAGCTATTATGCTCACAATATACATCTGAAAATTTAATTTTGTAGCACATAACATTTAATGCCTTTTCCCTGGATCTGCTGAAGGCTCTACCACCAAACAGCTGTAGATGAAACAGGAGTGTTCACATTACCCAGTAGAAATCAACCTATCCAAATCTTGGGAAGGTATGCCCTCAATTTCATTCAGACAAAGTAGGGTTTAGGTTCTCCATTTTATACCCAGATGATACACACTAGGGACAGAAGTTTTAAAGAGTTAGTCAAAGAAATTTTAAAGTAACAATAAACATTCCCATTCTTAATCCCAAAATATTAATAGAATAACTCAGCCGTTGGACAGAGTTAACATTACCAGTGCTGCCAGTGCCAAACAGGGGTACACCTATTGTGGAAAAAGCTTTCTGTTTAAGATGTTGCCATGCATCTAGTCTCTAGTTTGAGACAAATGACAGAAGCAGCCTCAGAGCAGTACAGCACCAAAACTAGCTTTTTCTCTGCTACAGTAAAGAAACCACCTATTGCAATGGCACCTAAACACAGAAGATTCTACTGCATCACTAGGCCTACTGCTGCTACTCTTATCATTCCACTCACACTCAGAGGCAGAAAATATTAAGGTTTACTTCACCTATACTAACTAAAGTTTGTCCTTCCAACTTAGAAAATTGTTTCTGCAACAGACTTGAGTTCAATCTTAACAAATACTACTTAAATCAATCTTCCCTGAAAACTCATGTACATTTCCCCTATAATTTAATGTAACTCCATTATGTTTTTTCCTGTAACATCCTCAAAACTTTAAATTCAATGACACCTGGGTTGCAGAACCAATAGATAATTTTTATTCAAATTTTCTTTCTTCTCTAGACAATGCATGTTTTCTAATTTAGAATTTGCTAAAATTAAAAAAAAAAAACCCAAACACCAAGATCTGGCAGCAGAAAACAGAAAATCATGAGCATCTCTTTGCTATATTAATGAGTAAATAAATTGAGAAACCTTTAGAACTACAGAGAGCTACAGAACCCATTTCTCTTCAGATATACAGCATTTGATATTCCCCTCCCCAGATCATTTTTCTTCCTATTACTGAAGTAACTTCCTATTACTTGAACTGAAGTTCAAGTTGAAAGGATGTCTGAAACATATCTTAGTGTTAACAACTGGTTTCTACTAAGTTGTAAACTAGGTCTGAGAAATAGGGTGTTAAATCTAAAAACATGCATCTGGCAATGCATCTGCTGAGTGCTGTATAGAAAAACTGAACACACAGAGTTGGATGCTCATTTACATTAATGACACTACACAAAGCTCTTTCAGTTTAAGGCTAGTTAAAGTTCCATTAGCATTCCCTTTAAGATTCACGATGTAATTACAGCTATGCACTGCGAGAATACTAAAAATTAGAATTAGGCTTAAAATATTTTAAGCAGGAATTGTAAAAATTATAAAAGAGTTCAGCACTGCTGACAGGATTTTGACACAGAGTTCAGGAATGCACCGATTTATTTTGCAATTGAACCATGATGGAGTTATTCTTACCTGACTACCGAGAGGAAAATATGAAGTTAAAGAGCCCAAAAAAGAGAAAGAGAAGTATGGATAGATTGAATGACAAAAGATATCCAACTCCAGAGAGGTAAGCATAAGACAACTAAAATTCTGAAGACCAACAAAACATTGGAAGGACACAAGGTCACTAAAAGGAAAATGGAGGAAGGAAAAGAAAGGAGGAAATTGTTTTTCAGTGATTACATGCTTTAACTCATCAAAGCTGTCATGTAGAAAGTAAAATGAACACCTACTCTGGTAGCTGCTGCTATCACTTTTGCCAGTTTCATTCCTGGATCTCCACAATGCTTCTAAAACACTCCCTTCTTTCCCCAATTCACACTTCACATGGGCAAAACACCTGCTATTTCTAGAGAAACTCTTCACGCCAGGTAATTGTGGCCTTCCCTGCCAAGATTTCATGCAAAAGTTCTATTTAGCAGGGCTCACTCTCACCAAAAACACTGCATCTGCAAGACCAGAATTACAGACTAGGAAGCAGAAGAAACTTGGCAAGAACAAGGGATAAAAAGAAAGCAAGCTCGATTGATGAGCTGAACAAATACGGTTGGACTCTATGATCTTAAAGGTATTTTCCAGCCTAAATGACTTTGTGATTCTAAATACGTGCTCGTGCTCCTCGCATAGGCAACACCACTTATTTAGGTGTGCTGCGCCCGACTAATAAATGCTTTAACCGACTGAAAGCTGGTATGAGATGTTCTGAGGTTTCTGCTCCTGTCAACTCAATTCAAATTAATTGCATACATTTATTACTACTGTTAATTACGGAGCAGTTTCCACATTGAAGCCACTGCTGCAGAACCACTACCTGGGCCTACAGGATATTCAAACGACCGCATCTACGCTGGAAGGCTGTTCGCGAGAACATTTTACCGGCTGCGAAAACCACTCCGCTTCTCACGCAGAAGCCCCATTACCGCAGCCATCCATGCTCGTACCCCCAGCCGCCTCCAGTTTCTCCTCGCTCGCCGCCCGGGCAGCCCTCCCGCCCCTCAGACCGCCTGACAGGAGCCCCAGGGCGGGCAGCTCACCGCCACCCCCGCCTCGCCGGGCTGAGGAGAGCTCCGTCCCGCCACCGCGCAGCTGAGGGGCGGCGGCCGCCCCCGCCACGCACGGCAACGGCGCGGGGCCAACAGGTGAGGTGCCGCCGCGGGTCTGACAGGAGAAGCTCCCCCCCCCCCCCCCCACACACACACACCCCGCCGCCCTCCTCTGGAGACCCCCGGGGGACGGCGGCGGCGCCGCGTCGTGCGCGGGTAGGAGGGACCGGACCCCCGCCGCACTCACCCAGAGGATGAGGCTGTCACAGAGCAGGACGTCCGCCGGCTTCGCCTCCATGGCGGCGACCTCTTCTTCCCCCCTCCCGCCGGCCGCCCCCGCGTAGGGCGGCTGCGTAAGCACCCGGTGCACCGAGCGCGCTCACGCCCAGAACAACGCGCAGCTGACGCGACGTGACGTGACGTGACAGAGCAGCCCGCGCCGCGCAGAGAGGGAGGGAAGGCGTTGTCAGGACGTACGCGCCAGCGCCCGCCCATGCCTTCAAACGGCGGGAGTGGCACCGCGCGCGGCCAATCACAGGGGAGGAGGCGTAGCTCTTCGCGCCAATCACGGGGCCGCACTCTGAGGGGCGGGGCGGCGCCTCTCGGCGCCGGTTCTCCTCAGCCGCCCGCGCCGCCGCCGCGGCTCCGTGTGGGCTCCGGGACGGCGTGTGTGGGCGAAGCGGGAGTGTGTTACCTACCCCCGGGGCGAACCGTGGGCCGGGGAGCCAGCGGGTACAGCCCGTACCTTCCCTCCGGGGCCGCCAGCCCGTCACAGGAGGTGCCGCTCCGTCCCAACATGGCGGCCGCTGCCTCCTCCCGATGTGGCGGCCCGGGCCCCGGCTGCCTGTCGGCTGTCACGGCCGCCGCCGTAGGCCGGGACGGACGGACCGTGGAGGTCAGGAGGTGAAGAGCTGCTGGCATGGTTCAGACTTAGCTGTGCCTGAGGTGTAGGTAGGTCAGTGTGCCTCTACCAGCCACAAATGTTGCTTTCAGAGCAGGGTACAGAATTGCTTTAAAAATACTATTGTTAAATAAGAAAAAAATCAATTCCTTCTTTTGGGGAGGCGAAGGATGGAAAGTGCTTAAGCACGAGGCTGAAGAGCAACTGTTTTAGCCCTTCTCCAGGAGGTGGGGCAACATGCCCCAGTCCAGCAGCGCAGGTGGGATTGAGAAGGGCTACGGCGGTTTTACCTCTTTTTAATTTATATTGCCTTTTTTTTTTTTTTCCCTCGGCCTCAGAGGCTGTTGTTAGTACTACCCAAAACCCACCAGGCTCCAGTGTCTCACGAGCGGCAGTCTTCACCCCACCAGCGATGGGGGTGAAGGAGGCCTGGCAGCTGGAGGGGCACTGCTGAACTGCTCCTCCCCAGCGAGCCTTTCATCCCCCTGGCAGCGCGCGGGGCTCGCTGCCAACTCTCCGCAGGCAGCCCTGTAATGACTGCCTGCACAGTACGTTCAACACCACCAGACAGGCACCATGGACATTCTTTTCATCTTGCATATTTCACTACATGATACCTAAATTGCAGGAGTACGTTTTTGTTTGATCTTTTTTGTCTCAGAAAAAACAACACACCAAAATTCTTTCACTTGCTTTCCTCTACTATATTTGTTTCATAGGAAAAACTTACCTTATTTGATCAGATCTTGGGTATGCCTGGTTCAGGATCTTGTCTTCTATAATACCCTGCCTCAGACACTCCAGAGAAAAGTCTGAAGTACCTTACACTAAGAAGATGCGATCGCTCTGTCCCTCTGCTGTTTCACCACAAGAACTTCAGTAACTTTTCTCTCCAACAGCCTCTTTTACTAATGGATTTGAACTGTTATTTTTTGTTAGCCGATTCTGTTTTATGAAGATTCTTACATTGCCTGTTGTTACTGGCAAGTGCAGGATGGCATTAAACACAGCAGTGTTAAGGTCAGCCTAAGAGTGGACTAAATAACTTGTATAAGAGCTGTTATAGGCATCATGTGCTCTTCTCTTTTGGCTGTCCTACTTTAAGATACATGCTTTAATTTTCTGTTGCTGATTCTACTTTGACTCACAGAGATTAAAATTGTGGTGGATGACGTGGACAGTATTTACATGACTATTTCCCCTCATAGTGCTGTCCAGAATTGATAAAGGCTGGAGAGAGGACTTGGATTTCTGGAAACTCTTTGACTTGTTTCCTTCACCAAAGGTTCTTCAAGAGATTTGGTTGCCATGGAAGATTATCAGAAATCCTTGTTAAATACAGAATAAGGAATAAAAGGTTTTTTCAGTAAAATCCCACAGAGTTCTATGCTAGGATTTGTACTGTTGAACATGCCCATTTCAGTTTTTTAGTATTTTTGCTCTTTTATAATTTCTACTAGCTTTTCTTAATTTTTCTTTTACCCCTCTTCATTTGCTTACCGTTTCTCCTTTCTATAGTTTTATGTCCTTTCCCTTCTCAGGAAGTATCACATCCTAGCGCCTGTCACTTCCTACCAACTTTTACCCAGTTTCCTATGACCCATTTCACAGAAACATATAATTCTGCATTTCACCTTCTTGGTTTCATATGCTTTTTCTCTGCAGATTCAACCTCTCACATGCTTGCTTTATACAGTTTCTACAGGCAATTCCTTTTTTCCTAGGTTTATGCTACATAAGCCAGGGAGCAGCAAAAGCCAGCCGCTTTCCAGGGAACATGGAGCCAAGAGCAGGAATGCAGCCAGCAGGGCAGGGGCTTCACCAGCCCGGGCCCCATCCATCCCACAGTACCCGAGCAAGGCAAGCAGGGCAAGTCCAGGGATGTTCAACCGCAAGTTCAAATGATCAGGCAAGTTCATGGTGATGAGGCAAGTACAAGGTAGAGCCCGAAAGGCAACCCGCCGGTCAGGGTCAGGCTGAGCGAGGGTAACCAGAGTCAGGCACAGTTCCATGATTACCGGGCAGGTGCACAGTGACAAGGCAGTTCTGAGGTCAAGCTGGGAATTCAGTCCACAGGTCACAGTCCAGATCAGTGGAGTCCCTGGCCAGGCACAGGCATGGCTGTGACTCGGCTGAAGGCCTAGGGCTGAGCTTAAATAGAGTCGCCCATGGGCAGAGGGTGTGGATGGAGGCACCGAGTGAGGCTGTTGTGGTCTATTCGTGCACTTGGGGCCCTGACAACGTACTCTGTTTCTGTGGGGTCATCTTACATACATGCAAAAAATCCTGCAGAGAACAGTTTTCCACAAGCGGCCCAATACCCCTGTTTCAGGGTTGCTCCTCACTCAAAAGCATCTAGAAATTATTATTCATAAGGGATGGCTATGCTGGAAGCGTGTTACAGACTGTCAATAGTGCAGGGAGCTTGGCTGAGATCTGTGGGAGAGGCACTCGTGTAAAAGACAAAGCAGCCTGTACAGGTTTGGTAATCTGGGATTACGTTAGAAGAGATTGGCTCACCCATACACTACTGGCTGTTGCATCCGTGTCAGATGGCTGACGCTGAACGACTGAGTGCTCACCCAGATAAACCAGTATTAGCACACAGCAAGGATCTTTCTAAGGAACATTATGCTTACGGCGTACCAAATTCTACAGAGAACTACAATACAAATACATGTGGAAATATGTGCAGCTATTTTACATCTTTCAAGTTGCAGCTACATGGGGGCACATCAGGAGCACCACAGCACTGGCAAGCTGTGCTTAAGAGTTCAGCTGTGGGGCAGAAGAAGTAGTAACAAAGGGAAGCTATGTAAGTTATGTAGAGTGAGGTAGTTTGTTTTATTTTTTATTTTCTAAGCCTGGTTGGAAATTTCCTCATGAGCTGCAGTTCACATGAATATGTGTCCGCAAATTCTGATTTTGTGCCAATCAAAGATTATGACCTATATTAACATCTAGAAACGGGGAGGACTAGCTTGGCACCTCACACCAGGACTGCGGTTCAATCTCCTGATGTCTGATGTCCGCTGTTACTCCATTTTAAAGTCGGGTTAAATTACTTCTCACAATAGGAACTTATTTGAAATGTGCTCCCTCTTTTTGATAGTGCATCCTTTGCCTTCTTGACAAAGTATCTGACTATCAGTAAGGGTCGTCTGCCTTTCTTAAAAAAAGAAAATTTTTTTCTTCAAAAAAGAATGGCATTTGCCATTAAATTGCTAGGCTTAAAATCCAATTCCTAAAGTTTTTTTTTATTTTCAATGGGACTTACATTATTATATCCAGTAATAGGAACAATATTTAGTTCAGACATTACTTGGTGGCTTGCTCAAGAAAGCCACATATCCAGACACTTGAGTTTCCTGTACCTTGTCTGGCGGATATGCATGTCTCTTGTAGTGTAAAAATACACTTATTCTTGTTGGAAAATCCTCATTTACAGGACTGCAACTGAAAGGGATTTTCTAAGCACTTGGGAACAAAGACATCAGAATGTAAAAGTACCAAACAGTGACACTTGGTGGTTAGTTATGTAACTTGCACATTTCTCACTATTGGAATACATGAGATGAAAAATAATCTGCAGCTTTTCAGTCGTATTTAGTAGCCTGATACGGTTCATGGAAATCAGCACTTCCCAAGCATCTTTCAAAAGCTTTAAAAGCATCAAATAAGCTTTATGATGTTATGTGGCCCTGGGGCATATTTGAATTTTTCAGAATCAGAAACTAGAAACTAACCAATTGCCAAACTGTGTGCAGTTAATTATTACACAATACAAACTGATTTGATACCTGCTGTATTCCCCAGGCCACGTCCCTTCATGTCCTCTCATAATCTCTTACATCTTCCTGGCATGTACACTCCCACTTCCTTTTGAATCAAGCTATATGTGTACTGGAAATTAGTGTCTTTTCATGAAAAAAGCCATTGGCTATCTGTCTATTCCCTGAATGTGGCCAATTTAGAAGTTGTTATAATCAAATATTCAGCATAACTTAACACCTAAAAATCATTAAATATGAAGAAAAAAACCCACAACTGCAAACTGACGTTATTTGACTGGCTGAAGATTATCAGTACCTTGCTGGTCTCTGGCCGGTTTGTGTTTCCTGGTTGCACAAGAGATGGACCGGGCTTCCAAAAATTGCAGGTCACTGGCAGTCAGCACTCAGAGTCTTGTGATTACTGCTGTACCCCCAGGGCCTGACAGCTCCTCAGAAAGTTACCCAAGAGACCTGCGTCAGCTCTGAAAGTCATACCAATCCCTTGCTTACTCCATTCACGTGTAAAAACAGGGGAATGGCTTATTTCATTATTGCTTTCCAATCTCACCATGAGTTGCGTTTTACCAGAGTAGTGTCTCCCAGAGCAGGGAGTGGTCGAGGTACAGAGAAAACCTTACCATGATCTGAAGAGGAGCTGTTTGGGCACATGATGCTGGCTTACCTCCTTACTTCTATCTGAGAGAAACAGCTTGAGGAGATGGAAAGAAAGGATAAAACCAGGAACAGTAAAAAGAGACAGTCCTGACGGCTGAAATACCACTGGGGTAGCTGACCATTTCACAGCGCTTCTGGTCTATGCTCTTGTATGATTTTTGGTGAGGGCAGGAGGTACTGTTACTGGTGTTTTAGGTAAGAGGGGAGTAGGAAGATATGGGGTATATAGGGTGTGTCTGTATTGCACAGTTAGCCAACAAGACTGACTACTGTGCTGTTCTGTGTTTGAAGGAGATCCCATTGCTTTTTCTCTGAAGGTGCTCTACGGTACTTTCTGGGTCAGTTATGCCCTCAGGGAAATGGGAGCAATGTCATGATGATGAATGTAAAATTTTTCACTACGTAACTGAAGTCTCTATTTTGTAAAATACTCTGAAATATTTTGTCTGGCTGTTAGAGGAGATGAAAGTCATTATAATCTATTATCAAAATAGTAGAAATTCTGGATATTTTGTATATTAATTCTGAAAATGAATACCTTGTACAGGAGTATATTCATCGAAGGAGTCTTGTATTCAGGCTTTTCTGAAAGGTGGAAATATTTTCACATGGAATAAGCATCTTTCAAGTATTTTCACATTAGATGGAAATACTTTCATCACTTGAGGCCCTTCTTGGAAGTCATTCAACTATGAGAACACTTGCTTTTAATAAAAGACTGTTTAAGCCAGTGGCATTCCTGGAATTCCTGAGCCATTTATGCTGTTCTTCACACTTAGCACATCTTAGTGAGCATTTTCTTTGATCCCCAAAGACTTAATGGTGGTAAGAACTAGTCATCTCATTAAAACTATGAAGGCTTGGACTGGCATTTCTAGTCTGTTTTACAATGAATTTAGTTTTGACTGGAGTGATTTCTGGGGTCCTTGGTTACAAACTTTCAGGTCTAGTTATCTTAGCCCATGTGATACAGTGAGTGTGTATGCAGAGTACTAATGCATCTACACCTGTTACACAGAATAATAATATTTAGTTTATTATAGTAGTTTCAGAAAAAAACAGCAAGTACTTTTACAAATATTAGTTACAGTTTATCATATGTCAGTGAAGTAGGCATTGATAAACCGAAACAGATGTTAATTTAACAATATTGCTAACACGAGCTATGCAGATCACATTTTATTACAGAGAATACTAAATTGCAATAGGACACTATTGTTAATCTCATGTGTAAGACAAATAAACAAAACCTGGTAGGATCCCTGTAGACAGTTTTTTTATCTTTTATTAGAGAAAGAAGAGAAGGGGAAAGGAGCTGACTGGACAGAGAGGGTGGTTGGACTTGAAGCAATTGTTAAGTTACTTGCCTTAGTCCTCTTCAGAGCCACAGGCTCTGTAGAGACGTGGCTTCTTTTTAAATTGTGTATGTGAGTGTTCCTGAGCAGTCCACTGCCTCTAAATGCTCCTGGGGAAAGGAAATTCACTTTGTAGGGTCAAAAAGAAAAAGACAAGATAGACTGTATGAGGACTACCTTACCTGGTCACTCCTTAAAGAACTAGAAAAGATGAATGCAGAGAATGATGGACTATCGCTGCTTTAGCATAACGTAATTCCCGTTGGTGGGGGGGCGGGTAGAGAAAAGATGGAAATAATGCCACAGATCCAAAAGTCATGGTATCTCATTAAATTCCATAAAAAGCTATACTAGAAACAAAGCAGTTGAGAGGTGGCAATCTAACTACCTACATTTATAAAAAAACACTGTGACCAGATCTTTGGAATTGTACCTTTTGGCTTCATACAGCAGGAGAATAAATGGTTAACATCTTTAAGGAATGATGTACCTTGATTATCTGAGGGAAACATCTCAGAATCAGGAACTTTTATGACTTGAGCTGGATAAAATATTTACACCTCTACAACATCATTTTTCTTCAGCAAGACCTCACTTTGTCACTGTCACCTTCCCTCCTAGCATGCTCTCTTGCTGCCTCAATCGTTTCCCTAACATTTGTCAATCTCGTATCTGTGCTTTTCTATTTCTGGCTTTTTGTTTACTTTCTCGCAGATATCTGCACTTCTATTTAAGTACTCTTATCTTTGTTTCAGTGAACAAGGTCACAAGTGAAAGTGGGCTTTGGCAATTCCAGTATTAGCTAGCTGACATTAATTGACATCATGGAACTGTTTGCACTGTCATGGTAGCAGCTCCTGGCTTTACAAGTTCACATGTATTAAATTTCTCAGATACAATTTCAGTTGGTGCCTGTAAAAAAACCTCAGTACTGGGATGTGAGCTATGACAGAGACATATTTGTCACAAACACATCCACATTCACACTTTCAAAGCCTGTTTCCACAGGTGCCTTGAAAAGGCAGGGCAATGTTGTGACTTCTAAGGCACTGGTTTGGCAGGTTTTTTTGTGTCCCAGCGAGACCATTCGGTTTGTAGATTCTGATCCGGAGAATATCCTTGCACTTATTTCATATTGTGCACCGCATACCTCCAGTTTTCACCATGGTCTGGGATTACTCCGTGGGTAAGCTCATGAGCATGTGTTTTTTTCAGGATCAGGGAAATCACAAACTTAATTTCCAAAAAGAAGTAATCCCTTTAGGTAGATTCTGTGCCAGGGTACTGGTATGTAGTCTTGCACAGAGAAACTAATTCTGGTAATATCTCTAATCTCTCTAAACACAAAACAATTTTCAAAACTCTATGTTCCATTGTACCTATTATATAATATTATCTTATTATTCAGAAACATCATCAGTATAGAAGATTCACTGAATAAAATGTTAATAACTTGTTCATTATTTTTAAGTGGAAAATTAACAGCTAAATTATTAAAGAGTATTCCTTTCTCAAGATCTAAAAGTTGGTGTGAAAAATTACTAGAAGACATGTTTTTAAATGGAGTATTCAAATAGTACTCCCTAGTTGAAGAAGAAAAGTCTGTGTTCAAAAATATAAACACTTGGTGAAAATGTCATAGTTATCACTTGCTATTAAATAACACAGAAAGTCTAAAACCCAACAATAGCTAAACAGAGTAGGATAGCTATAGGTATGTAAAGCATAAGATGAATTGTTCTGATACTCACCGCAACATTTATATATTAAATAAGCAAGTTAGCATGCACCTGTCAAAACTGAGTTCAGATTTCCCCTAATTTTTATATCAATGCCATTTTTCTTTTTTTTCCTTTGAAAATAAGCTTCTATTTGCCTAAAAATTTTGAACACCTTTTCTTTCACATTTTAATGTTCTCTTGATAGAGCATAATCCAAAGGGTGAATGCTAACCCCTACAGCAGGGGGGTCAAGCCTCTTTTTAACAGATTGCTCGCTCTAAGCAGTGCCAGGGAGGTTACAATTATTTTTACTGGCATTTCTAACAAACTTACATTTTGGACTTGGATCATTTTTTAAGATAAAAGTTACAATTGTCTGATTTTACTAGCCATTCACTTAGGTTTCCATTTAAAGAGATTTCTCTCTTGCTTTCCTGATGCTCTTCACTGACAGCTGGTCTGACATGTTTTGCTCTTGCATAGGAACCAGGGTCACAGCAGTTCTGATAGCTTAGCTCCTCATTTTAGCAGAACACTGTGAAGCCTGCCTATGTATCCAGCAGCCAGCAGCCACCACTCTTACCTCCCAGGATGGAATTGGGTCACAGCTGGGACACACTGAGAGTGCGTAATGCAGAACTCCATCTCAGCCAAAAACGCCGGTTTGTGTCAAATGCCATTAAAAGGCCCTGCTCCGAAACACTGCCAGAAGTGTTATTTCACATCTTCATACTTCTCAATCCCATCTTTATGCTTCTCAGGCCCAATTTTTGGTTACGTAGGCTTCTGTGGAATAGAATAAGAAACTTCATTTGTAAAACTGGGAATTAATAATGCAATAATATGAGTGGTTGGCATGAACAGACCTGTTGGCGGCTTTGATGGGACTATTCGACTATGCAAAATAACTCAGGCACGAAAGTGTTTGCCAGCTCAAACTCCAAAGCCAAAATGACAAGCTTATTATCAGTAAACAGCATTACTTGCACTGCAGTTGTGCTTTAAGGCCTCGGCCAAAGACCTTGCACAAAAAAAGCCCAGCCTACAATTAGACAAAATGGATCTAGGATTGCAACTTTCAGGCATGTACTGCGACCACAAAAGTTAGCATGGCAATAGGAATGGCTGGCCTTGGGCAATCATGGTTTTACTGATTTAACGTATAGATTCACGTTAAGTTTAAGGTAGCTTTTCTTGTGTCCGTTATCTTTCTCAAAATATTCTGGAGATATGTGGAAGGAACCTTGCTATTATTTAACAGTCTTTCTCTGGCAAACAGGTATGGTCAAATTCAATGAGTTAAGCCTAACAAAACCTCGGTTTCCCCGTTACAGACTGGGCCCTGATGAAAGTGCCAGAAGACTGCAGATTCCCTGCTGTCCTGCATCTAGCTGTGCCTGGGGGCAGGGGGAAGTGCTTTGAACTGTAATGGTAACTGAGCAATAATAGGTTTAGAGTGACATAAAAAATGAAACCAAAATCCTGCTTATTGAAGCAATGCAGAATTTAGCATCCAGTTTCCAAGACTAGCGTGTCTGTTAGGTAAGCGTGTAAGTGACTGCAAAAGAGCCATAGCACTATGCATACAGCCCCTGGCAAGTAGAAGGAAATCTTCTGGGCTCATTTCACCTTTACAAAACGTCTATAATCTTTTTGCTATTATTTAGTTAGAGGGGGTTTCTCCTCTGTATTAAAACCATTCAAATCCTTTTTTGAGTTAGTACTCATCAAATGCTCGAGTGGCCTAGCTAAAATAGATGTAATGCGTTCAAACCAATTTTCCAGTACATAAACATTCCTGTCTAAAAATCACAGGAATAACTGACATCTTTGTTAGCAGCCTTTATGAATTTAACATGTTGAGCTGAGTAGCTGGGAAAAGAAAGTGCTATGCTCAGATATTTGGGGAGTCCGTCGGGGTGAAGCGTTTTACTAGAACAGCCTGGAGAGGATGCTACTGCTTAAACTGTGTCAGTTCTCTGGATAAAGAAACGGCTCCAGCTTCTGCATCTGTCAGTCTGGCACCTTTAATAAGTAATTAAATCACACTGTAGATTTGTATACATACTTGGATAAATAATAAATGACAGCTATCACACTGGCATGCGAGCACATATGCATACCCAGGGCAGGAAATCACATACAGTATTTCATTTGTTGCCAATTTATCCGTAACAAAGTGAGGAAGATGCCCTGGGGACTGGTGACTAACAAGGAGCATTGTTTATGCTACAAATCCCATCCGGTTATTAGTCTTTGGAAAGTGCTTTGTTTAGCTTATCAGTGCTTCAGCAGGAATGCCAGGGGCATTATTTTTGTGCTAAGTGTATTTCTATTCCAATATTACTGACTCCCACTCCATCCCTCCGTAAGAGGTTATGTGTTACCTGAGGGCTGAAAATTAGGCATGTGCTTCAATGCCTTGTTGAATCAGGATCAGGACAGTTAACACTGCACAAAGCCAAGCCTTTACAGGTTTCCTTATTAATTTTGCTCCATTAAATTGGAGAACATCTTTACAGAAATCAAAGCTTTCTTAAGGACCATATAGCATGAAAAGAATAAATACCCTATGAAGTATGTATGTCTATCGGTAAAAATTATTTTAGCATGTTAGGCTTTCTGCTTAAATTCTACACTTGATAATTGGATGATACTATGTTACACAGTCTAATTCTGCAGTTATGCAATTACAAAGTATCACAAGTGTCTGGCAAGTTTTAAGGCTGTTTCACAACAGTACTGATAAGCTGCTACTCTACCAGGTGATCAAAATACCTGTAGTGTGCTCTTGATCAAGTTAATATTTAAAAATAGTAATGCAATTTTTTTATTAGGTTCAGGTATCTTTTCAATTATGTTAAACATCTTTTGCAGGGGAGAAGATGTATTTAAATGTTTTAGAAAGGGAGGACTGTTGTTTTTTTCCCAGGAGTCCTCTGCTTTTTTAGCAGATGTGCTTTATTTGAGGGGAACCCCCCCCACCCCGTTTCTTTCATAACTGTAATTCAGAAAACCTGACAGACCCTTGCCATTAGGCAACTAAGTTAATAATTGACAAAGACGAATAGCTGGCCTTAATGAATGATTCCACACCAACATTGTCAGTGGGTGTAACATACTCAGCTCCTCTCAGACATTTCTGGAAAGAGGAATGGTAAGCCCAACTTTATGTAGGTCTTCTGAACCACGGTAGGAAGTGTTTATTAGAATGATTATGAATAAATAATTGAAGTATTTATTTATACTTTTAATCATTAGATTACTGTTGGAAAATTTGCGTGAATCAATTCTTCCCTTTAAAATATGTCATATTTTTAATTTGCTTGTGATTAGGTTAAATATGTATGGTCAAATCATGAGCTGTCCAGCGTATCCTCCCTGATCATCTTAATTGGCCTTGTAATTGAGCCATGAAGCAGCTCCTCACCTATCAAAGGAATCTGACCAAGAGGTCACACAGTATCATGCCTTCCTAACAAGTTTAAGCCTCAAAGCAAGGTCTATTTTCTAACTAATGGCACATGTTCACGGAAAAATGAATAAATGTTTGTTAGCACTTGAATCTGCTAAGTGCTTTTTAAACTTTAATTCCTTCTCTTCAGACATGTTGATGAGAATGGACTCATCACTGATGCTTTACAACTAGATATCCTTGTGGTAAAACTGAAAGATGTTGTGAGCTCAGCTGTGTCACAGAGATAAAGGTTTATACCCAGGAGCGTCTGGCTTCATAATCAACAATCTGATCACTACTTCACACCTTTCTCTTGCATGCAAGTATTAAAAATGTATCAAATCTAGTGGCTGCGTTTTAGTACAATAGGCTTGATTTTGCAGAGTTCTACTAGAATTATTTTCAGAAATGCTCAGCTTTCATTTTAGGCCAAAAGATGTGTCCAGATTTGAGAAGATCTCCTTTTTCTCAAAAATCTGACTGTCACATAAGGAACTTCTGGGCTTGAACAGTTTCAAAGCCTGGCCCCTGATGAGGTACCTACACTGAGAATTGTTTCGCAAATCTGACCCCAAAAGCAAGCAACACCTGTGGTGCTCACTGAGAAAGGAATATAAACATAAGGACCTGATTTTAGAAAAACTTAAAACTGTATTTTAAAATAAACATATAAACATCCCATGGTCTTTGCCAAGCAGCAAATTTGAAATTTGACATGAAGCACTGTACATCGTCATCCATTGCAACCCCTATAATCTTAATGTAATTCTTCAAAAGCCATTTCTGTCATACAGGAGCATGTATGTCACAGTACATTCAACTTACTGTCTTCTTGCTAGTTCATGAAAGTGTTCATTTTTGCTCAGTACTTTTTACAGAGGGAGTCACTTTATGTCCATTCTCTAATTTAGGTGCGTGGTCTGGTGAGAACTGCCAATGGTGCCCATTGGTGCGGTGATGAGGGTTTTCTCACTGGACACGGGGGTTGAATCTCTTTGGTCAGTGAAAGCATTACGCCAGCGTTCCCTGTGTGGGTGCAGGGTTTCACCGAGAGTTGTTTAAAAGGTGACCAGTGCCACTCCTTCAAAATGCTAAGACCTGCCCCGTTCTTTCAAAGAATACTCCTGTGTGCTTGAGAGGATGCTGGGTCCCCCAGCTTTGCAACATGATGGGGTCTTCCTTGCAAATGGTGAGAGTTGAGACGTAACCTATGTGTTTAATATTACTGTTGGCTAGCGGTAGGCATCTCCAGTACTTGGCCTGGGCGATGTAGGTATAATCCTTATGTGTCTCAGTCTCTCTCTGTGCTGTGTAAGGTGCTCAGGAGTCTAACTCTGGACTAGGGAATTCATGGTGGGGGAGATACCCAAAAGATAGGTATGGTGGCACTTAAAATTTGAGGCGGCAGACTTTAAGGCTTTCTCTGGATCTTTGGATTCTAAGTCTGTTTTTCAGAATAATTTGCTTCTGAACTTTGGGGTTTGGTTTTGGTGGGGTTTTTTTCATTTCCTCCAAATGAAGTAAATTGACTTCTACTGGACTATACATTTTATTGTCCCATTCTGGCTGTAGCATGATTCCCAAGAACATATGGGTTAGAAACACCAATATTTTAGGCTTTTTAATGATGAATCTTAGACCAAAGCTAACATTAGGTGTTCAAAATAGTATTAAGAAAATTGTACAGAAAATCTTGACTTGGCTATCTTCCTCCATATAACACAACAGGAGTTCTGTGGTTGTAAAGTATGAGGAATTCTTCAGCTTCCCTCTGTCTCTTGGCTTGGGAACAGACTCATTTCAAGCCTCACCAGCGTGAGCAGCATGAATCCCAAAGGAACTTCCAAACTTGATTTTCTGTGCTAACTTTGTGACACTCCCTATTTTGACTGCAGCTAATCAAGTTACTAGAACATGATGCTTCTGGTGACAAATGGTGCAAGTTTGTCCCACTTCTCCCGTAGCAGAGATGTTTCTGGCAGAGGAGCCTAATTTCAGTATGCTACCTAGAAAATTACTTCCATAGTCCCCTTTTTATTCATCAAAGCTGCTTTACAGTATCAGTATGGCATTATCCAGGCCTGGGATTTTCAAAGGTCAGACAGGCACCAAGATCCAAATACAAGGCCATGAAATAGTAGCTTTTATGGGCACTCTCAAAGTTTCCAGCCTGAAGTGTTAACAGGAATGACAATTTTAATTGTGCTGTTTGTAATTATTACATGTAGAACTGCTCTATGAGAGGAAGCTCCCTAAATTGTCATTTTAGGCAAAAATTCACACTAAATATTTTGTTAAGACTGTTTAATGCCATCAAAAACTCAAAGCCTCATGCCACAAAATACTAACTGCCATAATCGCTACTTCAATCTCCAATTCAATCTGCTAGTTCAAATGTTCAAAGGCTGGCTCAAGATTTTGGAAGGGGTAAATTAATTCTGGCAGACTTGTAGCTATGTCAGATATCATCTGTCTTCTCCTTCTATCAGATCCAGCTGGGCGGTCCCCTTATAACCAGGATAAAGACAACTCGAACACCATTTTGAGTGCTTGAACTCAATAAATCAGAAATTTGATTATGTGCACATAATCTCTTAAAAATAAATGAAAGATTTGGCATGTTTGTCCTAGCCTATCTACTCGGGCCAAGACTAAGCCACTGATATCTTTGCTGAAGGTGACCCCAAGTCTCTTTTTCCCCCAGATGCTCTATTAATGTCACAATGGCTATAGCAGGTCAAACCAAGGCCATCTTGCCCTCTCTGCAGCAATGGATGCCTACAGAAGAATAAGGAAACATTAATGATGCTTCCCCGGAATACACTTTCATTCACTAGCAATTTATGGTTCAGGAACTTCCTCAGTCAGAGGTACTACCTTTGCATTTTGTAGTACTTGATGCCCAGTATCCGTTGAACTCAAAAATTTCGAGCATCCATAAGAAAGTCCGCTGCTTAACTGTGTATGTAAAGAACTGCCTATTTTTTTTCCTCTGAATCTGCCACCTGTTAGTCATACTGCAAGAGCTGGTCAAGTTTCCCACCTTGCTTCATTCAGTAAGAGAGAGATTACAAGAAAATAAAAAATGCTCTTTCATGGTACTGGGTTTGAATGATTTTTCTTCATTGTATACATGCACATATTCTTCACCTAGTGTCATTAGTACAGGATCATTGCCTGGTTCTTTGCTCTAATTCATAGTCCTAACTCTAACTCAAATGCTCTGAGAGCAGAGCTTGAGCATTTTCAGGGTCTCAACAGGAACTTGCACTCAGCTGACGAGTTTCCAGCCCCTTCACGTGGTAGCTTACCTCAGCAGCCAGAACTAGTATCATACGGCAACACAGCAACATTCAATTTTCCTATTTTCTGAACAGCACAAACTCTGTTTCTGCAGACTTGCTCATGTAAGTCAGCAGAAGATGAGTCATCCGGAAAAAAACTATAATCATTTGTCCCCTAGGAGTCATATAGTAAGTTAATTATTGTACAACACATTCTAATACAAAATACACGAGCAGTTTCAACTGCTTGAGGTTGCAAAGGGCAAGAGAGCTTTTCAAAATTTCCATCGGTTATGGTCTGGGAATGCTGGGTTTCCCTTGACTCGGTATCTGTTGCATAATCAGAAACACATTTGGTTCCTTTTGTTGTATGAGACAAAGCTAAAGAAATGTGTGTGTTATTACTCTGCAAAAATAAAGAGTAGATACCTAATCAACTTATGTCATGTATGCAATGTTTGTAAACACAACTGCTCTGGGGCAGTTCCTCAGCTGACGAAAACTATTACAGCTTTTATCAGTTGAAATAATACTCTTCTGAATCTGCAAATACCCCATCAGTACTGCATGGGAAGTCAAAATACATGAATGCGATGTGCCATATGAATTTTAGGTAGCATTGTGTTAAAACCTGCTCGCCTGGAGTTCACCTGTCAGTGCACTGGACTTGAATCTGATCATTGTTGTGTTTTAGTTATTCACAACTAGTCATCCCAGCTTTGCTGGGCTATTGTGGGGTTGTTATCTCAGCAGGAGATAATCTTATCAGTGCATAGAGAAGAAAATCTGAAAACAATGTAAATGCCTTCAGCATCTGAAATTTTTCTGTTGAGAATCAGAAACAAATACATTTACAACTTCACAAACGGTAAAGGAGAAAGACTTCTTCCAGTAGTTATGGCATATTGTTCTAAACCCTCCAGTTCTTATTTACAGATCCTCATTATAGCAAGGAAAGACTGGTATTAAAGGTGCTGATTTAAAATAACTATTTTGGTGAACTCATCATTTTAGACATGGCTCTGGCAAGAGACTGAGTTTCTTGAACATTCATTTGGCAGACCTACATGACGACCTCTCTCTTGCTTGCTTGGAATTATTACATTAGAAAATTTAATTACTTAAATAAAATCTTTGTCTGTTGTCAAATGAGTTTGAATCTTCACAGTCACTCTGGATCTTCCAATATTTGACATGCCAAATATAGAATCTATTCAATTTTCTCTTTATAAAAACTTCTATAAATAGGTCAAGTACTTGGAAGTGTATTCATTGATCTGTCATGTAGACAGGTGCCAGTCACATATCTGAAAAGCAAATAAACAATCCAAATTGGGCAAGAAGGGACAGCAAGCATACAGCAATACTGTAATCCCAAAGTACGCCATCATGCATCTGAATGCCTTACTTCAGTAATGGAAAAATAATACCCATTTCATATAATGCTGGGCCTCTGTGGTCATTAAGAAACATGTGAAGTTCATAATTTTTCAGTCAAAATACAAAATAAAACTGTAATTGACGCCATCTCCTGTTGAACCTCGCTAAACATGCGTAGGCAGTGGAGGACAGTCAATAACCTTCAAGACTCTGACTTAAAGTGAAAGAACTTCCTTGGAAGGTCCCTCCCAATTTCGGAAGTGCCCCTCTCGTTCTGGAACTGATAGAAACGTTGAAATAACGTTATCTCAAGAAAGGACGGACACTAACCACACTACTACTAAATTTTCTTCAAAGACTGATCTCATTGTGGTTATGGCAATCAAACAAATAGTCAAGTGTAAGTTTCTCCATGGCGTGCTAAGACAAAGTAGGCAGGTCCATCATCCATTACAGACTAGCTAATGTGTCATAATAAAGGTAGCAACAACTTTCAATGAGGTAAGGAATCAATATCAAGTAAGAATGGCTATTTTATCTCTCACTGTATCAAACAATCCCGGCATAGATGAATATATTGCCAAATAGACTTTTACTGCTTACAGGCAATGATTTAGGAGCAAAGATTGGAAGACCAACGTACATCCTTCAGCCTTTGCCCTCCAGAAATATGATAATACACTCTGGATTTCAAAATGCCTCTTTAGCATTTCAGAGGCTTACAGAATTCTTATCTTCCTGCTCTAAAAACAAAGCTCATTATTATTCTTAATTATAGAGTTTGCTAAGCAAAGGGAAGGACTGTTTGGAAGCAATCTTTTTACTTAAATAAAGGAGTCTTTTTGTTACATAGCCTATGGTACACACTAAGGATACCATTCTGCCACCCAAGGAAAGCAGAGAACACAGGGGTCTTTATTTCAGCACAGTTAAGTGATAGACATGACTACAAAGGAGGAGGAAAAAGATCCAAAAGCTACTGAGGCAGACTTCAGGTGCTGTCTGACTAATAATGACAGCTAGACAAGCCAGTGGTGCAAACTCGACTGGCTTTCAAAACATAAATATTATCCAGTGGTGTGTGGATATATCACTGGAAGCAGAAACATGGCATCATGATCTTACCTCTGACACTGGTCCTTTCTGTAGGATTACACAAAGCGCTTCATTTCTTTGTGCCTAATTTTCATTATCTGCTGAGGTAACGATTAGTTACGCATGACATCTATACTTAGTTTCTGTGACTCTCTGCTAATCATAGTAAATTATTATTAATGAACTGAATTTGTCAATCAAAATACTAATTTATTGAAGACTCTGTACTACTTCTCTTCCAGGAATCACTCCAAATTTGGCAACCTAGTAATCACAGTGACTTCAGCTGCCCCATCTGTCTCCAGACAGCTACTCTCCCAGTACAAACCAACTGTGGACATGTATTCTGTGGTAAGTTTTCTGGACTGACAGTGCAGACAGTGCAGTGCTTATACAGGCTACTAAAAAAGCACTCTTCTTACAGAAATCTCAAGTCCTATGTAAGAACCAGGACTAAGCCCTTCTCCCTGGAATTAGTGCTTTCTAGGAAGTGCTTTCACTAGAAGCAGGAGAAGTCCCATCTTTATATTGCCCCCCAAAATCAGTAACAGTATTTTTATTTGCTCACTTTTGAAATGCCTAAGTCTTAGGACGCCAAGAAGTAACAGATCATCTCACAGGATACTGTTAAATTACAACATAAACTCATGGAACGGGTAAAATGCATCAGAAAAATCACACAATTTGTATTCAGCTATGCAAAAAAAAAAAACCATTATAAAAACCAACAGTCTAATAATCATACAGTTTGTGGTTGTGAAATCTCAAGATGTAACAAACATGAAGTCTCACCTTCAAGCCTGAACTCACTTCTGGGAAGACAGCTTGTCTTTTTAATCAACAGCATAAAAATCCAGCTATCCCATAAAATTAATTCTGATTGTATTTATATTGGTGACAATCGGGAGTAAGACACACTGGACTTAGGTCTGATTCTGTTCCACAGACTTGCTTCCCAGGTGAAACACTTGCCTAAAATAAAGCAGAAGTGATCTAGAGCAAGAATGCACAATTATATTGGCTTGTAGTCCTGTAAAAGCTTTCTAAACAAACAAACAAACAAATTAGTGGAAGTTACATATTAAACTATTTAAAAAGTGGGTTTCTAGTCATGCATAAACCTTCTTTTAATCTGTTTATTGTTTTTTAAATAAACCTGTGTGGTCATACAGGGGAAAAATGTTCAAAGACATCGCATCACGATGCATGCTCAGTTTATTCCAGTCCAGGATCCGTCTTAACAGGAAAGGGACAGATCCAAATTTAGGGGATCCTTCTGTTGAGGCTGCCCGTGGTATGGTCTCCTGTCCTCCCCAAGTACATCTATAGTCACTGGGTAACCTAAATAAAACCATAATTCTCTAGATAAATGTGTCTGCTAAATGCCTTCTTTGAGGCTGCTAAGCCGTATGGTTAGGATTACAAAATTTAAATAATTTTTCAAAGGGAATACAAGGATGAAGCATGGAATAGTGGAGGGAGTTATGTTCATAATTGAATTTGTAAAGGGGATTTCAGGATTTTTAAGGCCCACGTTCTGCAGCGCTAGAGCCAGTGTGAGCTTCGCACCCGCTTTGACAGGCAGCAGGATAAGGCCGCCAGCGTACTTGGACTGAACATTGTTTCTCTCAGACCTCTGAGAGATATTGTCCAGTGAATTTACATGTGAAGTTTACAACCTCACTGCCCCAGCTGCTTATCAGGTTCCTTGCTGAATGCTGTCATCCCCACAGCAGGGCTGGCAGAAGAGAACTGGAGTTCATCACCTGGTGAGGCTGAAACTGCCCATGAAGGTACTCCAGGGCTACTGTGCAGCATGAGGTCAGTAATCTCTGGCAGGGGGGCAGGCAGGCGGCTGGAGGCAGTACTGTCTGGTACAGCAACAGCAAGACACATCAGAAGACACTGGTCAGAACCATAAAGCTCCTTTCTACTGCTCTGGCAATTTACAGAGACCTTAAAGGAAGTGCAAGTTATATTTACACTTTTTTCACCATGTAAGACTGTTCTAAAAACACCCAAGCATAAATGAGAACAAGGGACTGTGTTGTTAATGCTGGTGCAATAACAGCAAATTTTTATCTTTAGGAAGTGTCATTCTTCTCTAGACCGAAATGATGCTCACACAGCACAACTCCTCATCACCACTGCCACTATCTGCATCCTCTGAAACCACAACAAATCAGTGGATCACCAACAGCTAGGGACACTTTGTAGGGCTCATCTACCTCATGAGTGACACCATTTAATACTTGAGGTTGTTTCGTGTTTTTATAACACTGTTTTGTAACATACAGGAAAAGGATATAACTCACTCCAGGATAAACACTACGCATATGGCCTCAAAATGTGTTTCAAATAATGTCACAGTAGTTATAGTTTCAACTACAAAGATAGACATAACAACAAAGATCATCAACTTTCCTCTTTCTCTGGCCTGGTTAATTTTCCCTTTTCCATCTGTGAATATGACATCATGATATGGACTTTATTTTATTTTAAGAGCTGCAGAGGAGAAGTACCATATACAAGCTTGGTATATATTGTTATCGTTAGCTGTATATATTTAGCTAGGCTTTACTTTCCTCAAGTACATCATCATTTACGCTCTGAAGCACAGATTCCAGTGCAATGCATTATATATGTTATGACTATGTTTATATAGTAGAAGCGGCCTCTGTAACATGTCTGTTTTTCATGTCTTAAACCAATAAAACTTTACATTGGGCTTATCAAAACCATTCTGTGTAGATCTAAGTCTGTTGTGACTGAAATCAGTAATAAAACTTCTCTTGATGCCCTGTGGACCAGAGCTAAGGCAATGCTGAGCTCTCTTAATAAATTCCGCTCTGGTAAAAGTTTTATTTAAAAAATGTGGTCAACCCAGAGCTTTTAAAGAAGATTAATGTGGACTTATAAAAAATGTCTGATTTTATTATTAGTAGTAATTCATACAGTTTGTCCTGAAGTTTTCCTTTTCAGCTTCAGTTTGAACCATATGTTCAGGAAGTTCAACTGAAAAGCGATCCTTGAGCAATATTATTTTTTTCTAATTAACAATAACCACAGAGGTATTTTAGAGAAACCTACAGACTCCCTCAGAAGGTTGTGTAGCAGGATAGATTAAAAAAGGATTTTGTCTATTTTATGAAAAATGCACCGAAGCACAAATAGGTCAACTTCAGAGGAGTCCTTCCTTTCCTGTTCCACTAAACAAAGGATTCTGCATGCAGCAAATTTTAATTTCCACGGGGTTCTTTTTTGAAAGCCCTTAAAGAACTGTGGGATCCATCAGTGCCCCATTGTCATCACTGGGACAGAGCACAGGCACAGCAGTACAGCCGCGTGGATCACAATGCAGGATCTGGACCCAGTGGGTCAAAGCGGTTCCTGAAGTCAGGTGTGATGTTTGTCGAATGCAAGAGTTCAAGCGAAAGCTGGAAGCTGGCTGCCAGACCGAGTTTATACATACTGCATGGGGATTTAGATGTAAACACAGCCATGTGCCCAGCCAACCGGTCTGTATATTCAAACAAAATAGAAGAGTCATAAAGAAAAACCCTGCACTCAAATGAAAACAAAAGTAAAAAGCACAAGTCGGAGCAAGGTTCATAAAAAGTATCTTCGGGCCAAATTTAACATCCCTAGTCCTAGTATATAAGATGTAACTGATAGCATCATGAACGTTTTTATACTTTATTTCAAACACCGTTTCTGCAATATTCCCCTTTTCAGTGACAACAGACAAAGTCTGGGTGCAGAAAAACCCTGCACTGAGGGCTCCTGAACACTTCTTGTCATAATACTGCTTACAAGAAACTACTTGCTGGTTATTTTTAAGAACAAAGAGCATTGTTCAATTCAATAAAACAATTCCATCAAAATGGCAGCACAGCGTTCTGCTTCTGTTTTCACTGGGGTCCTTGTCAAATTTGATCAGTTTAAATGTTGAGAGATTTTTTTTTTCCTGACCTGTCACACTGCACACTGTGCCCGGGAGCTGAAAGTCAGGCTGTGCTGCTTCTGATTAGATGCTATTTATGCTTTGCTGTTTTTGCTTTTAGAGCCAGCGCTGACATTCACGTATGTCAACCACTGTGCTGTCAGTTATACGTGCAGTCTAATCTTACTGTCCTCAGACTGCCTTCTTTCACACCTGAGACCTTCACATGTTGTATCTGGAAATTAGTTAGAAGTTGTCTGCGTAAGAAGAATCAAAAAGAATGCAGCAACTCACTCTTCCAGAGCTACGCAGTTCCCAGAAGGGTAACAGAGTTGAAATACAGTACAGGGCGGGGGGAGCAAACAGACAAAATAGCCCCACGTATGATACTTCATCACCAACATATACGTTGTGCCACCAGGAGTCTGCATCACCAGGCTGTCCCTTGGCTGTGCATGTTGGTTTATTTGGGATAACCGGCCCTCCTAATCCTGAAAAGCCATACTAGCTCTGGAAGAACTCCATCTTTTTGCAGCTGCACTGCTTTTGTCCACAGCAGCCAGCACTGCACTCTGAAGGGTGCCCGTATTCCCGAGTGCTTCAACCACAGTCAGGGGAGCTTCAAGAATAAGATGCTATCCATAGGAAAAGAAACTGAATCAAAGCCTCCCTTCGGAGGTCCATGTATCTCTGTATATACCAGTGTAGAAGAGCTAAGGCTCCATTTTTGCACAGTCACTTTGCAGAGTAAAACCATGTATTAAAATGAAAGCAAAGAATTACATTAATTTTCATAGTCCATTGTAGAAAGAGGGTTTATTAATTCTGATAACTTCCTTGTAAACATTAAATATCCTCTAATATATTTCATGTATCTTAATTTCGCTCTTTTTTTTTTTTTTTTTTTTGGTAGGTTCCTGTCTGATCACATACTGGAAACATAGTCCCTGGTTAGCAGCAGTAACCTGCCCTCTCTGCAGACAAAAGGTAAGACTTACGTCCTTCTGCATTATGATACATACAAAATTACAAGCTTGAGCTCTTAGGATCAACTTTATTTATCCTCTAATTTTCCACAGCATTTCAAAACCCACTTAGACTCAAATGACCCTGCAGCCATTCACATTTATCATTTGACACGTCATATCAGGCAACTCTGTGAAATATTAAACAGGCCTCCAGCATTTTACTTTTGTATAGTTTATTGAATCTCTGGGATAACATACCATAAAAAGCAATATGGAAGTTCCTAATCTCATATGACCCTGGTCAGAGGCTGCCTGTTGTACTGGAAGGTTGGATGCAGGTTATAAAATGAAAATGTTCTTGCTGCTGTGGAACTGCCGGAGCTGGACAAAGGTCCAGTTGCAAGACTATGAAGAGACACATATTACGGAACGCTGTCCTTTATACGGAAGATTAAAATACTCTGTGCTAATGCTGATCTTCTTTTCGAAGGTGGTTCTTCTGGATAACATCTCTTGTGAAAAGCAACAAGATAAGCCAAGTAAACAAACTGTACATGACATTAGAGATTACAACAAGCGTTTCTCGGGGCAACCTCGACACGTAAGTATTTACAAATCTACCTTTATCTAGTTAGTAGTGCATAACACATAGAGGATTGGAAGAGACCCAGCAATGAGAACTAGTTTGTATCATCATGTGAATTACCTCTCCATGCACTTACTGGCGATATCACAGTGCTGGGTCCAGCACCTTCTGGTAAAGGTGCTTCTTGGAGTTCCTAGCTCAGAGGAGTCCTTCTGCAGTCATCCTGGCAGGGAGAAAGCAGTGTGAGACGAAGTACAGGAAGCAAAGCAGAACTAGAGATGGTCAGGCCGGAATGTTCAAATATGAACTCAGATTTGAACTGCAGGATTTTAACTTGGCTCTTAAAATTTCAAATCAGATTCCGGTTTAGAAAGCAGCTGTTTTTTTCTCCAGGTATTGCCAAATTCAAACAGTCCACACTGGCTCTGCACTTTCTTAAAGCTGGAATCCCAGCTGGTACAGAGGCATGACAGGCAGTGGAAATGATGTGAAAGATGAGGGCTGAAGGCACAAGCGAGGCCCATTCTTGACAGGGTGTAGAATATCACCAAAGCAAATCTTCCTCTCCTGTCACATCCTGGTAGGGGGCCTGGAAGGACTGTGGAGTCTGTTTCAATCTATGGACTAAACTAAGCACTGGGGAGAATATTATTTTTCAGCCCAACAAACTAGCATTAATGAAGAGTAATAATCACTCAGTCCTATGGTTCTTGTCCACACCAAGGTGAGACTTGAGGCCTCATTTTCAAGCATTCACAGCCTGCACTCGATGCCAGATTTTAAAGACAAGCATATACTCAGTGCAGCCATTAAGGCCCAGTTTCCAAAAGGATTCAATGTCAAGCATAATACCTTCTTTTCACAGTGCTGGGGGAGCAGGGATTCCTTTCAGAAGTGTGCCTGCAGATACTGCAAAATAATTGAACAGCATAGGTGGATTTGGACAGCACAGAAAGTTTCTGCATTCAAGAGATTTGAATCTAGAAGTGCTTAAGAGACACACTGAATTGAAAGAACTGCATGCGTCAGAGTGCAAAATAATGTAACTCATCTGAATATTTAGTTTGCAGATTACCTTTACGACATGCTGTTATTCCTGACTCTTGCCTTGCGAGGAATCTTCACCTGGGGTGGTCTTGTATGGATTTTTTTCCTAAGAGTTGCTGTTTGCTCCTTCGGAACAATCATATGCTTGTCTTCTCCATTTGACATGAAGCCTGGGCCTCTCTGTAGGACACTTGGAACAGCTGATGACATGGTGGTTGTTTCCCTTCTTCTAATTTGCATGATAAACACTTGTCAGCAAATTGCATCTAATGGGGTAAATATGGCAAGGTCTGCAGCTCAGAGCATGCTGTCAGAGTCCTGACTGACTCAAACTTGGATTCCTTGGTCAAACTTCATCAAGCGATGACAGGCCTCTCTTTGATTTGGGGCAGCGTATGATGGATTTGTCATTCTGCTGCTGACAAAGGCTGAAGCAGGACTCAGCAATACTTGGCACGGCCAAGTGATTCGATGTGCCGGCGCTTAGAAGGCTACTTTTACACTGTATACTTGCTAGACTCTTTCATGCTGCATTTTTCTGTAACTTATCTTCATACAAAGTGCCTGAATTGAAAATGCCTAAAGCTATAAACAGAGCTTAAAATTACAATGCCAATCAACTGGCAGTTGAAGAGTTTTAGAACTCCTGAGCTTTAACATTTTACATCTTGGCTCAATTTGAATAAAATCTTAATTTGAGAACTTAGCAAACTGTACAATTTGCTAAGTCTTGTATAACACAAGGAATGTTAGATAGTATCACTACAAAATCTTGTATCAGTGCTTTGTGTTACCACAGCTGATTACACATCCACTGGAATACAGATTTTTTTTACAGCTCTGCAATGAGTACAGTCCTGATTTTAAAGTGGATAATATGAAACTGGTAGTAACACCGGCTTGGAACAAAAATGCAACTGTAAAGTAGAAGTATTACAAGAGGAGAAAAGCATTAAAAAATCATGCAAGAAACGTGAACAAATATCTGTGTAATTCCTTTGTATAAGCCTATGCAAGGTACATAGCTCCCTTGAAATCTGTGCATCTAAGCTTTAACAAAGTCAGCACGACTGTTTATTTCCTTTCTAGACTTCATACTCTCCTTGTGATTTCCTTGTAAGTCTCGGTACCAGTTCAGCCAGAGAGAGCAAGGCCAATTTTATGGTGACGATATAAATAGCAGGAAGTTTATGGAAAGTTTGCCAAAGTTGTGGGGGGGGGGGCAGTTCATGTCTGTTTGTGTTGAGCTGCAAAGAGTTAAAAATGATGGTACAGTGCCAGACAACCCTACATCTGTCCCTCTATAATCTGTATATTTGCTATGTATTTGGAGTCAATGGACTTCATTTTTACATATGAATTGTATATTAAAATAGATATATTAAAAGTTATGAATATTTATTGCTCACAATACACTGGTCTCCAACTGATTTTTCCTTCTACGTATTTTCAGCTGACATATTTTATTGTGCCCTTGAATTGTAAGCTATGATTTACCATTATGTTGCAGTCGTTTTCTTGCTTGTTATACTCTTTTTGTTATGATGTTTCTTCATTTTATTCCCATCAACTTTCATTGTCTTTAATTATGTCCCTGAACTTGTAAAGCTGTTTCTCTTAACAATGGGTACTTTGGAAATGGCAACAATTGCTTTTCCATGAACTACAAGGCAGGAAGTGCATTGTTTCTTTAAAAAAATTACCAGATGTTTTTGAGTGCTGACTACTAACATAAAAAAACCCAGAAACTATTCTTTTCCAAGTTCTCTAAGTGCAATTTTGTTATTGTGTAACTTCTGTTTGCATTTAACTGGGAATTACAGCCTATGCCAATACTAAAGAATGGAATTTCTATCAAGCTAAGTGTATAAAGATGGAGTCCATCTACATTAACACTGACACTGTGGAAAGGGACTGTAGGTTGTTTCTCTTCCATAATACAGGCTCACCAGGAGGGTGGCAGTTCACAGTTTGAAGAAAAGAAGGGTTCTCATGAGTGACCTACAACAGAGCTGTAGTTGATCTTAATATGCTCTTCCGTTCTGTCACCCCTTGCTTCTTAACCCTCTCCTTCAGCTGGGGACCCTGGTTATGCTTCTCAAACAGAATAGTATCTTTTATTAAGAAGTAAGAGACAAATGGCAGAGAAAGAAAGAATTTCTGAGAGAATTTCACTGAAGGCACTGGCAGTGTTTGGATCTTGCAAGATCAAAACAATTTGTACTGTCAGAGGTGAAACACTTTTGCTGTATGCAACCAGAGTGTCCAAACTCTCTCCTTCGACAGCCCAGTTATGCCACGACCTGTTGTTGTGAGCCTGGCAGCACCTTGTAGGACTAACTATGCAGGGCAACCTTCAAAATCACCCGGGAACAAACGAAAGCCTTTTGTTGACTGGATTTGGCCAGCAGGCAGCCAGGAAGGTTTCTGAGCGTTGACAAACGCTCAGAGGAAGGAAAACCCTCTCTCTCTCTCCCACTGTGTTCCCTGTACCTGCTGTTGCCGAGTTCGACTCTGCAGCTGGCTGGCTGTGTAGATGCACATGCTCTGAGCTGGGTCTGGCTGAAGCAACGTGATGAGAATGGACAGGGAGAGCTGGGCTCTTTCAGGGCTGACTCCCCGCGAGGCAGCTGGCAGGATGGAAGGAATGCACCTGCATTATGAACATATTTTCAGCAACTGTGTCTGCTCAACCTAGTCCTTCAGTGTCAACAGTGGGCTGTTTCACATCTGCACGGTGATTAATGCGCACCAAGGGCGAGTTACTTGCAAAAGACAAAATGGCACAAATTATTGATAGCAAAAAGACTGTGCTGCACGAATGGAGACAGAAAAAAAGAGAGCAGGAAACAGGAGAAAACAGAGGGAGAAAGACTGCACAGCTGGAAAAGTGATTCTCAAATATCAGCCGCCAAAGAAGTACTATAATCAGAGTAAAAAAAAACCAAACAGAACTTTCCAATGGAAATCGTGTTTGGGTCTTAGCTGTAGCAGACAGTAAGATTAAAAGGACCATGTGCGATGCCAGGTGTAGTTACCTGTGAAAAGCATGGCAAAGGGCAGCGCCTCAAGCCCATCTGAGTGAGTTACGTTGCTCCTCGTGCTGTTCCGGCTTGCGGCCAGTCTAAATACCGGCACTGGGGTACCCGCAGCTGGTTGTCTTGTCTTCTTTCAGTGGAGCAAATGATTATTGCTTGTCCCTGGGGTGCAGGGATTATTGGCAGAAAATACCCAGTGCTTCCCAGTGAAGTGAATGCATTTTTATTTCTCATTAAAAATTAAAATGTACACTTTAAATGATGAAAGTATATTTTTAACATAGACAGTACAGTAAGGAGAGATTACCCTCATCATAAGTGTCTGGAAATTCGTTATCCCTGCTCTCCCCGGATTACGTGACTCTAGATTAGAAGCTGTTCATGATGGAGCGATACTCTCTCTGATGTTCCACAAGTTTCAAAAACACTTCGTATTTCTTGTCATAAAATCTGTATAAGAAAGTTAATTTCCACAAAGCCTGAGACGTTACGATTTGAATCGCCTGTAACATGCACGTTTACTTCCTTCCCTCGGCATCCCAATTACAGCTCTGACTCGGCGCAGAGCCCCGCACGCTGCCGGAGCGCAGCTTCCCCCCAGACGAGGGACTTCCAAGTTCTAGTTACACCTTTCGCTGGCCCTACAGCCAGCTTTGATTTTCAGACCGCTTCTCCTCCGGCCGCCACGGCCGCCCCTCCTCCCCGCCAGGGCTCTGCGAAGGTCGCCTCACGGCTTCCCGCGCTCCGGGCCGCCTCGGAATGGCGGACGCCGCTCCCTCCTCGCCGCCGCCAGGGGGGGCCGGCGCCCCGCCGCGGGGGTTACGCGTCCCGGTGGCGAAGCCGACGGGAAACGAACGCGAAGGTCCGAGAGACCCGCGAGCCGCAGCGGCTTTGAAAATGCCGCCGAGGGGGCCGCGACCCCCGCCGCCGGCTTCGGAGCCCGCTGACGGGCCGCCGGCTTCGGAGCCCGCTGACGGGCCCCCGGCGGTGCTGGCGGCCTTGGGTCGCCCAGGGAAGCCGCGGGCTCGGGGGGCCGACATCGCACCGGGGGCGACCGACAGCCCTCTGCCAGGCCGCCGAGCCCGACGCCCGGATAGCCCTTAAAAAATCGGGCTCTGAAATACTGCTGCATACAAGCAGGGCTACGAAGAGAGAGCCCTTAACTTTGTTTTCAGCAAATTCTCACCGAGGAACACCCGAAAGCCAGGCTTACCTTTTATGCTGGTGGTTAGGCTGCACGACTCTCCCAATTTTCCCCATTTTCGCCATGGCCTCCTAGTAAAAGACAAACACAAACTGGAAAAGCCTGTTTTGATTTAAAATACTTTTTGACAAGAACAAGATGTTTCAAAACCAATCGGAACATTACTGATGTATTTTGTTTCGGCTGAACAGGCCAGATGGCATAAAATATGTTCAATCCCATTATATAGTAGTCATGAGAACAAAGTACTGCAGACCCCTCGGTAAACCAAAATCTGTTCCTCTTTCTTACTGGGAGTCCGAGGCAGAACAGACTTATATTTTATTATTTACACTTACCGGAGGAAATGTTAAACACTGCATCCCCGGCGGGGAGATTTCTCAAATGAAATGATACTGTACGTGAGATCCCATTACCATATTCTTGAAGTATCAACTCCCTGCAGCAAGGGAGGACTCGTGTGCTCCAGAAGCTAAAGGTAACTTGCCAAGTTCTGTTACGGAGCCCACTGCTGCCCTCACATTCCAGTATAAAGGTGTAAGGGACAGACTTGGATCCTACTCTGCTTTTGGCCAAACCAAAGTCAGACAAAGAGATCTCGCAGAACCCCCTGCAGAAGGAGTCTCTGGGACAGTCACATGTGGAAGGGACGGGACCGAATGATTTGGTTCCTTCCCTGATTTCTGTGAGATGCTGATTTTTTGTAGATTCTCCTGAGCAATCCCACTGGAATGAGACCTTAATCACCAATGTTAATAGAGGATCAAGCACCCAGGCAAGGGTGGAGGAGCAGGCAGGCACCAGCTGTTTTCAGTGGAAGTTTTTTCACAAGGAGCATTAAAGCAATAGCTTTCAGATGGAACAGTCGTAAACACAGAAGATCAGGATTCAAGAATCAGCGTCTGCCCTAATCTGTATCAGTGTCATAGTTTCTAAGCAGGACCCTAAATCTGTTCCAACGTTAGTACCTAAAGCACAGCACTGGGAGAGTATCAGGGTGACCCCGGAGAACAGTCAGCCTGTGCTGCTGCCGGAATCCATCTAGTCAGCTACTACGGCTAGATTTTTAAAAGGGTAGGATGATTTTATAGGCTGTAGTATCTGCTGTAGTAAAATCTTTGCTTTCCACTAATCCAGCATTTTACAGCCGAGGATCTCCTAGAAACTTACAACGTAGATGAGCAACGTAAGCACAGTTTCACCAGCCCAGAGCAGGCAGGGAGGCTCCGAGGATAAGCAAGCTGACTGACAGACCTTACATCTTCTGGTTTCCCATTCCCCCTGCGTTAAAGAAATACGATCACGACCTAAATGCCAGGATGTACGTGGGCTGCCCGGGAAGCCAGCAGGTACTCTTTCTCCCATGCACAGCAGCGTTTGCTCAGCTAGGCACAAAGCGCCTGGGATGCCACCCGTGTGCCAGAGCAGCAGGCAGCCGCCAGCTCCGCCTGGCTGGCTGAACCTGCAGTAGTACCTGGCATGTTCTGGGCGTGTTTGCTTCAGCCTTCAGCATCAACGCGTCCTTTTATATTGCCAGTCCAAATGTGCTACTAGAATGTGGAACACCTACTTTCTACGTTTGTCAACTTCAGGGGGTTAATACTGGATGAAATTGTGGCTCTGCCAAACTAAGAAGCACTGCCAGGGATGGTGCAGTCAGGATTTTACTCTGCTAGGGCTTCTGATAAAACAGCAGGGGAGCATTTCTGTGCACTCCTATGCCTATACTCTTTCTTATGCGGAGAAGTTGATTGTACTTTGATTCCCCAAGAAACACCCTTGAAATAACACTTCCAGCAAGATAGTGTGTTCTTTTCTCTGGGACATGTGAGCCTGCTGGCACAGAGACTCTACACACCAGCCAGATTAAAATACTGGCATGGAAAGGTTGATATCTTTCCCAGTAAGGGAAATGGGCATTTTATTCCCTGTTCTTTAACAGGTGATGCTAAGCGCAAGCATTGTTCCTGTTTACAATAGTCTGTCTTTTAACTCCCTTACATGGCCAGCTGGATTTAGAGGCTACCCCCAAAAAAATGAATGACCACACAGATAGTAAAAGACAACTCCCTATGCTACAATCGATACTGTTTTTCCAGATAGTTTTGTGTCTTACAGAAAACGTAAAGCAAAGCCCCTCAAAGCACTCTCACTAATGGGATGAGTCACTTTGCTTTCTGCTCTCTGCTTTACAACTCCTTTTGAATTGCCCTGGAGATACTCCACGAAAATACACCCAAGGCGTCTGAAGGGTCTAAACGTCTCAGACATTTTCCACAGGTGCAAAAAAAAATGAAAGGAAGGGCCAAACTTTGCCATTCACTCCCTCCGTGCACACGCAGGGCCTGCCTGCTGCTGCCCCATTCCGGGCAGCGTTAAGGGAACAGGATACAAACAGCACCGTTCGCAGGACATGTTCTGCTTCTGCCATAGGTACTCCACTCACTCACGTTCTGCTTTACTCTGGGGCCTCTTATGACTTCCAGTGCTGAAAAATGCATTACTGCTTCTTCGGGAAAAAAGCCAGCCCTTTGAGATAAACATATCTTCAGACAGGTTTTATTTTTACGCTGTTACTCGTCTAACTACAGGTCTCCTCAGGCTGGTTCAAGAGAGAACAGACGCCGGCGCCGACTCGGCCAGGCGCGGAAGGTGTGAGGGCAGCGGGGCTCGGCACGGCTGTCCCGCCGGCCGCTGCAGCCCCGGCCCCTCCGACGCCCTGCTGGGGTCCAACACCACCCGGGCACTTGCGACACTCCGTCTTTCAGACCAGCGGTGGTCTTCAAAGGGTGAAACCGAGTCTCCATGGGGCTCAGGAAAGCCTCCTACGCTCTCTGTGAGGTGTCCCCAAACCTGAACCCCCCGGCACAGAGGCCCCATCCGCTGCCGGGCAGCCGGAGAGGGTGCCACCGCTCCCACAGGGCCGGGAGCCGGACAGGCTAGAGAGGTCCCTGAAGGAAAACTGGTCCCTCAAGACCTGATCTAAACTGGGGAACAGGGCCTGGCTGCTGCTTATCTTCTGCTGGTTCACCCATCTATCCACCTTCAGCTGAGGAGGAAGATGCCAAAGCAGTCCTTCCAGTTTATCAGCTAAACTACTTTTGTATTTTTAAATCTACTGAAAATACATAGGTCTTTGAGAATCCACAGCATTAAGGTCTCACAGCAACTACCACATCAATGTGGAATAACACGTTAAAAAAATACACAGCCAGCAATTTTCAACAACTCGCTTATTCTACGTTGCTCAAAATATCCAAAAAGAATTCCCTCTCTTAATTTGCATTTCGGTTGTGTGTTTTTTTGTTTTTTAAAGTCAGTTTGGTCATTGTTAGTTTGAACAAAAACTTTACTCCCAGAGGAGAGTCTTTTCAACAATTTTCTGGGGACAAAGAGGAACAGAACATTGAAAATATGAATTTATAATGAAATCAGAAACAAAGGAACATTAGAATCGCATTACTGAATCAGATCAACCTTGTGCACTGTTCTGTCTCCAACAAAGCCTTAAATATAGCAAAGTGATAATACTGCTGTTCAGAAATAGTTTGTTTGAGGGTTGACATCCAAATCCATAACTCCAGTCACCAAGAATTTCACAATCTTAATTTGAATGACGCTCTATCTTCTTTGTTTGCCAGTCTAGACAGTACAATGAATACAGTGATTTAAACACAATGAATTCTCTCTTAAAACAAAATATTTTGTAAAATTGCTTTTTAATCATTTCTTTTCTCTCTTTCCATAAAGGCTATGCTATAAATAAACCCTGAAAGTTCGCATTTGATCATCATTTCTAAAGGCTGGGCAAGAGGCAAGTGAAGGGTTTACACAGAAAAAAAGAGAGGCACTGTGGAGCAGAAATAAAGGGATACATTCATGATTTCTAACCTTTTGTTAGAGTGTCAAAGCTGAGACAGATACAAGCCAGTAAACACTCTGCTTACCATGGAGAGAGTTAGTCAAACGAGGTTACCCTGCCTGGGACAGAAGGACAGGGAACACAAGCCCAGGGAACCAAATGCTCCAAGGCCCACCAAGATTTCAGAACAAGGTGCCATTTTGCTGCTGGAAGGACAACCCAGCTGGGAAGGTCACCAGTCATTCAAATTCATTCGGTACTGGTGGCTGAATTCTGCTCTTCAGCGTGCTCTGGGGCAGGGGATAAGTTTAAGACACCAGGGTAGCCTCAGTAGATAAGCAGGCAGTAGATCTCCCAGGGAAACCCTATTTGGAACCCAGGGAAAACCCTATCTCCTAGAGAAATCCTATTTTGATACAGCATATAAAAGCTGGAAATTTCAACTGTTGTCCCTTCAATAATGGAAAGAAAAAGGTTTTTAACACTCTGTGGCAGCCGCAGCGCAGCAAATACTCTGTCATACCAGGAAAAGCATGTCAGCCTGGCATCAGGAGCTCACCGGAGGTGCTTACAAGGGCTAGCTTAGACTGGGAGACCAGTCTTCTCTGATTTCCTACCCAGTGGGCTCCTGCAAAGGCTATCTCAGAGCACCCAGCATGATCCTGCTCATCCCACAAGAGGAGCCCATCTCCCTTGGGACTACAGAGGGAGCCAAGGAAGATTAGCCCACTTGTGAATAGTCCCTAAGTTTGATTTTCTGTAGTGACTCAAGGACTTATGTGGCTAAATATTACTGAAAATTAACGGGATGTAGGCCCTTAAAAGCACACATCAAATAAGGAAGCAGATTTAGGGATGTCAGCCTTAGGTAAGGAAGTCAAGTTAACAAAATCCCATTGAAATTAATGAGCTGGGAACATCAGTCCCCTCAAGAATTTGGGCTTCTGCTTTATTTAGGTACTTTAAAAATTGTATCCGAAATTAAATGGATGAGGTGTTCGAGCACAAATGCAATTTCCCAGCTGTGTTCTCCCCACTTACTCATTTTGATAATCCCAAGAAATGTCTGGACTTTTACCTAGCATAGCTATTAACTTCACAGTGAAAACAACCACATATCATCTGAAGTTTTACTGTACAATTTCAGTGGCTGGAATCATTTGGCCTGCCCATACAAAAGCATACAGCAAAGCTCACCAAACTGTGTGGGTATACCATGCTCCAGTTACAGCAACAGTGTGCCAGCTGCTTGGAGGAAGGATCCTTAGACAATATGAAAAGCAAGAGGGGTACTTCAAAGCAAATTAAGCAAGTTTTCTCTGCGAACGCTGCTGGTTTATGGCTTGTCCAGTGACAGCCACGGTTCTGTTGCACCAAGAATGACTGGCCTACGAATGATGGGAAGGATGAAAAATAACTCTGCTGTAAACCAGTTTTGGATCATAACTTACAAGATAACTAATTCAGGAATCTCAGAACAAGCTGGAATGAGATGCATGGCTTAGTCTTCTTCTTCCCAAGCTGAAGTTGTTAATTCACCTCATCTTAGTACTTATGCAGAAGGAGGAAATTATATTCATTTTTATTGTGCCAATACAAGCCAAGTGATCAAATGCTGTCATTCTTACAGCCAAACATGGTGAGAAATTAGTACCAGCAAACGTGCTTCTTCACGTATTCCTGAGAATGACACGAGCGTATGCATGGAAGGTCAGTCTCAATTTCTGAACCACACAGAGCTTTGAAACACGAATTTCACCTTCATTACCCTGAAAACATTACCCAGCCCAGTCTCGACTCTCTGGTGTTTTTGTACAGCTCTACTGTCACAGATCCAGCATCAGAGGAAAAGAATTTAAAAGCTGCCCCATTCACAATAGACTGAAATGTAGGAACATTCTTCCCCACCAGATTTGTTCTGATTTGCAGAATTCAGCAGGTGTAAGTACCTTCAAACTAACAGACTGACTTTCTTTACACTTCTAAGTCCTCATAACAAATACAGTAAATGATGTTCTGTGTAGTAACTTTTACTGTTCTTCAACAGTGAAGAATCTCTCTCTCACTCATCTCTATTCCACACACATAAGCTGAGACTAACAGATGCTAACTAGCATCATTTTAAGAAGTTCAGTCACAGATATATTTGGATTTGGGGGGAATAAATAGATTGCTTGAAATGCTGATGTTCAAGAAATACTTTTAAACTTTTCTAAGAATTGTAAGCAAGGCTGCTATTTTCTTACAGGCTTTTATTTAGGGATTGCTTACTCAATAGCCTGGAGATGCAAAATTCATCTTATCTATGCTTACGGGAGTTACATGAATATATTTATGTAACACAGCCCTAGCAGAACATTACTTTTTAGTGGTATATGACTGCATGAAGAAAGCATGTGATGGACCATATACAATATTTTTCTAGTGGGTTTTTTCCCCCCTTAAATTTGTTTGAGTTATAGGGGCAGATCTTGGCAGCATGCACAAAGCCCAAAATCTGTAATTCAATTCTCTGTGGTATTCTGAACGGAGTGAGCCAAGTTTTAAAACACATTATGGATAAATATTAGAGCTGAGCAAAAATTTCACACCTAAGACCAAAGTGTGAAAATTTGGCTTTCTTTCATTTAGTGAAAAGGTGGAAAATTTCACACAAGCTTGTATTTTCCTTTTGCTCTGTTCCAACATAGATTTCTGTGTTCGTATCAAACCTCAGAGAGAGAGAGAGTGTTTCTGTCTGTGTCTGTAAGTGAGACTACAGAGAAGGAGGGAGAAAAGGACAGAAGGATGGAGGTCCAGCGAGCAGGACACCAGCTCAGGACTTGAGTTCAAGTCTGTCTTCCAGGAAACGTCACTGACCTTTTGAATCTCACTATCCATACATTCAGTAACAGCACTGGCCCATCTTAAGAGGAATGTTTTATGCATTTGTTTGCTGAAGACTGTTACAGTGGTGGAGGGGAATCAGGCACATAGCTTAGAAGAAGCCCAGCATTATTCTACCCCTAAACCATCCAACTTCAGTTGACAGAGGCCAACTGGATGGATCCTCACTACCGAGACAAGGTAGTTTTCTGGTTCAAGCACTGATCAGGATCCAGACAGTTTGGAACAGATTCCCCAAGTTATGTGGAACATGTAATTTAGTCTTTTAATTTTCAGTTACCTCTTTCTGAAACAGGCTGTGCCCATTGTTTTCCCCCAGGTTTGGTTTGGCTTGTACTCAGAGTTTGTAAACTCTAGGTTTGTTCCTCATTTTGTACTGTGGGTGGTAGACAGAGCTCGTAGTCCTACTGCAGCCCTCCATGCCTCCTCAAAGTACATATCACTCAACCTGTCCTGTACCGTAGGAGCATGGTTTTCACTACTTAGTATCCCAGACAAGAAAAAATGGAAAACAGTAGAGACAAGTGCAGATAAGGTCACGGTACCACTTCTACCTCCAGAACACCTACTTTTGCTCTGCTTCAGTGACTACACTGAGTGTCAGCCAGGCTGTGGCCACCGTAGCTCAGTGTAACACAGAGCTTGTGCTTCAGCCAGGCTGGCCAGCCGACAGACAAAGCCATAAGAGGAGCAGCAGTGGCAATGCAGCTGCTGTAAAGGGTGGCTTGTCGTGCTAGAGATGATATTAATTACTTATTCCGCAGACCAAATTTAGAATGGGACGAGGGTCAGCTATGATTGCCACATCATCTATCAGCTGGAAACTATGTTTGGGTCTAAGCTCCAGCCACACTGCTACTAAATATAGGTTGGTTTGTTGTTGATTTGACTCTGCACTCCCCCGAACTGCCTTTGACTATCAAATAATTAAGCAGTTTGCTTTGTGAGGGCTCCATTGCTGGCACTTCTTAGTGCCCAAAGCTGCTTGGATGCAAACTTGACAGCTTAGCAGGAGTTTCAGCTTACCCGGGCAATGGAAAGAGCCCAAGTGTTTAGCTCCCGTTTCAGTTTTGCAGATTGCTGGCACTGGGTGCCATGAATCAACAGTCTGTGGGCAACATCTAAGCTGTCTGCACCAGAGCTGGGCCACAGTTTAGCCGCACTTACCCTGACATGCGCTTGTATAGCTTATTCATGAAGCGTACGTCCACTTTACACGGTCTGTGTAGGAAGATCCAAGATAGCTTTAATACGGCTAGCACAGATACTGATAAGGTGCAATCACAGCGGCACAGAGGTCTGCCCAGCCTGCCCACCTTCCACGGCCTGGGGCCCACTCCGCCTCCTCGCCGGTCCCACACTGTGGGTGGCGATGCCACGATGCCACGGCTGGCAGCTTCCTCACCAAAGAGGAGGCTCCCTGACTACACCACCAGCTGGCACAGACAGTACATTTCCCTCACCCCCTTCTGAGGTGGAATAAATTTGTTAACCAGACACAGCATCGCTGTTACAATAGACTAAGAAGGTTCGTCCATATAAACCACATGAAAATATATTGATTTAACCCCCCTTTTTAGGCTTGGAAACGTTATGCTGACAGGCAGCTGTGTTTAACAGAAAGCAAGAGAGCAGATTCCTACATCAGATCCCGATGCAGGGCACTGCACTACAGCTATAAGCTAAATCAGCCTTCTCCCTGCTCATCGCTGCTGGTGATGGAGTAAACTAAGCCTGGGAGCGCTGCTCCTCTGCACAGCCTGGAACAAGTTATTTTGCTTCTCTGGCTCCCTTCTCACCCTCTGCTTGCAGTATCCGTCCTAATGCTTTTAGCCTCAATTTTAGGTGGTAAAACCTTTGGGGCAGGCAGCGCAGGTGTGTGATTCCACGCTAACTTGCACAACAAAAGAAATGAGCTGGACAGAAAGCGGGAGTCATTTGGACAGGGGAAGGTAAAATAAGAGAAGTTGAAGAACAAGCATCTGCACAGGATATCCTGACACTCGGCTGTGTACTTGACACAATATTTAGTTGAACTGCACCACTTCCTTTAAGGTGCAAAATTCAGATTTATTCAGCTGATTTCTTTTCACGTTCATGCTGAACATACAGCTTTCCTTGCATTTAGTCATTGAGTTCAAACTTTTATTTGCCATCTGGCAATGGATTGGGGTTTACTGGGGGGAGGGGATAGGAAAGGGGTCTTTTTTTTTCCTTTTTTTTTTTGCATCTGTATTTGCTTTATGAGCTATGGCTAAGGCATCATTTACACATGGGGAACTGGATCGGGTTCTCTCAATTCTTTCCATATGTTCACTTATGCTGTCAAAACATTTTTTCAATCTAATTAATCTGCACACGTCTCTCCATTCATTTCCCCACTCGGTGGGTTTTAGCATTTTGGGGGTATCTAGCTGGGATTTTGTCATAAAAACAACTTCTGCCTACATTTTGCTTTAGGGTTACTCCACCAAGAAAATGAAACTACTTGCAACATTTCAGTCCTCTCCATCTAATTATTCTTTCCCTGTTTCCAGCACTGGCTGAGGAGACTTCCCTTTTCCCCTCATCTTTCAAATATATTCTTTGCCATGCTCCAGTGTCTACCTGAGGTTAATGAGGGAAATCCCTGCTGTGAGTTTTGATGTGGATTATTTTTTATCTAGTTAATCTGACGTGTGGTTTACTATAAAAAAACCTATACCTCAGAATTATGCTTACATTTTACCCAATCTGGACTGCATTTGGGAAATTACCCTGGACAGGGGCTCATAAAAAACAAGAGACCCTTAAAAAAAAACTCTTTCACTACTGTAAACCAGTAGAAGGTTGAGATGTTAAAACAGAGAGTAAAACTGCATTATAATATGAAGAGAGCCTTTCTGGTAACCTTACAGACATCCTATGTCCAACCAAAAATTAAAATATCACTTAAAAGAAAACTGGTATTTTATAGATATCCAGCGTACAGTGGGCAGAGTAAAACCTAGAAGAAATGAGAAATCTGTTAAGAGTTTAGAACTAGACGGCATAGCCATTTCTCCTTGTGAAGCACAGTACAGAGAAGATAGCTGTCTATGGCAGAGAGCATTTGGTTTCCTTGCAATGATTGCTACGGACAAGGAGTTAGCAACCTTTTCTAGCACGCTGTTCCAGACAGTATTTTTCTTTCCCAAATTAGAGGCTAAAAGTGACTAAACTGAGTGAGAGCTGAAGCAAGACACACTGATCAGCTGATGATATTGTCCCCTTTTGTTAAAAAATGGGGCACCCTCTCTTCTCTAGGTCTGCAAATCAGAGGCAGCCAGGGATGAGAAGCTACTGCTCTCATTTGCTCTTCTGTGATTAAAACTGTCCTTTCAGAAGAGTGCTGTTCCTAAAAAGCACTTTAAATGCTGGATACATATTGCTACAAAATTTTAGAAAGCTCTTGATTCCTTAAAAACCTGCGAAGCCTGGTTTGACGGTGGTCTGACGGATGGAACAGCCAGTCTGTTGCCAAATGTGCTCTAACAGCAGCAAGGGAGAATCCCAACCTGAACTGTGGGATTCCTACGGACACAGAATTCAGAGAGATTTATATGAGGAAACTTGTTATAGTCACATCAGAATAGGTGTTCTGCTCCCCTCGCTCCTAAAAAGTTTGGCTTGTATCTCTTGGAGACCATTGGGAAATGGTAAATACAGTTCTCTTTAGCATTAAAAATTCTCTGTAAGTGGGAACCTCTTTATACACACAACCTCTCCGTGCATTGCAATTACATTTATTGCATGGAAAAACCTGTAGGCACCAACTTACACAAATTCATTGGGAAGAAACTATTCTTGTTGGTAAATGTCAAAAGTTACCCTCATCACTACTCTAGCTATCTGTCAGGCCTGACATTTTTCTGTACAAAACCAAAACCAAGGGCTATTAATCCCCACCTGCCCCAGAGCCATAAAAGAGCTTTTGATTGCAGTAATATTACATAACCTCTTTTAACGAGCAAATCTAAACCTGCCACCCAGCATTGCCAGCAGGAATTTTTAAAGGTATCTGAGGCATCTTTTTCCTTAGGAGATCTTCTAAGAAAGCATTTGTATTCATTTGGCAAATAGAAAAAGAGCACATTTTATAATTGACTGTGCCCAAAACAATAGCTGGTTCTGTCTGAAAACACACCAGTTAGAATTAAAAGTGCAGTTAGCATGTGAGTGAGTCATCAAGTGGTAGCAGAGTTTGGCTGGCTCACAGCCCAAGATCAAATGTAGCACCATCCTGCCTCAGGGGTTATCTTTAAAGCTGAGATCTTGCAGAGAAGAGCACACTAGACACTCTCCACCTTCCCACCTCCAAATTTTGGCTAGGTGGGAGGGTTAGTGAGCTTGTTCGTAGGCTGTCCTTTTTATCTCCGGGAAAGGCGAACAGCACCGAATCCCCCCAGAGGGTTGTTCTCACCTTACAACACCCAGCTGGTCACTATTCCTACTTTTACTTTGCTGTCCCATCCTATTTCCCATTTTTAAAGAAGCCCTCAGTGAGCTGCACCTTGTGCCTCCTATTTCCAAGGAAACCTTGCCCCTTCACTCACTTTAATGAGAAATTTCTAACCCACTGCTCCTGAAGCACTTATGGGGGAAAGCTCTTCCCAGCACAACTTCTGCGACTGTAAGGAGGGCAGCTGGATACCTTGGCTCCTGAATTTTAATCTTGGACAAGTCACGCAAGCCTTCTGCACCTCAGTTTCTCATATATTCCATGAGAATCAATAATGCCACTAGACTAGTATCAAACACTTAGGAGGGAAATCTAGCCAATGTGGGATACAACTAAAGAAAAAACACTTTGTGCTTCACGATTCAGCTGATCCTCAGAATTGAGCCAATTCCTGCTGCTGAGGATCTGTCCTTTTATTTAAAGACAGCAAGCCGAGAGAAGAGATGAATAGCAGAGACTCAAATGGCTCATGGAGCTTTTCACTTGTAGGTCACCAATCAGAACCTCAGCGAGGTCAGTGAGCGTTTGCGAGTTATCGTGGTATGCAAGCTTTTTATAGTGTCCTTTGCAAAGTGGATTTATTGGCTTCAAATTAATTTCTACTGTATGCAGTTTTCACAACATGAAACCCTCCATTGTTACAGTTCAGTCACTGTTAACCCTTCGCAAAGCTACACAAGAAAAACTGCTGCCACCACCTGAACAGCTTGCCTTTTAAAATCATACTTGAAGAAGCCTCCTAACTGTGAACTGAGCCTGGATGACCTCAAAGAGCCTTTCCTAGCCTTGAGTAGAGGCACAGCCATGAGAGGAAAGTTGTACTGCAGCTGCACATACTGTTCCTCACTCATGCATAAATCGGGAAACGCAGAGCCCAGCTCTGCAGGCTTGTTCTTTACTCCCCACAGTGACTCTGCAGCCCTCACTGGGTCTGCTCATGGAGGAAGATAAGTGTGTGTGCTGGCAGCATCATAGGCCTATTCTTTGCAGAAAGTACTTTCTGAAAGAAAAAACAAAACAGAAGAAGCAAAAATGAACAACTATATCATTATCTAATGTGCTGAGATCTCAGCAGAGATCATTTCAAAGATCCATATTGTTTACAGCAGCTGATGAGTCTAACAAGTGCTGAAGCTCTGCTCTCGCTCAAAGTGCTAACATATTTACAGTTTTCAATCCTGTCCTTAGCGCTTATCTGTCATTTCAAGATGAATGCTCCTTTTGTACAGGCTAATTACTTGCACGAATACTCTACTAGCTCAAAATCCCAGATTTGTTTCGCTTTTCCATTAGCAGCAATTTTGTACTTTGGAAATTGCTTAATACAGCACATCTAAAATAAAAGCCAGTTTTTGTTCAAAGGTATTTCTTTGGCTGTGACAAGTCTAGAATGGGGGGAGGGAAATTAAATTACTTTTCTCTGATGAAAGTCTTAATTTTACTGTACAACTTTTCTAAGTCCACTTACCCATTGTTCTGCGCTGGCTTGGTTATTGGTATTAGAATAATTTGTGAAGATCTATATAAAATCAGACCAGATAAATAACAGATCTAGCTATACTGCTTGATAAGAGTGGTTTTCTCATGCTCAACAGTCTTTTATCTCTATATATAATACATCAAAAATTTGGTAGGATCCCATCTACCCCCTCCTCTTCCAACAAACAGTAGGACCATGTGCAACTGAAAAGCTGTCAGTCATTTCATTTTTACAGGAACAGAAGGAATGCAGGCCATCTACAACTCAGTAACTTAATTAAAAAAAAATACAACCCAGACATGCAAGAAAAAGGATACAGTTATAACGAGGAGGTCTTATCCTGTTGAATGTTTTACATTACATTCATTGGGTTACTGACCTGTCACAAACCAGTTTCAGACGCAAATCAAAAAATGCTCAGCAATGCAAGATGCATCTGTTGTTTCTGCTAATCCTGATCCCACTGCAGTCAAAAAAGGATAACATCTGATTTTCAGAAGTCTCCAGCAAATGTCTTCAACTGCAACTTGAGCAAAACCAGCACCCAGTCTCTCTCAGTTACGTGTTAGATACAGCAATAGATGTCTAAAGCTACAAGCCTGTGAATGAAAATGCTGATCTTGAATTAGCCTTTGTTGTTCCTAAGGAATTGCCAATACAAACCGTGAGTTTCTGCTTTAAAGGATGTGGTCTCCCATTCCTGCCCAAATATTTTCTAAAACCAAGAATTCTCCACATGAAGTGCATTTCATTGTAAATGAACACAACGTTTGAAAGTCATGAATGCTGTAAATATGAAAAATTGATATAAACTTCAGAGTTGTATTCATGCCATACTGCATAGGCCATCTGTCATTATATACATAGTAATGAAAATTACCACACATAATAATCTCGTTGCAGTTCTAAAGTAAGACTTTGTTTTCCCATTCAGAAGTCAAAAGATGTTCCAATTATGTGCAACTGGGTTGTCAGTCTACAGGCCTTTTCATTATTTATTTTTAATCCACCCGAGCAACACCATTAGCATCATCACAGATCTTCTTGGCATTTTTCATTCTATCACCTTTAACATAACTATAAAACCAGCCTCTGAGGTACTTAAACATCACTACATCTGCTTCACAAATCAGCTGGATGAAGAACAAAGTTAAACAACTTGCCCAAAGTCACAGACCGAGTCAGTGGCAAAGCTGGGAATAAAGCCCATGTACTCTGACTCTCAAGTTAGGTAACACATATTGTTTTCTCATTGCAAAATTCTGTTTTATTTATATCGAGGTAAACTCAGAAGAACTTGATACTACAGTAGCTTATACTAGGTTTGAACTAGTACTGCTGATGACAGAGTATGTCACCCAATATATGCATTATCTCCCATTACCAGGCTGCTAATAAGAACTACACTGGCAAATACAGCTTTTTTTCTCTGTCACTAAGAAATACTACACTACATTTTACGTGGTATTTGTTTGATCCGTAAAGCCAGCCAATTCAGTTCTTATCTCAAGGACTTTAAACAAGCCTGCTGATTTGAGGTGTCTAACATTTCTGGACATTCGTATCTGCTCATACTTGAGGAGTTACAATATGAACAGGGATGCTGATAAACAAGGAAAAGCCCTTCTTCCTTAACCCTTACGGCTAACGCTGCAGAAAAAAACCAGCATGCATGGGTGGAATATGTGCAAAAACCTCTCCAACCCTAAATCCTATTGCTGTGTTGCAGATATAAGGTATTATCGATCCACAGTACGTTTTCCTGCTTTCTGAAGTCACAATCAAAAGAATGGCAAATGCCATCATTCGGAGAAATTGAGAAAGTTACAAAACACAGCAAAAAATGTGGATAGGAGGAAAATTAGGCAGGAAAGTTCAAAGGCAGCTAAATGAAATGCTCGCGTGAAACAGATCCTGTGTAATTAGCCACTAGGGGGAACAAGAGTCATGCTGCTTAATTAAGGTGCAGTCACTTTTAGCAGCGGGCCCAGAGGGTTATCCTTGCCCAGGGAAGCTGGCTGGGATGTTTGAACACTGGCCCTGTAAGCTTTGGAGTGGGACAAAGCTTTTCTGACCTTTGTGTTTCACTTTCCCCTTCCAGGTCTGTATAGGCCTCGGTAGAAGCAGTTAACAAGGCTTGAAGAATTCATACACCTTTCGTATTTTCTAGCTGCAATTAGCTATTTCTGCACCTGAAGCACCTGATAAAAATATTTAAACAAAAACCTGGGAGGAGAAGGGAGGAGACAAAGGAAAGGGAGAGGACCAAAGAAAGAAAAATGGCAAAAAAGGAAAAGCTGTATTTTTCAGACAGTGTACACTTGGGTGTTGGCTCTTTTAAAGGAGAAGGGAAGAAAAATCACATGCAGCTCATATGCAAACTGTGTGAGAAATGTGGAGCAATGCTCTGCTGATATTGTTAGACCGAGGTAGTGGTTGGGAGGGATGGCAAGGGACCTGCCTCCCCACTTGTGCCTGCTGACCTGCATGACCGAAGCTGCGTGAGGAAAACGAATGAGGCAAAAAGTAAAAGCCCCTCTCGGGCCACTTTTCCTCTGCTGATGCTGAGGATACAGAACTATTCAACAGCATGTCTGGGACTGAATCACAGACAAACAATCTTTTCTATTACCATAAAAATGACAAATAAGTAATAGTTACAGCCTGTAAACACAAGACTCAAATTAAACAGAGTTCGAAGTGGTACACTGTAACTGGAAGCAGGAACCTACTCTTATTAGAGCCGGCTCAGCCTAAAGAGTATCAGATGTTACTCGGGCCTTAGAAGGCCTGAGACATAAACTATGTGTGTAAGAGAAAAAGAAGTCAAATGACTCATGACAGAGTTTGTTTTAATATAAATGACTTTCTCTGTCTCTTTGCTTTTGAAGACTTGCCATTTTCCGATCTTGAACAGCTAACCTAGGCAGCTGGCTTCCTTAGCCAGTGTCCTTCCTTTTGTGTATAAAATGCTGGCATTTACAAACTCACATCCTTCTGGCTAAGGGAGGGCGGTTTATTTTAGCACTGTGATCAATGCCATCACAAATCTTTCCTCTTCCAGTCCAAGAACACTGGCACAGCCCAGTCAGTGCTGTGTGGCTGTGCTGTACCCATAAAACAGAGGATACACCACAACGCTTTACTGAAGTCCTACAAGCCTTTAGAGTAGACCTGAGGGAGCAGCACTGAATGAGCCGCAAGCTCATCCCCTCTTTGCTTTTTATGACGTGAGGACACAGGTAAGGGACTGTGATACAGAAAGAGCATGGAAAGAGAGAGAGAAAACAAAAGAAGAGGAATAAGATGAAATAGGAGAAGAAGAATCAACAGATGAGAAAAGAAGAAAAAGCAGAAAAATTTCACCAAAAGAGAGGCACGAACAAGAAGGCGGCAAGAATACAAGAGGAAAGAATAAACAGTGTCAGAGTGGGAGTAGGGAGAGGGAGATGGCGGGGATATCGGGGATTTAGTGCCAAAAAAGAAAAGCCCCATTCTCCACCACACCTATCTTCTTTCTCATGTTTCTTTTATTCTCTTTCCATGCCAGTCCTGTGGTTCTTCTCTGGGATGAGTGGAACTTCCATGTCCAGAAAGCCACAAGTTTGGCATTTTGTGTCTTATGGCCCATGTGCTGGCTAGCCAGTGTTTCTACAGGGACAAAGTTACACAAAGCAAATGAAAAGCAAAGCTTGCTTAGTCTCCCTTTCATGCAATGCAAGAATCATCCCTTAGATGGGACTATTGCAAAATTAAACAACCTTACAACCAGGACCAGTAAATAATGAGTAATGTGCTTGTATATACAAAGCTTTTATACCAACCAGTCAAAGAAAGTGAGGATAGCTCATCACAAAAAGACCCCATTTATCAGAAGGGCTTCAAACAGCTTAGCATCTTTAGGGCCATTACTCATCTCTTTCACCTGAGCTAAGTGCCAGCTTCCAACCTAGAAGCTAACACATATCCAATTTATCTGCTGTAAGGCACTCAAACACTGCTTCCCTCAGTCTAGTCTAAAGATACAGGATTCAATACCTAAACTACTTAAAGTTAACAGATATTAGTGATTTCATGACAGCAGATAGGAAGACACTAGGCCAGGAAAATTAGGCAAAAATCAAGTCTTACCAGGCATTCTGAAAGCAAAAGGAGTCTGACACAAGGCTGCTAGACTCAGCAACGCTTTGCTGAATATATCCAAGGTGTTTAACTCAGTTCTGAGCTAAAGGGCTGGGCAACAAAGGGACTTTCCAAATGCGACACATTATCATCCTCCACCCCACAATTTTGGGAGGGGGAGGCTGGGCTTGGTGATAGTACAGCCCTCCACACATACTCTTGTTGAGGAGAGATTCTTCAGAGGAGAAAATTTTGATGAGAAATTGGTTTATTTTCCAGAGTGTTTTCCCTTGGAAGGTCCTCTGTGCTTCCAGAGCTCTAAAAGATGTGACATGGTGAGATCTAACCACTCCACTCTGCTCAGCGAGGAGTGCAGTGCACATCCCTTTACACTGTTCCTTGACAAAACGATGTGCTCCCATCAGAGCTTACACACCCACACTCCTCCCTAAAATTTCTACCTGGTAAAGGACTATCTGGAAGCTGTGCAGAAAACAGCAACTTACAGCAGGTGCTCACACAAACAGACTCCACATGGGTCAAAATACATTTATGTACTGAAGGTTAGTAATGCTTTGGTGAATGCAACTCCTAGGAGTACTACACATTGAGTACATGGCCTATAAATCATTCTTAGCTGAAAAGTGCACTTGTGAAAGATGACAATGCAACGCACTTTCACTGTTTATACACACTTACAAGGCCCAGCAAGATATGGGCACAGCGGTTCTCCTTATTCATGTTGTTCTAATGTTTTTCAACCCTCATCTGGAGGAGTATCTGTGCAAAAATCAGCAACTTATGCTTTTCCATGCCCACTTGGTGGTTAGCCTTTCTGCCTAGATTTCCCTCAAGAGTGACAATTATGGTCTTGCTAATAATTACGTGAACACTTGTCCCAGTAAAAACAGAACAGAGCCATGAAGCAATTTCATATGGATTCTCTCTACATGTCACTGTCCCAATTTCTAGTATCAAAGGGTGCCTCAGAAATGTGTGAAAAGTTGCTTCAGAACAAGAAAGCAAGCAAGAGTTGGGAATAGTTGTTATATGTCTATATCTAAGAAACCAAGGAAACAAGAACCTATGACTTAGCTGAACAAAGAAAGGAGAACAGGAACTGGATTCCAATTCTGAGAATGAGGAAAGCCAGTACGCTAATAAAGCAACTGCCTTCTATTGCTAATAAAACTAATAAAGGTTACGGGATCTCTCCTCTACCATTTCAGATCCATGATTATATGAAAGGGAATAAAGAAAAATGTCTTTACTGTTAACCACAATAAAATGAAATGTATTAGAAATGCCTAGATAGTAAACAGAGTCTTGTTAAACTATACAAACAAGGCAAATTTTGAGAAACAAACCCCTCTAGACATCTTTAGGAGAAAGGACAACATAGTATATGTAAGTTATGAAACTTCTTCAAATATAGAGTGGCAAAAGTATGTCCTGGTGGTACGAACTACTGGCATCAAATCCCACAACTAAGTGATCATAATGTCCTTCAAAAAAATTATTGTGAAAAAACCTCAAGCATTTCAGACAGCTAGCGCTGTGACTCTACATGCTTGCGCTTTGCCACAGAACAGTCTGATCCCCTGCGCTGACATAGCAAGAGTGCAAATCCCAGATGGAAAATTAATCTCACAATGTAGCCAGATTGAGTTTCCAATTCTCCAGTGCATAACTTGAAGGTTGTTCTGCTCAGCTACTGAAGAGGTGAGGGCAGAGAGACTTTAACTTGTTTGACATCCCGAACATCATTTAAGCAAGACACGCTCTGAAAAGGAACTTACTGGCTACTGACAGTTACAAAGGATCCATGGTATCCTCCTTTGTACTCATCCTTCCTATAAAATATTGCTATCACACTTTTCCCTGCTTAAATGGCCTGGACAGAAGGGGAGTCCAAGGTCCAAATGACTTCAGCTATGTCTCTGGGTATGCGGGTAAAATCTGTCCTTAAAATAGAAAGGAGATGGATCACGGTACATTTTAAAGAATGTATCTATCCACTATAAAGACACATTTATGGCTTCCTCATATTTATGGCTTTCCTCAAGAAAAGACAGGGCCAGCAAGCTAGAAAAACTGTAACATTGTGATATTATTAAACTACTTCTACAAGCTGATCTTAGCCTTAGTTTGCTTGAAAAAAAATCAACTAATTGTACATCTCCTTAGACAAACTCCACCATGGTCATTTCATGGTTTGTTACAAAAATATGCAGCAGCAGAACCTGAACTATTCTAGGCAGCATATTTTCTCCTGCTTGCCAGGTCTTGGGCTTACTGACAGATGAGAAGCATACCATTGGTTTAGTAAGAGTCTCAACTTCTGCAGATTAACAAAACAGTAAATCTTATTCTTTGCCAACATCAGCTGATGTGAGTTTATTAAAAGCTAAAAGGCATGACGATATACGTGTTGAGCCTACAGACAGAAGAGGTTACGTTTACATACATATGGTTGCTTCTAACACGGTAATCGGGTTATGTGCATGCAAGATACAGAACTCAGGTGAAGTCAATGGAGCTGTGCCAATGAGCAAGGCCGGCTACACCTTCAGCATAAAGACAGAAGATTAAATAGATTTGTTTGGTCATTCGAGCATCTCAGAGGTCTTTATTACCCTTTCAGTCCATCTTCATAAATGTGAAAAATAAGTAATAAAATCTTTATCACCACTCTCAGACAGAACTAATAAACAGGTAAGTCACATTGATATCCCAAAACACAGTGCCCCATCTCCTTCCACTGATGTCCAAATAAAAGGCCACGTTTCATTTCATTTCATTAGTGTGATATTTCATTAAACCACCTACTTTTAGAAAAATAATATGGCCACATCTTTAAGTCCTGGATTTCTGAGATTGTAGCCTCCAACGTTAGTACTTCTGTGCCAAATACTCAGCTAATGTGAATGGGTAGTTCTGTTATAGCCAATATATTACACTGACTTACTGCAGCTGCCTTTCCTTATCATTAAAGAGTTACTGAGAAATTCCAAATCTGAACATTTGTGTACTCGCTGACATTTAAAACGGAGCATGCTAAGTTTCCACAAAAGGACAGCACTTAACAAAAGACACCGCCTTTGTGTCCTATTACCTACAGCACCCACAACTTGGTTCTGAATGGGTAATAATATGAACCAACTGCAAGAGCTCTAACAGCCTTTATCATTTCAAGATGCGTCATCTACCAGTGAACTGTGTGTCAGATTCCTGTTTGGGCTCTGATCCAGTAAAGTACTTCAGCACATGGGCAGTCCTGCTTATCTTCAACTGAGCTTCTTGCCTACTTGAAAGTTAGATGATGTACCTAAGTGCTTGATTGGATCAGGGCACTGGAGTAAACTGGTGTCACTCCTCTGAAATCCTGGAGCAATACTGATTTACATTAACTGAGAATTTTGCATTATGATTATGGACTAAGATCATCTGTCATTTCAGTAGCTATATGACCTGCTACAACAAACTTTGACATTTTCTTAGACAAGTTTTTACCTGTAATAATTTCAAGTGATATAAACCAACTACAAATCATCTAATGTGACAATGAACCAAACACTACTGTACAGCATGTACTGATCTGATAATACATCAAATGTATGACAACATATAGCATTAGACTTTGCACTCCACCAAGAACATTTAACAGCAACAGAGTTATTTCTCTCAACTCCAATATAAAAGGCAGCCAGCAGGATGATATCAAATGATGGCAGCTCAGCTTCTCCTAAAAGGACCTTGGGGACTCCAAGGAGATTTGTGTATCTCCACTTCCAACAGCATAGCAATGTGGAAATGTTAAAGTTAGTAAAGCAAACAGTCCTCAAATGAGAAGGGCAACAGATGTCAACCAGTATCACATGTCAGTAAACAGCAACAAGACAGAGGGTACTTTTCTTAGCACTTTTGTGAAAGCATCGTGCTATCAGCTACAGCCACATCTCAGCTGTTTGACTCTCTAAGTAGTAGTGCTTGTACGTGTGATTTAACTCCCACCAAGAGAGGATTTCCAACTATATGGAAATACTGTCCACTGAAGCCAGCTGAAAGAAAGTAAGAAATGCTTCTGCATATTTATTGCGGCTTGAAAAGTGAAAAAAAAAAAAAAAAAAAAAAAAAAAAATCACACTCTCAAAGTGATTGAAAGCTCATTCTGTGCTTGGCAGAGACAGACAAGCATTTATATTTCTCAGCTTTAATACAGAAGGATCATCCTTAGGGCAAAAGAGTAGTTGTGATTCATCCGTTTTTTACCCTTACTGCAAAGGCTTCTGACAGTAAGGCCAAAATATGCTAACTAAAAAGGCACTCTTTGTACAATAAACACTAGGCCACAAGGAACTGGACAGTGGCCATCAAATCACTGCCTTTTAATTTTTCTCTCTCATCTATATTTCTCTAAAGATTTCTGGTAAGAAGGCAGCTGACTCTATACAAAAGCCAGAGGCATTGCCAGTATCTTGGTGGTTTCATGCATGCCATATTGAATCTAACTTTATTACACAAGAGAAAAAACCCCTTTCAATTAGGCAAAGATGTATTTCAGTGTCAAAACACCAAGCAAAGAGGTAAAGGGATAGAGTTCTACTGCTGAGTCACTGCTTTGAGTCCAGGTCTGGTTAGCTGCAAATATACTCCACAGCCATTGAACATCTTAGCTGCTTACGTGGAAAAGAGTTTGGTTCTCAGCAAGCAGTAGAGTCCACATCATGAACTGTCCATGACATCCCTTGACAACTTTGCTGCCAGTTATAAGTGAGAGAACAACAAATGAATGGACTACGAAGATTCAGCTCTTTCACCATTAGAATACTCTCTCTAACAGTAGATATATAAGCTATGCACTGAAATTTAAAGTCATTTTTTAATGGAGCACATGTCCTGTCAATTGAGACTGATCATATACAATCCAGGAAGGAATTTTTTAAAAAATCACTTAGATGAAGAGGCCATATCCAGCCAATACACTACTCAGAAAAGCAAAAGCTGCCACCTAGCTTTGCCCAAGGATGGTATCCACTACAACTAGGGCTCAAACTCTACAGGTACAAATCTGGAGCTTTTGAAGAGAAGGCAGGCAAGATCACAGCACCTTAAAACACTCCTTGTGTACAGCATGGTGCGTAAGAACAACCATCTCCTTCCTCTGCCTTTCCAAAATCCTCTGATTAAGGGAACAGGAGAAAAAAAACCATCCCAACACGGCAGGAAGGCTTTTACTAAAAGGTGCATTAATTGGGTAAGGCAAGCCAACGAAATGATTAATTCACTGCTCTCCTTCAATATTATGTTTACACAAGTTGATTATAGCACTTAATTACTAATTCACCCTGCTCAAAAACAAGAGTGCTTTAAATCTTTAATGAGATGAGGGAAGGCAACATTCCCTAACTCAACAGGGAGAAGTCATTTTATTTCCTCTTTTGATTTCCCAAGTCATTACCATTTCTAAGGAAAAACTATCCCCTCCCTGATCTGTCACTTGGTTCTTGCTTTTGAAAATATGGAAATCAAGAAGACGCTTGTATTAATTTCAATCCATGACCTGACAGGTAATGCTTTGGAAGAGGAATAGAGGATCGGATCATCAACTGAAGCACATCCACTGAAATAAGTGGAACAAAATTACACCAGAGACTGCCTGATCCAGAAATGGAAATAACCGAATCCCCTCCAGTTCTGTCAGCAGAAATGTTGAATATGGCCCAGTACTATTTATGGGTGTTCTTATGACACGTTGTCTATTCACAATTGCCAGTTGGTCCATTACCAAGGTTGTGGACTAACCGTTGCACTGAAGAACTTCTTTACATTCATGACAGTCTGTAACATGTTCATTGTTAAGAGGCGGATACACAGCATATCTCGTGTTCTTCCTGGCTGATGTATATAAAACTTGTGTTTTCTGTGGGTTTTGCTTTTGATTTTATCCTCTATGCTATATCACCCAACAACTTCCTTAGTCAACGGAGAGGAGATGTCCATTAAATTAAGCATAACCAAGCAGTGCACAAACAAAACTCGTCCGAGTTCCTTTAGTACAAAGTTGTAAGTGAATCATTTCCCCTGCACCATCATAACTTCAAACCCCTGTTTGCAATATATCTCCCTCATAGTTACGGACTCTATGCCTGTTACCTTGAAGGTGAGCCAGGTGACCCTGATCCACATAGCTTCTAGGGCTGCTTCAGGGCTGTAAATTGTACCTACGGGGTACTTCAGTTGCTCAGCTGCTACAGCTGCTAAATAATTCAGCTAATCCACATTAGGTAATTACCTAACACCTCTTTCTATAGAATCCGGCTAATTTTTATATAACTCCAATCTGCTTTATAAAAACAATGAAAAAGCTTTTCCCTATCTTTTTGCAGGATATACCACCAACTTGCATAACAACCAAAACAAACGAAGAAAAGACTACACCTCCCTTAAAAGTCAATTTTATACCTGAAAAATCTTGTAGTCATGTAGACTCTTAATTTCTGGCTCAATGTTTTACACCAAAAATGATTACTGAAAGCTGATTACAGAAAGTTATCAGTAAAATGTATTATAGTAAATCATAGAAAGTTTCTTCTCTTCCGTATCAGCCAGTAACAATGACCTACATTAAGACAGCAAATCCAAAATAAATCTGGTAATCTGGTTTCATACAGGTAATTTTATTAATTGCTTTAATATGCAATTAAGGAATAGTCAGTGGGCTGCAGGATTTTATAAGGCAATAATCCTGTTCCCTGGTGTACAGCTTTGTCCCAAAGAGTAGGCTATCCAAAAAAAAAAAAAAAAAAGAGCTGGATGACTGCCAAATCAAACAGCACCTTCTTCCCATTTTCAATTACATACAAGTGAGGCAGAGTAACGAGGATATACTGGAAACTTTGACATTTATTTATTGAACATTTTTACTGAGAAGGAATTGCTGGCTTGCTAAACCGGAAACTATATTTTTACTACAGAAACAATCACATAGAAAACCAGGATCCTGCTGCTCAGCATGAAAGGAATGGCTAGAACCAATAAATTGACCCATCTAAGCCAGCAACATTAAGGTTATTTCATTCAGTGCAGCACGTATTTAAAAAACCAAAAATACAGTGTGTATTTCAAAAATCCTTATGTCATACTATTTTACACAGCACTGTCTTCTGTGACCCAGCCAGGTTGTGTTACAGCTCATAGGCACAACAATCAAGACACAACAAAACCACCAGAAGAAAAAGGGTGTAGCATTTGTACGGGCAAATTAAAAGATAACCCAAGTTGCAAGAAGAAATTCAGATTTTTCTCCCCTTTCCAGAGATTCTAGAGACTAAATAACCAAAAGATGAAATGTGGAAGAACTCACCACACTGCATGTTCTTTTCTCTTTTTGGATAGACCAATTGTTTTAATTCAGTTTTACCACAGAGGAGAAAAATGCAGGGAGAGTAAATGAAGAGGAAAATAGGGAAGTCAACATTCTTTGAAGCAACAACATATGGTGACCAGGCAGGAGAGATGGAGGTTATAAATCTTTCCTTGATAGAATTACCTAAAGATGAAATTACAGCTTCAGGGGGCTTGAGCTTTAAAACACACTAGATTCTAGCAAATTAACCTGTATGGTTACAAATTTTGCAATAACCTTCATTTCCAATGCTTCTTTGTAAAGGCTTAGCATACTGAGAATTTTGGTACCAATACAGATGTGGTCAATAGAAAGCATGAAAACCTTTACTCCACAAATCACTCAAAATACAAATAAAAAGATATGAAAATTAAGAATTAGAACAAAATGCTGCATCCTGCAAATAGTCACTGTTGTAGTATAGAAAGGGAAAAGAGACAGGAGGTACACTGGCGCTTGTTTCTTTTGTGAAAAGAAACTTATTTAGGAATACCAAATGATAGAGGAAAAGCTCTTTAGTGTTCCAGCCACTATGACCAACTGCCCAAGAAAGCGAAGGGTGAGAATCCTGTTGTCTCACGTACACTTCTGACTGGGTTCATCATACAGCGATATGTAGGTAAGCTGCCTGTCCTTGGAAAAAACATCCTCCAGTGTGTCTCTGAAGCAGATACTTCCCCATTTCCAAATCCCAACGACGGAATGCCACAGGACTAGGCATCGGGATAGTACAGGAGTATGAGAGTAACAGCAACCACCACAGCCACATACTTTACCCCTAAGGAAATACCATCCAAATCCAATGCATTTCTTAACCATTAAGCTAAATAAAGCCTAACTCTAATTACTATATAAGGTTACCATAGAGTCAGGTCTTCCCTAGATGACCCGTCTCTTCTTTCCTGTCTTGAAAACTGATGCCCTGGTAGACTTTAAGGATCTTTTCTGCGTGTCCAGATTTTCAGAGTGAAGAGCAGACTGCCGGAGCCGTGGATCTGACTTGGTTGCCCCATGCCCCAAACCCCTACATTGACGGAATGCACGAGCAGGTCAACTCTTACATGTAATGCACGTTACAACCCCAAAGCATCAGATTTAGCATGCAGACACAAGAACAGCCCTGCTCCGTAGGCTCACCAGCTCCCTGAAGCATCGCTCAACCGTGCACATACTACACAGCACACATGCACGTACTTCCATACGACATTCCCTAGCAGAAGCCTGGCAGCACTACTGCTACTGCTAATCACTTGTGGGTTTCACGTGCCTGTTCAGCAACCAGTCCTTTTGTCAGCAGAGCATGCTGAAGCTGGACTAAGATTATCAGAAGTGATTTTGAGGAATCCTGGCTTTGGGTGCTATTTCCAAGCTGTCCTAAAGATGCTCGAGTTTTAGAAAACGGAGAACAGCCAACCCATGAAAACCAGAGAGCTTTTAAATGTTTTGATTTTGACATTGAGTGGAAATGTCCAAAAATCATTCTGAGAAATGTGACCAGTCACTGGGACAAATACAGTAAAAATTCCCCTTCAAACAACCATAGACATAAGGAAAGAGGTTATTGGTAAAAACCCCTCAATTTTCTCCTTTACTATTAGACTGAGCAAACAAAGAGCTTTGGAAAGCACAATAATTAAGCACAAACCATCTATTAGAGGACAGGTAACAACCTCTGTTATTTGCAAAGACTAAAACAATGCTGAATGTTTGCAGCAGCACCTCTAAGAAAGGTTTGTTTTGGAAGATGTGTTAGAAAAATAAATTTAAGAGAAGGTTATTGAACTGCAATGCTAGATATGCATTTACGCCTTCCCAACCCCCAAAAGACATTTATTCAGTTTCTCGTTTCTTGATCCCATGTAGCTGAATTGTTTTTAAAGTATTTTCACATTATCTAACATATTTGCTCCATGATACAACTGGTATTGCCACAGGTGGCACCTCTTTGATGACAATCTTCTGAACACACACAAAGCCAAAACACTTAGAGGGTGCTTTCTTCACACTGCAGATACGTTGTGGCATCCTGGATAGGATTCAGGGCCTCACCTGGCTCCCAGTGATCACCACAGGCAGTAGGATGGAAAGAAACATGCTACAAACGCCCAGTGGGATGTATAATAGCAGTAGTTTCCAAACTACTTTCCCCTTTTCTGTTTCAGAGATATCCCAGGGAAGCCCATGGGCTTGACCTGTAACTCAGTGAAACAAAAGGAAACTCCTGCTGACTAGCAAAGCCCTTGGAACCAGACCTTGCACAAACAGCTGCTGAAGCACTGGAAAAGGCAGAGGCTGCGTTTGGGAAACCAGACTCCTTATGCAGTGCTGAGGCACCGGATTGCAATTTGTATTTATTCTTTTTCTTTATGTGCTTGTGTTAACTTACTTGATTCAAGCAGAAATGGGAAGGGAGCATAAGGAGTCATGAAGTCCGGCTCCTGACAGTCACAGGTAAGCCCTTAGGAGAAGTTTGCTCCAGGAAGACCCACAGAACCTGCACTGTATTTATGACAAGCCAAAAACCATTCCAAAGAGGCCGGTACCTCCTGACATATCATAACAGTAAAAGAGCACACACTTTTAAAATTAAAAAGTCTGTGACATGGCTGGTTCAAAGGATCTAGTTTCACTCAGTAAGATTTCTGAAGGAGTGTGCTATGCCGGCTGACATATATGTACCTATGTATAAAATATACATATCTGTTCTGACATTATTGAATATGCTTCTGAAATATTTTTATATATATGGGCAGGGTTAAAAACTAAAGGTAAATTAATACACCGAAATTGTATAAAAACACATCACAGAAAATTTTGCAGCATTAGATTTTTCTAATGGTTATGAAGACAGACTTAATCAGTTTTGAGATGTTCAGTTATTGCATAGTAGTGGAAAGCATCTTAAACTTGGAATGAAATATCTATGTATTTGAAGGCAGAAGATTAACAGAAGAGTAAGAATTAAATACAGAGTGCTGTCACCAAAAGTTGCTACTGAAATTACATTTATCCAAACAAGTTCTCCTTACAAGCACTAGAATTATTAAATACATATATATATATTGTCCTTATATATTTGTTGCAATAGGATTAATTTTAATGGAAAAATTCTTACGAAACTGCTCTTCCTGCTAAGCTACATAGCACTGTGGAATATTCACATTTCAAGATTTCACATTTGGAAAAATGCCAAACACGGCCCAGTTCCTTAGCTTATGTTGAGCTCTTTATTGATTCCAGTAGAACTGCATCAATTTAACTAGGTTAAGAAGCTGACCTCCTTATTCAGAAAATACATTCAGATAAGTTTTTGTGCAAAATTTCATCTACAAATACCTGTGCCTGATGTTATTATAACGAAAAGTGTATCTAGGGAGCGTCCTGATAAATAATTTTGTCCAACTGGATGCAGCGTACTGTTTAGTGTCCTTGTGTAGCATGAGGAGAGGACACGTCTTATACTAGTGGATTTGCCAGGTGGGAAAACAGATATGATTTTGGGTATTCAGACCCTTCTTTGGGTTTCTGTATACTACTGTTGTTTATATAAATGCAGCTAAGTCATGCTTTGGCTGATCCACTGAACATAAAAGCCTTACTGCTACTTTTACAACTGTTAATGGACTGAAATAACATGAATAAACATGAAGTTCCATCCTCATTATTGACTCTGCATTCACTGTGGGCAAGACAAGAGGTATAGGTGTGTCATTTTTTACTGCATAAATAGTGCTATGTTGTTTCTTATGTTTAACATTCCTTAATATGAAGGAAGGAAAGTAGGACAAATATAACTGAGATGAAAGTGTGACCTTCTTGCAGGATCAGAGCCTTGCCAAATTCCCTCTTTTGTCTATAAAATTATATGGCCTAACTTCATAGACAGCAGCTTCTACCTGCATGTCCCTACAGTCAAAAGACAAATAATCTTCAATACACCTAAATAACATACGGAGTTAAAAAGAGGGTGGAGAGAAAGTGATGCTGGCTCTCGTCCGGCTGTGCAGAAGGTACAAACTTTTCCACTTGAATTAAAGTCTGTGCATGGTGCCAAATGTCAAAGTGTAAAACGCATTAAAACTGGAAAAAAAAAAAATCAGGTACTGCATACCTGTATAGATACAAAATCCCCAGAAGCACAAGCTCCAAGAATAGCAGCACCCACCAAAACAGACTCCACTTCTTTGGACAGGACAACAGGCTTGCCTATACAAGAAAAAGCCATGCATCTGTTAGGAAGAATATAGCAGTACTGCACTAGCGGCACAATAAATAATTAAAGCAAAAAAGACAAAGAAAAAAGGAATCAAAAAGGACTAAACCATGTTCACAACTCCATTCAGAGCTACAGTCTACTGTAGATTAATGTAAATCTCTCTGCTTTGTGGTTCCAGGCTCCAAGACAAATGCAGAATTTAAATAAAACAATTTCAGCAAAATATTAATGCAGAACATAAAGTATACAAAGAATAAACCCCCAGACACTGGCTATTTATCTCAAAGGGCTTGGTATAAACCTGTTACCCACACCCTCCAAACCCACGTGCCTATTAAAAGTTGACCTCGAGGGGAAAACAGGGTGGTATCCTTTTTGTTTCTTTTGCAACAAACAAAAAAAAGATTGTTTGTGTTTGTTTTTAAATATATAGACAACAAAGCCAGTCTGGTTTTGCTGGGAGACATGAAAATATGACTAGCAAACGTTCACAAGCTAGGTATGAAATAATAAGAGAAATCTTGTCTTCCAAATTGTGCGAGATACTCGACAACAATATTAAAACACTGGAAAAACAAACAAACAAACAAACAAACAAACTCATTATCTATTCTGAAGTAGGATTAAAAATTATTGTTTCATCACCCATGGGTACTATTACGAATATACTTTCCCTCAGTTCACACAAAGTTTTCTAAGACCTGTATTACTAGTGTAAAAACAGCAGGAAAAAGACTAATAAACAAATAAAAATTGGCCTGCTTTCTTAATCCTCCTTAAAAATCTAAAACAATAGCGTAAGTCTAAATACTTTTCTAGCTGCACTTCAGATGCTTATCCTCAGTAAGCCAAAAAATTTAATATTCCTACAGTATTTGGCATGTGTCTAAATTTCCATTACTGAGATAATTTCATTCAATGAATGATGATGCAAACACAGTGGTGGGAGGAGGGCTTCCTTCTGTGAATAGCTTCAATGATATTATGCCCCAAAAAATGCTGCTCCTGAGAGCCAACTGTAAGATTAGAAGGAGTTGAAATTTGGAGGAAGATCTGAAGTGAGCCATGAACAACTCCTATGGAGGAAAAGGCAAATCCACACTTTTCAAAATGAGAAATACAATTATTAATATGAGAAAAAATTATTGATACAAAGCAAATTCACCTTGCACCCCAGGCATCCAGTTACATTATGCTAACCTTGCCCTGTTCCACCAGCGTAAAGCTCCTTACAACCATCTTTCAGTGAGTGACACAAAGGTGCCACAGTGGTCTTTATGCCATTTCTTCCTACAGTTAGCAGAGGCAGAGTGATGGGGAAAGAAAGCGGATACAGTGAGACCTTGTTTTTGACTGCTGGAGTGACTACTAACAGCAAACGAGCGTAATTACAGCATCCCTTAAATTTCTCTGACCAAACAAATCCACCTTGAAAACATTAGTGTAGGATCAATCACCTGAGCATTCCTCCGGTTCAGATGGACCACAGCTCAGGACTTGGGACAACTTAGAACAGAAAATCTAAAACTCAAGCTTACAGCTACACGGCTCTTTGCCAGGCCTTGAAGCAGTAAGCAATTTTCAGCGTGCTCTAAAATTTACTGCACATTTCCCGCATCATCAGAGTGAATACAGAATTCTTACCAGGCAAACAAAAAGATCAAGATACTTTTTAAGTGGCCTGCGAAATTATCTATTGGATGTCTGCATGGCTGAGTCATGGGCATTTGCAGCTAACAATAATATATTCAGATTTTTTTCTTTTCGGGAAAGAATGGGGGATTGATTCTGGAATGTTAGTTATTTTATCTGATAGGCTCTAATGAGTTCAACATAACCAAGAGCATTTCAGTTAGATGAACTCTGACATCCCTTGTCAGTCATTGATTTTACAAATGGGGGAGAACTCCAGACTGCAAAAAGGCCTTTTTGTACTGAATTGTACTTGGCCATTAGTTACAGTCAAAGAACTTCTGATTACATTTTAATCAGAATACCTTTTCACAGATCTTTTATTTTACACATCATGAGCCAGCATCCCAACTCTACACATAGCTGAAATTCACCTAAAACATTTCAGTTATATAAGGAAAGGCACAGACTTGACAACAGCATTTTTCACAAACAGAAAGTATCACTTTGACTACAATGTATTTAGTGAATTTTAAGGTCAATAGGCATTATGCTTTTTGCTTCTCCATTTCTGTTTTCATCTCAGGTAAGTACATAAGCATATTTTCATCTTCCCTGCTGCATCAAGGTTATGAAGTGTGGTTTGATGTTAGGGCAAGTCAGATCTCCAGACCAAATACCCCAAATCTGAGCCTTAAACTTTATTCATGACAGCTCAACTGCTCTTAATTGGAAATACACCCAAACCACAAATCATTCAAAGTTTCTCTGAAGTCTTTTACACTAAATTTTGTTATTTTTTAAAGTATATTCAACTGACTCACAGGTGTGCTAAGATGTCCAACACACACAGGCTTAAAGGAGACCAAAAATACCACGCAAGCCTGAGACCTCCTCTTGTAATGAACCACATACCCAGGACCTTCCACCCATCGGGAATTCTACAAAACCAAACGCAACACCATGCAGCAGCAAGGATCCAGAAATTGTCCCCTAAACCATATTAACGATACAGACATGGAAGCAATTCAGAAAAGAATTGTTCTATATAATGGATACAGTGCCCAGCATGAGCAGGAAGTGTCAGAAGTCCAACAGAATTCAAATAGGAAGAAGCTAATAGAGGTTTTAGTAAAACACATCTTATACAAACCATGCTCACAAAATGTAGTGGGCATTATCCTCACCTAACTAGCAGCTTGTAATCTGACTGAATGGAATAATTTCTATGGAACGTTTAGAATAATTTTTAAAAATCTGATAGTGAGAAACATCTCTGACATGTAATTTATACACATTGGTTTTAAAAATTCCATGCAAGGTTTTTATATTTATTCTATTGCACTTCCTTAAAAAACCTGTAAGTCTAAGATCTGCAGATTGGAAACCATGCCGAAGGTCTCTCCTGAAGTCCATTTTCTAACAATATGAAGTATGGAGCTTTGTTTGCACCGCATCTCTGCGTTATTCAAATGTCTTTAAATTTCAGGAAATTCAGTCTTGCAGGAAGTAACATTTCATTACACACTTTTTGGCCAACCAGCAAAATAAGAGTTCTATATAAAGAAAGTATTTATTTTTCCAAAGACAAAGTATTTAGCCACCTAAAATAAAGTAGTTTACACTTCTTTCCCCACACTTCCTCTAACTTACCAGTAATGTCAGCGTGCATCTGCACAAAGAGAGGGTTCTTGCTCAGCCCACCGCACAGAAACAGCGTGTTGATATGATGCCCTGCAGCCTGCATAGTTTCCAAAATATGTCTTGTTCCTAACTTCAAAAAGGGGGGGGGGGGGGGGGAAAACAAAACAGATGAGCACAGGAGAGCAGCCACAGGAACAGATCTTAAAGCACAATTTGCTAAAAAGAATACTACTACTAACTGCCCCTACCAGTAACCCGAGGGCTGGGAACAGACCTGCAGGGGTATGGCCTCTGCTTAGCTTCCAGCCAGTAACAGGCATTGTAATTAAGAACTAGAAAAATCAAACAGATGGCACAAAGAATTGGGAAGTACATGGGCACAGCATATTGCAGTAAACATCCTGGGGCTGGCTGAAGAAGCGAAGACATACCAGTACACAATAACACAGGGAAATGGGGCTTTCAGGGAAGTACCGACAAGGGTGAAGACAGGCATTATGAGAAGACACAGAAATGGGCACCAGGAAAAACTGATGGCAGTGATAAGCAGCTGTTTGTGACCAAGCGCAGCAGAGTACGGAAAACATTTCCAGATCTGGAACTAAAACCTACGTGGCAAAGACATCCCCACCAAAAACTTCTATTTACTTTGTATAACAGCATCTGAAAATCACTCTCAGTAAAGAGATTTCAATTCTGAAGCCAAATAGCAGAACACAACAAAAAAAGGAGCAAATAAAAACCTGTATTTTCTGTCTTTTCAGCAAAAAGGAAAACCTGAAGAATTTTGTATTGGCTTAACTATTTCTCTTGGCCTTTGCCCTATGCAAAAGAAAACGTTCCATTTCATGCCTGGATTAATTGAAACATCTAAAATGTAGGCATATTTTTGTACTTTTCATTTACAGTCTCCATTCTGAGAAACTCAAATTAGAACAGCTCAGAGTTCCGCTCTGCGAATGATGAAAGCAAATGCTTTGCCATTTAAAAAAAATCATTTCTCTTTTTGTTTGCTTTGCTTGCCTCCAACTACTCACTGAAGTCAACCTTCTCTCTCTGTCCTCTTGCAAGAACATTTTCCATTTCTTTGACAAACTATTTGCCTAAAAATAATTCCCAGCTCTTTATAATACCTTGGAAGTTAATTTCGAAGCTCAGACTTGACAAAATGCCCAATTCAAGCCAAAATTTTGCCCAAGCTGACTCTTTGTAGGTAGATTCCCCACAAAACACAACCTGGTCAAGATTTTCACGAACTGTCATTTAAGTCTTCTTTATGCTACACTGCAAGTTCATTAAGAGGTCTGCAGCCTGCAATAAACCCCTCTTCAAATAAAAGCTACTGAAAATTGAAGCTAGCAGTGCTTCATCAGACTGGAGACGTTTTACTATGAATGACTGGCACCACTCTGGATAGGCCTTCAAATGTATTTTGGTTTTTCAGGCAAGCGGTTATGAGGAACTTTAGCAGCCGCAACACCAGCTGACTAAATCCATCGCTTCCCTATTGACACAGAGGGCTAATTTCCAAATCACACAGCCACCATTTTAATTATGGAAAAATAAACTGCTCTAAAAAGAGTCTGTCTCCTCAGAACGGGCTTGACGGCCACAATTATATCTCTGATCATGTTCTCATCTGTCTAACTGTTGCATTGCATTTTGCAATGAATAGTTAAAAGGATATTCTCTTTCACTACTTCTGAAATTCAAATTTATTAACAACTTCTCTCACAACATACACACGTCAAAGACCCTGAGAAAGAACATGCTGTGAAAATTATTTTGTGTTTACCTGCCTGGAAAATTGTATTCACATAGCAATTTAAATTAAAGCCAGACTTATTTCACTGGGGGGGGGGGGGGGGGGGGAACTAATTTAATCCTGGATTGGAGAAAATGCAAATTGAGGGGCTTCAAATGCAAATTTTATATAAAAAGAAAAAAGCGTCTCCTGCTGAAAAGAAAACTACAGATTAACATTCTGTGGGCAGGCCTACACTTTTTACAAGATTTTTCCTTAGGTTTAAAGTCTATCTTGCATCCATTGAAGACAGCTAATGGTACAGGATTGGGGCTGTCCTGAATGAGAACTGTTTTCTTCAACAAAAGTGAAGCTAAAATTGGGAGTGATGGAGTATGGGAGGAAAACTAAATTTCCAAGGTATCACATTAGCAGTTAGTAAATATAGCAAGTCAAAAACAAGCCTGCTCTGTCTACTTTTTAGTTACTGTTTCAATAGCTTTTTAAGAATTTCCGTTAACTTACAATGAAAGGTACGGTATGGCCTTTTTATATTAAATCTCACAATCAGTGCAACTAGCTAACAAAAAGATATGCAGATGCTGAATTTAGTGTTCAGCACAGTAGTTGCGTTTTACAATAAAATTTGAGTTGTATCATATAATGAGATAATAGGTGACTTTCCCAGGATTTCCAGCAGAGAACGTTTCCACTTCGTTAGCACGATACAATAACAGAGCACCTGTTCGATACTGGAAAGTTTCTTTCAGGGGGCAGTATCAGTCGCTGGCATTGTTTAAACTCTCCTAAACATTCTTATTTAAATGGTGGGATTACACTGAAGCATCAGGTATAACCAAGCTACATTCATCTTAAAAAGGATTAAAACTCACAACAATGAATTCCAGGCTGAGGTTAAGTTCTCCTTATTTGCTGAGGAGGGAGGGTTAACACATAAGATGTACAATTCACAGTAAATTTACAGCAGCCGCCCACCCTCTATATCCCAGATGGCTGACCCAGCCTAGCAAAGTTGTTGTTTAACCAGTAGAGGAGTTTGGAAGTTTTCCAACTGAACAGAGTTTTGTCAGGAAAACTCCCCAATTCATCAAACTGTTAATGTTTTGCAAAAACACCTCAAGTTCAACAAACTTTAGGGAAAAAAAAAAAAAAAATCAGAAAAAGGATGTCAAAGGAATACCAGTTTCAGTCACCAGAGCCTGGGGACAGCACACCCCATTGAAAATACCCTGCACCACGGTTTCAAAACAACTTCTTTGACCCAGGTTGTCACTTCAAAATAGAACTTCTTGTGAACTGGAAATCCTGGGTTCCAGAGAAAATTAGGGCAGAAACAAAAGTATTCCAATAAAATTACCCATCTCTGCACGTTAGCAAACATCGAGGACATTTTCATAAAGACAGTCCCGCTGCTTTAAACAGAAACACAGCCACAGGTTGGAAATGCTACACACGAGACAACCGCTTGCCTTGCAGCAGGGAAACCGAGGGAGGAGTGAGATCTGGTCTGTTCGGTCTGTAGCGTTATGAACTGAATCCCAGACCCACTCCAACTCGCTGTGGTACAGAGTTCTGACTCATCTAACAGGCAAGCAGGGGAAATCCATGGATTTAGGAACAATCTGAAGCTGAGGCATTTTAGGGGAGTGCAAGTTCCTTCATACAACTGCCAAAGCTTTTTTTTTCCACTCTCTCAGCTTCCCTCTAGACAGCCCATGATGTTAACACTGCCCCATATAGTATCAGCCTCTTTCCTCACATCTGCACTAGAGGCAAAATCTCCATTTACAGAATTGCAATAAGGAGAAAACTTTTTAGGGGAACATTTTCTCCACAGTCTGTGTCGATTATCCTACAGTAGGGAGTAGTCACCAATGTGGGTAAACAATATCTTGCTCCTTTAAGAGGTCCATTAAGTGAATTCATCTATTATTAGAAATCTGTTTAGCAGAAGGGAATGATCAGTCTGCCACAGAACATGAGACAATTCATTTATTCTTTTATGCACTTAAAATGGCTTACAGCAATGGCTTGAATCGTGGCCAAGTAGATAAGGGCAAGTTCATCCAGACCCCGAGACAATGTTAGTCCAACAACCTGTGCAAAGATCAAAAAGAAAACGTACAAATCCAGCCAAAGTAAAACTCTATTATTTTCTACGGTTTCTTGTTGTAACAAGTTTTAAGTGCTAATTCTAAGTCCTGCTTTTGTGAGCTGCACACATAATGTTATGTTAAACATGTTATTCCTGATCTGGGGAAGAACCGCATAAATTGTTCTTGCCCTTGCAAAGAAATAAAGAACAAACGGCATATTGTATGGGATTAGAGATAGATTAACTCTGACAGTTTTATGTTATGACTCAGATATTGCTTGTGAATGTATTTAATGTAATAATATGAAAATGCTATTACATAAAAATAACTTTTTAAAAGCATTTCTCCCCCTTCCTTCCAAGCACCCTAACACTGAAACACAATTAATAATTAAAGACTATATCTTAACCTCCTTTACTCTGACATAAATCAATACTGCACTGTAGTTACTCTGGATTAGTATCAGCATAGGCAACAGCTGAATGCAGCCATAACTGTGGCAGAAAAAATGTGTTGCTATTACCAGTATTTGCATACAGCCATCATACCAAGGAAATTCTGATTCTGCTGCAGCATATAATTCTTTTATAAAATAATACATGTATTATTAGGACCCCCAAATATATGAGCCATCTCTGTTTTTTTTTTTTTAATTGTTTCCTTCGTTTGTGGTCTAAAACGTGTTGCAGTGCTTACGCCTACCCTTTCCTATCTGAACCTCAAATACAGCAGATATTGGTGTTGGTGACTAGCTTGAGACGCTGACTTCAAGGACAATATGACATTTTGAAGTACATTTTTGCATTAATCACCAGGTATTTTGATATCATCAAATTATACCCTTATGATATTCTTCAGTTATAGTTCTGCACAGTAACTTCCTGGCTTGTGACCTAGCCGATCTACCGCCATGAAGTTCAGTGAAGAGAAACATCCAAACATTTAAAGATGGGCTGAAAACCTCCCCAGCAGAGGTTCTCTGGTCAGCTTCCAAACGCTGCTCTTTCTGGTCCCAGATTGCAACGTTCTGAAAATTTCTTTGTACAGAACACAGTATTTCAATCCCATTAAGTTCCAAAAGTAGCCTTTTTAAAACCACAAGCCAGAATCAAATCAGGTTTACCTTTCAACAAAGAGGTATGAAGCACCATGGTTGCATAGTTCCAATCATGAGAGCATCTATGCCCATTTTTAACAATAAGCAGAGGGGCTTTTCAGTTTCTGTTGAAATTTACTACCCAACAACTCTAATACAGCACGTTTACTGAACATTTATCTGTTTAAATCAAGCAATCTCTCCTCAATATATTTCATTCCTTTCCCAGATAGGCATAACTAAATTTGTGTTGAAATTCAGTGCAACAGATATGCAAAATTCGGTAGACAGGTGAGTTAACAACAGCAAGCGCTGCTAGTCAGTGCTCTGAAATGTGATCCCTAGGAAAGATACTGGGACACACACAAAACTCCTCATATTTTTAGAAAATAAATGTGGCTGTAGTGATATCTCAACTACAATAATCTCTGGTTTTCTACTGAAACATTAGCACACTTCAAAATGCAGCAAGAAACCCAAATCCTATGGGACAGTTTAAATAGCTAAGGAGGAGTATGCTCAAAATTGAAAAAAGCTCCTTCCAAGTTTTGGGTTTTTTTTTTTTTTTTACCCTGTATTGACCTTTTTGCAAAGACAAGGCTGTTTCTTACCATGCCCTTTAGTGTCAGATCTGTTAAGGGAGATCTGTTACCATGGAAATCTGGCCAAACATGTAAATCAACAGTGAGGAAACCCACAGGCAAAGATTTCTTAATCAGATCCAGGTGACTGTTCAAGTATGTATATATACTGTGAGCACTAGAAGAAAAACAAGTTGGAAAAAGAGTGGGGGAGGTTATTCATCAAACATAAAACATTTGTACTACCATCAAATGCAGAAAACTCATCAAAGAATGGCAAATCCCAAATCTAAAACAAAGGGGGAGAAAGGCAAAGACGACTGCTTGCCAAACTCATGGCATTGCAGAGTGCAGGCAGCGGGGATGTCTATCTGCACATCCATTCAACAGGCCATGTGAATTCCTCAGTTTCGCAGGATGAGGGAAGATAATGGCACTTTGTGGTCTTCAGTTTGTACGTTTACTCCTACGGGTCTCTAGACAAGCCAGAGCTGTTTGACATTTTGGGTGCTCCTGATGCTTGTCTCTAACAGAAAGGTGCTGGCATGTGAAAGAGAAAGCTAGAGAAAAGAAAGCTGCAAGAGGGGAATAAGGAGGATTCCAGGCAGAAATGAAAATCAAATTCCTTTACAAATGTTTAAAAATTTCTTTGATTAATCAATAGCACTGGACTTACAGCTTTCCTTTTTTAAACCATAATTATTTCAGTATGTGTTATGATTAAAATGCAGCACTAAGGGTGGAGGAGAGAAAGCAAGTGGCTGCTATTTTAGGGAGGAGGCAAACATGGGCCTAAATATGATTGTATCTAAGTTCAGATACTACACCCAACTCCACAATATCCAACGGAGTTTTTCCTGGACCAAGAGTAGTCTTAGGACTAACGGTGAATTCTTCAGTGCTTTGGCTCGCAATGACTCTAGTGACATTCCATTTAAAAAATGTTGCAATTATGCTCAGAATATTTTTTCAAACACTCATACTATCATGAACAGATTCATATATATTTTTCAACTCCTCCGAAATCTCCAAATGGGGCATTTAATTCTAGACATGTGGGTCAATAATAGCATCTAACCCTAATTACAATTGATTAGTCATTGTCTCATCCACTGTAGACCCAAACAGTGATATTCATTTAGCCTCTACATGTATATTCAATTGTGCACTAATGAGATCCCTAAGGGAATTTGGCATATGCTTTACTAGTTTGACTTCTGACCTGCTAGCAGCTGTATATTTATACTTTGCATTCAACCATTCAGCTGCATGTTTTTTCAATTATACCTTACCATGTGTATGCTATCAGAGGATATCATTCAAAATGAAGTACACTTGGAAGACATTAAAATAACTAATTCACATCATTATTCACGTACTTTAAAATGTACTTTATGTGTCTTCCTGGACCTTAATTATGATAATTTTGAGGTCACAATCATTTTTTCCCCCTTGTTGTAAAAGTGGCCCTGTTTTCTACATCCCTGAAGACTGCACTATAAGCAGTAAATGCTAAGGACAGAGTCATTTTATTTCCAGTCTAAATCGTGGCTTGACTGTTGGGAAGCAAAAGAAAGGAAAGCTTCACTCAACCACAGACCTACCAGACATCCCAGCTTCTATCTAATCTCCATCCTGCTTGATTACTCTCACAAGGATTAGCCATTCCTGCAGCTCTGACAGAACACAAGGACTGTACAAAAGAGCCTAAAGTTCAGCCAACTATGCTTAAGACCCTCAAAACCTTGGAATTACAATTTTTTTTCCACACCTTTTACTTTTTTTTTGCCTACATATAGATATGGGTTCAAGGCACTACATTTGGACTGAGTGACTGGCAAAATCCTTCAAACACTTGCCAGTTCCAGTTTCTACCATGTGTGTGTTATATGTAGTATTACACTACCAGCTCTCTGGAGCTTTTTCTATTTGGTTCTATGAGAAAGTATCAGTAGCAGCTGGATCTGACTTGCAGAGTTAAGCACAAGCTATTGCTATTAAAAAGGAACTATGTTGAAAATGGAGAACAAGAAATCAATGCAAGTTTGTCCAGGGTTATGTTCATATTAGGGACATAACTTCAAAAAGCAACAAAAGGTTGGTATTTAATCTGTTCAGGAATCCTGGAAGATGCCAGCAGGTGTCTTTGAGGAAAATAATCTAAAAATTTGAGATTTCTAAATCTAAAAAAAAGGGCTCTGAAACATCTAGAGGTACAGACAACTGCCAAATATGATCATTATGTTCTGCTTGGAAGATCCCCAAATTGCTGATAGATAATGTGTGTGTGTGTCACTTCACCGCTTTTTTTCATCTCTTTAGATGGGGAAATGGCATTGAGAAGTGAAGGAAGGGAAATTCTGTCCTAAAACGTAGTGCTTCACGAAGTGCCAAAGGGCATATAATCTTTGCTGTCAGTTAGACACTTCTTTCCTCCAGAAGATTAGAAACTGTGATTCTACGAAACAGAAGTATTTAAACTTTATAGCATAAATGATCATATTACTTCTTTTTTTTTTAATTTCCTATTCTAGTCTACCTATACAGGGTTTAATGTATCAGTGTTGGCTAGATGTCAGACCTACACAATATATAGATTGAAGACCAAAGTGCTATATACAGAGCAATTTCTGCAACTCACTGAACTGCATGAAAAAACCCAAGGTTTGCTGCCCACAGAGTATGCCTATTAGTTAGGCCAAATGCTAAATTTACAGCTGTCCAGACAATCCTCACATAATTCAACCCTCTCCACTTCCAGTAAAAGAAGGGAAAAGAGAACATCGGAATAGTACTGGGAGGGTTGCACAACACTGGTCTTCAGCACAAGTGGTCAGTAGAAGCTGGTTTCTGGCAAGTCTGCCTAAGCCGCTCATGCCCTAACAAGTTACCACAAACTACTGAAACAGTGATAAATGCAGCTTGCAAACTCTTGCTCCTGGTAGAGGCAAAGGAACAGAAGTCTACACAGTAAGCTTCTGAGATCAGCTGCTCAGCAGGCAGTTTGCCATCGCCAAACCTACTTATTAGCAGCGTTAGGGGCCTGGGAGAAAGCAAAGACAGGTTTAGGAAGGTAGAAGTAGGTGATAGGCAGCAGCAAGTAAAAGGCACAGATTTGTGCCCTCAGATGTTTTTTAATGATCCAGACATGCACGTGCTTTTTGTCTACTACAAAACCAGCTTAACTCTTCACAGTGTTGCACCTAGCATGGGAAGTAAAGGTAATATGCAATTGCACGTGTAAGTACGACATTCTCATTTTGTTTTCTTTCGGTGACCATTTGCAATGGCTGAACAAATTCCTACACCCACACAGAGAATACACTAAACATAATAAACCAGATGCTCTGAAATATTCCACTGAGATTTCCAGGCAAATAATTTACCATCATCACCAACAATCCCCCAAAACAATACACTATGTTCTTATTAAGTATATGACTTAATGTAAGTAAACACATAATCCAAAGCTTGGGCCAACACTGTTCACTAAAAAAATGCCTCACACTCATATAGCAACTGCTACTAGTCCCTATGATAAGGCTGAAGCTTGTGCTCCATGTGTAGGAAGAAATGAAGAAATACGGAGAAAAATTCAGTTCTAATTGCAAAGTTCCTGATTTTTGTTTGTTCAAATCAAATTCTTTAACAAATATGTGAGAACTACAGGGAGAAAGGGGATGGGGGAATTAATAATTGTTTACTAAATGTAGAGCAATCCAAACATTTCATTACGAGAGTAATATCTAGAAAGCATTATAAAACCACCATTGAGCAAATTAACTTTATAAAATATTATCATCCTTTTTATAAAATACTATAACCTTTTTTATCAATGCTATCCTCCACAGTTTTACTAACTGCAGGAGACTCAAATCCAAATTTATGACACCATACACTCAGATAACATGGAGTTCTATTCCCGATAGTCTGTATTTAGTGTCCTGTTCACATAGGACAAAATTTTGGAAAAAATCCCAGATCAATCCTTATTCCAAACATACACAAATGCATTTATTTCCTGATTTCCTTTTTTTAAAGAACAACCAAGAGAATTCTAGGAAGCATGAATATTTCATACTGAATGAAGTCCAATACATTTCTGGGAATCCTGGTCAAGTTCTTAACAAACAAGTAAGGCATTGGGCACTACAAAGCATGGAAGGGTCATCCAGAGAAACCAGGTAGCTTTATACACCCAGGGAAGACTGAAAATAACTGTATAACTCCATGTGCTTAATACATCTATCTATCAGGACTGACCCTTGCCTTTTAGACCAGAGTGATAAACTGAAGATAAAATGCCAAGTTTGCTGTTTTTAATCTAAGGAGGAAAAAGAAATTAAAAGAGAATCAAATTTTCATCCAATGTGCCTAACTGTTCAGCTAAGATCTCTCTGGGAGTGATGTGAACCATCTTAGAAGGAATCCAAGCCAAAATAGCTTGAGGAAGTCCAGATCTGACAGAATTGTCTGGACTGTCTTCATCCACTTCTAAAGCAGACCAAACTAAGATTCCACATCGCACACAGCCTCCCGCTCAAGGAATCCTGGAGTTACCTCTGATTCACTCCTACGTCTTAAGTTTTGTCTGAAAATTCCTCCTGGGTTTCTCTGTTCTATTTGTGCTGCCATGCAGGAGTTTTTCATACAGCGGCTATACCTTCCTTTAGATGACTGTTCCAAAAATACTGAGTAATATATTCCTAATTAAGCTGTATCTCATCCTTGGAGCTTAATAGTGTCACCTACAAATTAAGACACATCATTAGCCCAAGGCATAAAGGTCTGCTGAACAGGGCTGATGCTATGGTATCAAGAAATACCCTGGGCTGGATATAAAAGAGGTTGAAAAGCAGAAAGTTAGTATCACCACTTAGATACCTCAAAGGTATCTGAGGGGAGTTTAAAGCTTTCGTCTTTGAGCAATCACCTGGCAAGCCTTTGTAAATAGTTCCAACCCACTATCAGACTGTTAATTCCCCTGTTTCAGAATAAGGATACAACCGTGGAATTCTGCACTGGTGGGAATACAGAATTTATAAGGCAGGTATGTGATAAAGGAATAAGAACAGTGACCTGGCTGCAGCTTTTGACTGTAATTCCGGGAAGGCGACATGACCTTGGACCACATGATCTATCTGAAAAAGAGAAAAGCAACATTTTGGGGACGATTACATCTTAAAAATTCAGTCCTGGAAAAAGGTAATACAGTGTCATAACTTTAAAAAGACAAGGGGGCTTCTAAATTACTCACGAGATGTTAAGTCCTAGTCCTAGTGAAGCCAATGACAAAACTCCCACTGACATTACTGGATTCAGGATTTGGCTTAAAAGCAGTACGAAAAAACCAACCAATGCTGCACCAAAAATAAGCAAAATGCTAAGCATGCAGCTCCTCAGTCAGAAGAGCAAGCCAAAAAGATGACTTTTTTCCTGTCCAACACTACCTGAGAACATGTCCTCTAGCCTCTCCCATTCTCTTGCATGCATATCCTCATTGGAATTCTACCAGGACCATCTTCTTGGCCCAAATCCCTACATCTTTCTGTATCACACTGCTATAATAAAACACAAGGTGTGTTGTCATCCTGATAGATGCTCCATACGTTCATTGCAGGAAACAAAATGTATACCCTGACAAGCAATTATTGCTATAAAAAAAGATCAATATAGGCTCTGTCTTATACTAAATTTATAGATCAGCTTGTCCTTTCACTCCGGAGTGGCTACCATTACTCACAAAACAAAGTACCAGGTAGAATAACACGGGCTTTTAAGACAATAATTCAGCAGGTTTTGTGGCCTCTTGGTAATATCCCATCAGAGGTGAGAGTAAAAGCTAAGGAGGCAAAACTAGAGCTACTCAAGAGCACTGAGTATATTTGGCAATACCTATTGGCAGCAAACCACATTAAGTATTTAATCTTTAACAGCATGAGTCTAGTCTTTAACCAGTGTAGGAAAACATATAATGAAGCATACACATCTGAACATGGCAATAAAAGCAATGCATGGCTGTTCTTTCCAAGATTTGCATCAAAGCCAACACTCAAACATGTGCATGCATTAGAAACAAAGCTCAGGCCTAAAATTTGCAATCTTGCATAATCTCTTTAGAACATAGAGGCAGCTTATAAATTCAGAAATAAATCTATAAATAAATATCACATATACGTGTGTGCTATGAAAACACTTTACACAAAAATGTTACAGAAGTTATGAAGTTAGATATTTAAATGCCCTTAATTCAAGACATGGCCACATGAGGGTTTCATCTAGAAACCCTTTTCTGCTATTCTTTATTTTACAGTTTGTAATGATGTCATGCCATCCTTTGTCTCTGTTGTGCAATATCTTTCTTCCTATAAATTTTGAAAATCCAATGCAAAAGCCCATCTAATACACAAACAAACAAGCTTTTTCAAAACAAGTGGAGTTCTTAATTCTTCATTTGGACTCTATCTGAACTAGTTTTCAAAATCCAACAGACTTTTTTCACAGCTGTATCAATAAAAAAATTAATTAGAGATTTTTAAAGGGAAATGTATCAGTTTTACTTTTAAGTAGTTCAACAGACTGTTCAAATTTCATGAAGAGAATTCACCTTTGGGCATAGATCAAGCAATGAAAAGAATCCCAAAACATGTCAATTTTTTTGTTTTCAGAAAGCTTCAAGTATGAGAAAGCAGGATCTTTAAAATCACAAAGATAATGAATGCAAACTATCCTCCACACAGTGCACATACACTGTTTCCTCCTATGGCTCCCTATGTGTTTTCTGTATGTACAACCTCAAGAAAACCACATGAGATATTCTAAGAATGTTTTAATAAGACAGCCTCCCTAATATACCTAAGAGTACTTAGAGCTGATTCTTGCTATGGGTCCTAACAAGACCATGCATTTTTTCCAGCAATTTCTTTAATGACTCAGGAATGTCTTGTTCTCTGCTACTGGAATGGAAAGGATTTTTAAAATCATCTTTCTGAAATGCCCCAGCTCTCATGGTACATTTTAAGTGGGGAACCACACTGAGCCAGCCAACAAAAAACACTGACTTGCTGTATCCTCTCTACAACTTAGTTAAGTGTCTTTACCCGCTTTGGATTAAGCACATAGAGACTTCCCCTCTCAAAAGTGTTCTTACAAAGAAACACACAAGATTTGCCATTTTCCTTTTAAAGGGGTGATGTTATGAGCAGTAATTCGATTTTACTTCTGGTTGTAGCAGTTACCTACAAAACAGGACACTTTGGTTCTAGCCCCATCTTGACTTGAAAAATTTAAAGCACACGCATCCCACCTGCTGCAAGAGCACTACAGCCATGAGGCTAAAGATGGGTTGGAGATGGGATGGGAAGCAGAGGCTGCAGGAGAGGAAGAGGGATGACTCTCCCACTGAAGCTGTGACACCGTACAGAGAGGAATGTCGGATTCACATGGCCAAGGAGAGAGCACAGGAGGGAACTCCAATTCATAGCTCAGCGCTTAGGGTGTGTCTGGGCTTCCTGATCCAGGAGTATTTCTGTTTCTCATTCAGTGACTGTTCCATCTGGAATGTATAAATGCAGTGATGCCCCAATCTACTACTTCCTGGACATGTACTCCGATCACTAGGCTTTTAAAAAGGTGGGTGGTGCTAGGTCTGAGTAAGAGAGCAATTATGCCTGCAATTTGTGAAAGACCAAACCCACCTGTATGTTTGGTGAGCTTACAGAGAACACCCACAGGACTGGGCCCGCCTCCTGTAGTTTCCCAAGAGGAGCTTCCACCTCACCCCTAAGGGCAGTCAGGATTTCTACACACTGAGCAGGGAGACACACAGGCAGCTTTAGAAGTTTCCAGGGTTAAGCAGCCACTAAGGTCTTGCTGACACTTTTGGACTCAAGCCTAAATACTGTTTTATACAGCTAGCCTTTCTTTAAATTTGATATCACTGTTTTAGTTCTGACTGCCTCCCTATAAATAAGAAAATTAATTTTTAGAGAATGCAGTCTGGTTTTAATTTTTATTGATAAATTAAATTAACCTAATATAGTTACGACTCTTCGCACTCAAGGAGAGAATTGAGGTGACAATATATGCAGCATCTATCTAGACAGGATAACATGTTAATATATTACTATTCTGTCCATACAATACATCTTTCATTTATGCCCATCAGTGAGCACAATTGTTCTATATAACACAATGTGTATCATTTTCTTTATCTCAAAGTCTATCTCAGCCTCCCGCTAAAATAAAGAATGAATGCCTATTTGCCTGTAAAATAATAACAATAATCATCACCACCATCACAAAAGGAGGAGATGCCCTTAGCACTCTGCCCCATATATAATCCCCTATCGGTATGCAAATGAACAGTTTGTAAGAGACAAAACAATCAACTAATTGGTTACTGCTTTCAGCAGCATGGTATCTCTTATGATCTTACGGAGGTGTTTCAGGCAGAGCTCTGCCTGAATTGACAGTGAAACTATCCCGAATGACAGCACTTATGGCAGACCTCCCACCTTGGAGTCTGTTTGTGTCTCCGAACACTTACCAGTTTTCCTGTAGCACTCTGACCTCCCTCATTCAACCACAATCCAGGCACCATTGCAGAGAAATAAGGTCCCCAAACACCAGGCACAAAAATGGGTGTTTCACTGACCTGGAAAAGCAAGAGAAAGCTCTAATGAATCAAACTACTTGTCAAAGTAGGTACTTCACAACAAATGTTTGGCAGCTATTAGAGTCCAATACTGAAAATTATTCCTGTTCCTCTACTGGAGTTACCAACATGAGTGGAGATGTATAGGTAGAGATTTACTCTAAGAAGAAGGTGGAGAAATATCCCCCATTTGCATCATTTTTAGATGATGTGACGCAGCTGCAGCTACTGATTGCACAACTGTCCCCACTCACTCCCATTTACAGAACAGCTGGGTCTGGCCATGCAGAAAGTAAGAAATTTCAGGAACAGGAACTGCGTTTTACAGGGAGAGAGAAACTGCCTCATTTCTGCAGAAGAACACCTTCCTTAGAATGAACAGTTGGATACAACGCTCTGCTTGACTAACATCAGAAAATAAGCCAATGTAATCAGCAGCCGGTGTTTATAGAGGACTCATCCTGTATGTTTTCAGAGTTAAGAATCGAGATGGAATCCTGCTGACAGAGGACAGTGAGGTCCCTCAAGATCTGCCATTGACTCCTGAGGCTTGAAGCAAAACCCCAAGCTCCGGTGCTCTTACAGCGCTGTCAAGAGAGTTAGGTGCCTCGGGTGGAAGCTGCAAAGCCGGGCTGGGCAAAAAGGGACTTGCTTGTGTTAGCCAACAGGAAACATTTGCCTGGGTAAACATTAGATTCTGCCCCTTACTTAGGCTTAGCTTTACACAAACCACTCCTTCCTTCACACCTGTGAGCCCTTTCATCAAGGCAGATATCTAAGCACTATCTTCCAGAAACCAAACAGGACTGTATGCTACCGCTTGCATACAAATATACCACCCACATATACAGTGATATCCTGCTCCTATGCTGTATTTCAGTGGTTAGACCACTCAGGATGTGGGAGACACTGGTTCACGTCCTTTCTCTGCTTCAGAAGATGCAAATTACCAGTTTATAAGGGTGGAGGGCATTTCCTTCCTCTTACAAAGCTGTTCCACTTTCAATAGACTACACAGACTTTCTAGACTTACTTTCTGGTTCAGAAAGAAAGCCTAAGGAGGTACGCTATCTAGGCTAGCAAGTAAGGCACAGCACACGACAGGGAATGGGGCAGTGGAACTTGGGTCCTAGTACTTTCTACAAAGCCTAGTTATGTATTCTGCACTGGTTGAACACATATAATTCTTGCAGCAGGGGCTGGAGAAGACAGGTCATCCAGCCCCAGGCAGGCTACCTGCTCCTCTTGGAAGCATGATTCATGTTTTCTCTTCCAGGACCAACAGAGGTATATACATTTGAGATATACGTAGCCATGATTTCACTGGGAAAAGAGAATGGGAGTGCAGTCCTACACCATCACAACGCATGAACGCACTTCCCACTAGTCCGTGTTAGTGGGATGGCTAAATCTGCAACTGTTGTTCTCTAGAAGGTGGGAAGTGCTCCAAGAGGAGGAAACAAGAGAATTCCTTAACAAAATAAGCCTGTATGTTTGCAATTCTGGAACAGCAAAAAAGAGAGGTCTTAGTCAATGGGACAATGCTATTTTGTATATAGACCTTGCTCTTCATTAGCAAAATTCTAGACCCATTGAAGGATGCTTAAAGATTGCTATTGATTTCAATAAGGCCCGGATTTCACGTCAAAATAGTTTTGAGGAGGAGCAATTAAAAATTCAGGCCTGTTCCTGGTAAACTTGATGCACATTCTCCCTATATTTAAACAGGCCAAACTTTAAAGACAGTTTTTGCTAGCAACTAGGAAATACGCTCCAAGATGCAGTTTACTGGCATTTGTGCATCACACATGTTTAGTAAATACACCAGCAGGGAGGTTTCTGCACAAACAATAGTCTGCTCGAGCCATAAACTTACATTACAGCTGATTCTTGTCATGAAGTTAAGTAGGAAAACAAAACAACAAAAACTGGTTTCTCAAAACACATCACTATGGTGTCAAGCCATCCTGATTTCTCTTAGGAACACATCTAACAATTATCAGAATCTTGCTCAGTTCTCCCCTATCAGCTCTAATGCGTTGACTTACTTTCGCTAAAGATGTATGCGTGCACATGTGTCTGTGTGTCTGCGCAAGATTTTGGCTGACTAAACCCATTAAAGAGCAAGAATAGCTGCACTGAATTTAAAAAGGCATTTATGACTCCAAGTGGATGAAGCTACGTCAAAAACATTGCAAAGACATTTGGTTTTGTTTTGTTTTCTCTTAAAACTACAAATTAATACAGCTTTGAGTTTTCAACACCTCTATGGGGCAAGCCTTCTTTTACAATTTCAATAACAAAATGAAGTGCAACAGAAAGCAAATCCTAAAATAACCTGATTTTTAGACCAATTCCACATCACTGACCTTACTGAGAACACAGCATAAGGTCAAAATTCCCAGTTAGTATCTGCTCCAAACTAGTGATGGAAGAGTGCTGAGAACCCAGACATCCCATCTCATTCCCATCCTATAGCTGTGGACACAACACGTGTCTCTACAGGTGGGAAGGAACATTTAGGGCAGAGGGGCCTGGGTTTTTGAAGTCTGATCTCAAAATATTTTTGATGCAGCAAACTTTGCAGTACTCCGTACTCTACTGTGATTTCTGAAGAAAGAATCTAGCTATACCAGATGTATCAAGCTTAAAATCCAACTGCTATGTAGTCTGAAGAAACCAAATAGTCTAAGGATATTAAAGGCACAAAGATGCTTTGTGAAATCAGGGGAAGTTCTAAACATCATGAAGGACAATACAATTTTTAAAAAAACAAAAGAACCAAACCCTTCTTCTATCATTAGTCCACAATTTACCAAATTGTCCTGTATGTCTGATAACACTAAAAGGTTTAGATTGATTAAAAGACCATATTCTCTCTGGAGCCAGTACTTCTGGCCTAGCATTTTGGACACCCACAGGAATTTGCCAGGACAGGATATTTCCGTGCTGGCTCTTCTCAAATTACACTTGAGACTTCCCTATCATTTTACTACTGAAGTACTGTTTGTACACATTCCAGCAAACTTTCAACACATAAACAGAGCAAACGTGCGAGCTGCGTATCGCCACACTGATGAATATAGCCAGTGAGGTACTAGGTTATCATTTTTTTCTGCTGTGGGAACTTTTAACTGGAATAAAGAACATTGGCTATCATGCTGGGCTTTATTGATACCTCATATGGCACCATCAGACTTCCTATTTCCTCCTTCCACTTAAAGAGTTTAATTCGCATTTTGCAGACTCTGGGTTTTGATGCACGTGGAAAGTGAGAAAATTGGGAAATAACATACTCCCCAAAACAGACACGCAACCTTTGAGAAGCAACAGGGTGAACGTTCTTCCGTAGATATATGCGTAAGAAATAGCAAATGGTTTCCATTTCCCCTCCTTGAAATACTTGGACGATGCTTAAGTTTTTCAAGCCATGCAGCAGCTGGCATTTTTATTTTCATAATAAAAAGTCCAAATTCTGTTTGAATATACATACCACCCAATCCCACTAAAACACATGACTAGACATAAACGTAAGGTTGGAGAAATAGTGCAGAGCTTGCCACAGAACCCAGAAGATAAGCACAATTTGCCAGACTCAGAGCTATTTTTGTTACACTAATACCATGTCGTTTTCATAGCTTTCTATTGCCTTCAGACATTCTTATGATGATATAGGAGGATCAATGTGGTGTCATTATTTTTTTTCCTTTAATGAGCTTAAGAAAATCCTTAATCTTTTTAGTAGAAAAACAACATCTGTTTTAGATTTATAGGCAATTGATTTTTATTTTTAAAGCAAATAGGAGATGTCATCCTTCTTTGAAAGTTAAAATATGAATTCAAAGGGAGCCTCAGATTTTCTGCCTTCTATTTAACTTAAATTCATCCTGTGACACGCTCCTATTGTGAGGCATATTAATGTTTATTATTTTTTACCTATAGTGAAACTGAAACACAGAGAGGATATCCTCTGCTAGATGTTAGAATGATCTCTGCACAACAATTATTGCAGCAGGAATTTGAAGATGGGAGATGAGAAGAATCTGAACCTATTCACGCTTTGAGTCATAAGCAGCTTCTATAAATATTTCAGTTGAACATATTCACACGGAGACTATTGCCCTCATCTGTGATGATGCTTACTTACAGAAGTATTATACTCGGACAAGCAATTCCATCTCACAGTTATTCTATCTGTGGATGGCGAAGAACCCTTTTGTGCAGGAAAATGTCACCTTTCCATGTCTCCCCAACACACACATTCCTACTTGCTCAGCCCATCATTTCAGATGAGATGAGCATTAAGCAGTTCCAAGATTCCTTTGAAGGGAAAAAGAGTTCACCACCTTCTGAAAGGGAGAAGAAAGGGAAAAAAAGTTCTGTCTGGGAGAATTTAACCTCAGTGTGGGCTTTATAAAAGATCATGCTAATATGTAAGATATGTAAACATTATAGAGCAATCAGAAACAAATGAAATGATGAATTCAGTTTAACAATATTCAGCTGTGGTGCAACTGCCAGAAGGCACTTTTTGTTATGAATAGATCATTTGGATGAGTTACAGACCAGATTTCAACCCTGGCGTGTGCTAGGAAAATCAATGTCAAACTATCTAAGATCAGAAGGTATCAGCAGTACATCTGGCAGTCCACAGAAATGAAAAATGTCTTTAAAATATATAATGCTATATAGAACTAAGCTAAAGTATGAAATGACCTGCTTAAATGGCACTAATACGAGATCTGTAATGTATTTAATTTAGTTTAGCCCTTCCCACTTGCCTCTCCCTCTAGAACAAAAACAGGCAAAAAAATCCACCTCTATTGTAAAAGTCTACATGGAAAACAGCACTACTTACCACTTATAGCCTAACTTACAGCTCATGTAAGTGAACCAGACGACTCAGTGCCTTTAATCCAAACTAAGTTCAGCTTTCAGGACTGTCATTTGGTACAATGACTAGAACAGAACACAGACCTTCACAGACGAGAATCACCTAGGCATACAGCCATCCCATAAAATGAGCAAGTCGCAATGCGAGATTTATTTTACTTAGCTTTGTTCTGCTAGACTAGCCATAATGATCAGGCACATGCTTGTGTTTCCTCCTCAGTTTTATGTAAATGTTACGGCAATCAGAGACAAGATAAAATAAAACACACCACACTGGTGAGAGCAGTTTTATGGAAGTATGAATTTCAGCAGAATTTTCTTCCTTAGTTGACACCATCTGCTTCTGGTGTAGGCTTACACAAATTCCGTACAATAACACTATCAGAGAATTTGGTTATTACCTGAAAAGTACATCTTTATATTAACAAGATATACTGGTATATATCCATCATCTTCCATTTTCATTTCTGCTTCCTAATATTGGGCCTTTGATATCTGGCAGCATTCTAGTGTTGCTATCAGATTCTTTATTTACTTGCAGCATGCCATAGAGAGAGAAAATCAAATTTCTGTGGAACTATTCTTAACTTACACTCACTTACATGGAAGCAAAATTAAGCCTTCATTCTACTGTCACAACTTTTTTAGAGTAACCATTTGCTAATGAGAAGGTAGGTTGGAAAACTTGTTTGAAAATCACCTCAGTTACCAGCTTCTATAGCCAGAAATTCAGAATAACAGCTGCTTTTGTTAGGCTAAGGCAGGTATGAAAAAAGATATAAGATATTAATGGAGAGTAGGGAAGGAAACAAGGAAAAGCACCATATCAGTCACCAACTAATAAATGCTCTTTACAGTTCTGGACTTTGATCATTGACAAGTCAAATACTTTCATTAACTTCTCTGCTGACTTTTAACTTTCAAAGTTTCTGACTGACTGTGGATTGAGAATACTGACATTCATTCAATTCAGGGGGTTTACATTGATGCATAAGATCCTGTATTAAGAAAACTGTATCATTTTGCTTCTGCTGACAGATGGGTCTTATATAGCTATTCGACCACAACTCTCTGACAAAGAATGAAAGAGATTCATAAAAAAAGGAGAGAATTCAAAGGGAAACCCAAGAATGTTTCATTTCTAGGTTTCTGGTTCAAACTTGGGTCATAGCAATAGCTACTGAATGTGTGATTTAATAACAGCACTTTCTGGTGGCATATATATTAACTGGGCGGAGTTGGGGCATGCAATTGTATTTTCAGTGAACTGATACCTACTCTAAAATCGCCATCCTGGCATTATTTCTCAAGCACTAAATGGGTTTAAAACTAAGCTTCCCCTTAACTCTGGAGGCAAGTCTTTAGATTAAGCCTATGGTGAGTACAGTCAGCTTCTTAAAATATATTTATTATTAGCAGTAATTACAAATTAAACACATAACAGCATTCAAGCTTTGCCCTGATGTAAAATATAAAGAAAATAAGGTCTTGGAATGCAAGAAATGTACTTCAGAACACAAAGGAAATTAAAAATTATTAATATTCCAATTCCTATAGGTCATATACCACCAGTAATTTATTTGATTATATTTTAAGCTTATGTCCCCTGGCCATCATCGGTTTGCTATGTAGTTGCATAGCTTGTGGTGGCAAGTCACATAGCTCTCTTCCATGTGACAGGTTGGCATCCCCTGGGCCATCCACAGTGACAGAGTTGCTCTCAATGATACTAAGACTAGGCCACAAAAATTTTTGCACAGGGCTAACTTCATCCCACTGGAAGCTTGAAAGTTACTTGAGCGACAACAAAATAGATACAGAACATGGACTTTGGGATTCTGCCTGAACACACCCATCCACAGATGATTTTGGTAATCTGTTTACATGCAGTTGAAGAATTCTGGTTTATGTGATGAAATCACTTTCACAAATGCCTTGCTGAATATGTGCTCCATCATTTGTTGCCAAGGCTATGTCACAGGTTTACCAAACCCAGAGACCTGGAAAGTTACTAAACCTTAGAAGCTCCCATTTAGTTATGAGAATGGCAACAGAATGAATCAAACAAAACAAAATTGTCCAACTATCTCTATTGAGGTTGTGCAACAACAAAAAAAAATTCAAAGACATCAGGCAATATTTTTGCAGTATAAGATACTGTAAGATAAGATTTCTGACTGTGGAGCCAGGCAAGGTTGAAAGAGAGAGACAGAAAGGCAGATATCATCCAAACCAGAAAAAATCATGCAAGAGAATCAAAGGGTTCTGGGCACTGCCCAGAGCATAAACTTATGGCCAGAGAGTGGCCTGTGGTAGGAAAGTTGAAACAGACACATGTATTCAGTATTATTTTTTTGCCCAAGTTGGTTTCTGTTATGTTGGCTGTAGTAAAGACATGTTTTTATGTCACTCGTGTCCCCTCACTGCCTTTAGTCTCAGGAGAGGTGAGTGTAAATGGTGACTGCTCACAGGACTGGAGCTCTGGCAGAGGTCTAGGTGCCTATTTAGTTCTCAGGGACTGAAGCAATCGGCCTGAGGGGTCTCGGAGGAGAGTTTACACCCAGAAAACGTAATTGAGCAGCTGAGAGAGAAGACGCTGATATTGCTTATTTACACACCACGATAACATTAAGAACACAGGTCCAGCACATTTCAGTCCAGCAGTTCAGCAAGGTTCCAAGTGCAGCAGACCCACAAAGGAGATGTATGACAATATTAAAACAAAGACCTTTTTGATTTTGCTGCTTATTCTGCACTTGGTAATATCACAAACTTGTATGACAAAAATCAAACCAATCACAGCCACAATAACACCCTTAAGTAAAAATTACAGGAATTAGAAACATACAGAGTATGCATCAAAATGCAGACTGGGATCTGAAAGTTCTGGTGATGATTGGAGCTTGTATTCCAGTTCAATCCCTGCTTTAGTTATTTTCTGGGAAAAACTTTCAGTACAACCTAAAACTAGAATTCACAGATGAATTCTTAGGGACTACTGTTACCTCTTATTCCAAATAGTAACCCTTATGAGAAGGGCAAATGTGAATGACATGCATGCAGAACTATTTCTAATTTTCTAAATTTTCCATAAAACATTAACTGGTCTACAAACTACAGACCAAACAAGGTATGTGATTAATGCCCAGTAAAGAAACCACACTCCCAGGGCAACTTGATTGCCTCATCTCTGAAAATATTTCAGGTGAGTTATGCAATGGGACTATATACCGCACAACCTGGCTTTATATCTAATAAGAATTAATTAGAGGAAAACTTCACTGAGATTATTAAACATTTCCACTGTGAGATTTTTATTCAAGGCTAAATAAGGAAAGGTATTGGAAAAATTTTAAATCTTGTCATTTTTAATGAAAGAATATGTTGCATCACAATAATATTAGTTATTCAACTTGTTCTTAATTTATGTTTATGGGTATAAAGAGAAATTCATCTGGACCAAGTGCTTCCAGCCTTGGAAGCCAAAGCCTCAACTTGTACAAACCAGCATATTAACCATCAACTTCCATGGAAATATGTCGATTTTTACTGTCTGTAGATCTAGGCTAACACTTGTATTTAGACACTTACATAAGTACTCTGATTTTCAAAAAAGCCAAAGACCCACATTTCCCATTGATTTCTGGCTCAAGAACTTAAAACATGAAGCCAGCTGTTAGGGATCCAAACGTGGACTGGGGCACCTACCCTTGGGAAGTATGTTGGCCCTAGTTTTTTAGTGTCTATAATTAAGAATGCTAGCAAATATCCATACAGGTGAGAGATACCTCTTCAAAAGAGGGACAGTAGATACTTAGATACAGAAGAAGAAGAAAGAAATCTGCCTGCTTCTGCATGTTCATGTTCTTCATTTCCTAAAAGTAGGGAACAAAAGAGTTCTTGAAGACAGCTCCTGCAGTCAGCGCTTTGCCTCTAAGAACACCACACTAGCTCCCTAAGCACGCTTCAAAAACTGAGAACTGGACATGACTTTACTAGACATGCTCCTCAGCAAGGATGACCACATACTGAGATGTTTACTGCTTTAAAACTAATCCACCAGCAGAAACTGTAAGGCAGTGTTTGGGGGTTTCCCCCCGATCCCAGAGGATCCTGGTTCTTAAAAGAGTTAAACACATCAGTTAAAATGTTGCTTAAAAGTGACAACAACAAAAAAATCAAATTTAGCGAATGCCCCCCCCCCCCCCCCGTTTTATTCAGCTGTATTTTATTTTACCTTTTAAAATGCAATAGATCAGGCCCTTGCCAAGAGCAGGGAGTGCAAGAGGTCACAGGCAGCACTTGTATAAGCAGCTTTTCTGGAGGTCTGCCACCAGACACCAGTTTGAAGTTGCATTTCTGAGAAAACCTTCTGACAATGGATGCTATGGGGCTTAACTAACTCACTGTACTCCTTATCAGAGCAACAGACCCCTCTACAAGGCAGCCCATTTTTAGATAGCAGCCAGGTCCAGCCTCTTCATCTAAGCTGACTGTGGGCATTTTATGCTTTTTTCAATATGCTGCATCAGTTTTCAGCCAATGATATGTATGGTATTAGTATGTCTTAGGGTACAGCCACATGAATAAATTATTATGGGCAAAACTAGGAGGTCAGTTGCCCAGCAAAACCACCTCTATTCATCATCTTTCTGTGGTGTATCGTGTGACAGATCCCAGGGACCTCGCACATTCCACAGGAAACCAGGGCCAGGAGTGCTACTGCAGAGTTGCTGAGATTGTGCAAATATACACTATAGATTACTCAGATAATTTCTTCATCTGCCTGTATTCTTATTACTTGATCATAGAAAAGGCTTTAAAAATTATCTTTTTTTTTTTAATACTAATCTTGTGAAAGAAGCTTGCAATGATATCAGCCTTCAGATATTAACCAGCAAACCTGGACCTGAGATGTGTTTTAAATAGAATAATATTTTTCACATTATAAAATCCCGCTATTTTCCTGAGGGGAAAATAGGGTGCCTACCTCTCCTACTGTAAACTTTTGACTTCCTCTCTTTGCACTCAAAACTCCAAATTCAAAAGCAGAATATAAAAGCAGGAAAAACAAAAACTATATTGGATGCAAAATGTTCTTCATTTTGTTTGCCTTACTATTATCTGTTTTAAAATGGTGAAATGTTAATAAAATATCACTTCTCTGCCAAAAAACGTATTTTTATAAATCTCCTTTTCAGCCAGGAAAAGATGTTAGTAAAATGAGAGACAGAGAGAGAGAGAGGAAAATTTTAAGCATAATTAAATCAAATAGGGTGAGTATATGTTTTATTTTCACTATATGTTGCCTACCTCATCAGGGCAAGGAAACTCAACTGTAAGAAAGTCGAGTTTGGCTCACTGCGTTTAGGGCTGCATTAAACATTTCCAATTAATTTTCTCCTCACAAGGACAGAACAAAAACAGAGCGGGTACTCCAGTTCAGAACTGGTACTGAAATCCAAACAATATATAATACTTAGCCACCGAACTCTCACAAGGCTACCAGCCTTGTCCTTGTAGCTCCTTCCTGTTCAAACAAATCTTCTCCTAGCTGTACATATGGGCCTGTCCCTTCATGCACTTTTTGATAAAAGCATAAGAGAGAGACTACAACCTATATTCTCATTATCTCTCTATGTCTATGTCGTAATAAAGGAGTTGTGAGGAGGATTAGAGATATCACAAACACATGACCTATGACCCACTGTTTAAAAGCAGACAATGCACCATGGAAAAAAGCTGCAAGGAAGCGTTAGGAGATACAATGCATCTCTCCGCCACTTCATCTTATCTTTATCCAGGAGCACTCTGGCCACACAAGCTGAGAAGGCCACACCTGAATAATGTGTTCTTCAAGTCATGTTTCAATTGTTTGCTGAAATTTGCCTGCTGTTTGCAAAAGATGAGAGCTGTAACACGACATGAGTGTTTGGAAGCTGGCCACTTAAAAGCACAAGCTAGAAGAGGAGCATGGCTTAATGGCATCCGTATCAGGAGCATTAAGTAATCACCCTACCATGCCACCTGTAGCCACTTGTGAGACAAACAATTAGAGAGGGGAAATATAAAATTCAATGTTCTGGAACAGACAGAAACTTCTCAACCTTCTGTGAGAACCACAGAGAGCTGGCAGATTTCTGCCAGTGATCTCCTGACCATTGAGTGATGACTTTACAGACCCACTGTGAGCAGCAGACCCTCATGTTTGCATTCATGTGGGTAATCCACCCACGAAGCACTAAAAAAACTTTGAGTCATATATATATGAATCAGGTTCATTAACATCACATGTGATGGAAGAGAATGGCAGCTTGGGGTTAGGTAGCTCTACCATCTTGGAAGTTGGATCCCGAGACTCTTGTTATGAAGAGGCAAGTCCTGAACACTGTTCAGGTAAAACTGAAACCAATGAACAGAAAATCTGAGCAGTAAGATCTATCATTCAAATTGAGCAACAGGCAAAAAGATCGAGATGGTAGAGAAGTACTCCTGAGACCAATGGGCTGGGGAGGCTGCTTGTGATCCAACAGATGATCTTCTAAAAAGATATCATAAACTAAAAGGTGTTAGAGGGGTAGATGTACTCATTTCCTTTGTAGAAGAATGACGCTGTTTTCTCTGTAGAAAGAAGAGTTTTATGAGGAACTGTAAGACGGTTGAGACACCGCACCCAAGAACTGAGAACCATCCCCAGAGAGGGGCTGGAGCAAGTGGATCAAACAGCTTCTGTATCAGTACAAGGAGAGGCCAGGAGGGTCTAGAGAGTAGTTTCAGATTAAGTTAGGTCATTCAGAGTCATATGAGATAGGTCTCCAGAAGATCACAACGGGAGCAGAGAGAAGTCTAAGCACAGCATCCGCCTCTAGAACTGTCCCTGGGTTTGCTCTCCCCAGACACAGAAAAACAATACCATTGTCCTCAACAGAAAATTTGCACCCCTGTAAGTTTTTATTCCTCGGGTGTGAGGTTAACCTCCTGTGTTTATTCCAGGAAGCAAACTTGGAACTAAGCCTGGGACAACTTGAGAGTTTCAGCCCTGGAAGAAGTTAAATAAGAAGTAATTCATGGGTAATCATTCCAGATGCATTCAGTGTCCGCCATTTCCATCTGCCTAAATCAGAGATGCAAGAACTTCAAATGCCTTATCAGGGACCCCAACCGAATGCTCAGCTTTGAAACAAAACCTTTAAACTAGATGAATTTTGACGGTTCCAAGCTTGAACGTTCACATATATTTACTTCTGCCTTTTATCAGTATCCATTAACATTAAGCGTATTTTATGTTTCGGCTTGGGAAAGTATACAACAGGCACATAGTAGCATATAATCCTTCTCTTTGTATTCCCAAAGGTCAAGGTCTCTTACATAAATTGGCAAAAAAAGACCTTTAATCTGTTAAATTGTTTTCAAGATCCAAAACAGAAAAAAAAAGCCCACATTTGTGACGGATTCAGAAGCTTTTTGCTAAGCACTTAAGCACGAGCGGTTCTGCATTGATTTATTTTATTGTTTTATTTAGTGAAATGTCTGGATACAGATATACAGATTAACCTTTTTTTTTTTGCTCATATTTACTGTGTCGCCTTCCTTGAAATGGGAACTACAAGTGTTTTGATAAATGGACTGAAAGGTTGTCTGGTTACACCATAGCTTCTGCTGTGTCCTCTGCTGAAATGCTATTATGTACCCTTCTAAAGCAATGCTGCTTCATGACTCACAGCAGTTACTTCTGTGCCTCTCATAACAATAGCTCACTGGGGATATAGGGCCTCAAACAATTTATACCACCCATTTATTTTTACTTCTCTTCCAATGATAGATACTCACTGTCACAAAATGCCAGTTTATGTGAAGATTATAAATCTTCCAGCACAGACAACTAACTGCAGGCCATTTTAAATATGCACTTTATAACATTACAATTTGCTGCTATGCTAAATTAAACTCCTCAAAGCTCATCACAATATGAACTAACTCTTCTCAATGTTTAAAAAAAAAAAAAAAAAGGCAAAAAGTCAAACCAACGATCCATACAGCCTGCTAACCTGTTGTTCACCATGGCCAGTAACAGATGGCTTAGGGAAGAGCATAGGAACAGGGTAAACATAAGATAATTCTTCCCCAGAATGTCCTCCCAGACTCCAGTGAGTTGAGGTTCAAGCAAATTTCTGTTCTTACTTCCAACCAACACAAGAGACCGAGTCTTCAAAAGTGACAGTCTGAGATTGCAAACAAAACACATTTTTCATGAATGTTAGCAATCTCTCCGTAAAAAGCTCCATTTGTGCATTAGAAAAGAAACTTACTATAATGCTGACTTGTAGATCAGTATAAATCTTTTACAAGAACACTGGAGTTTTTTAAGTGTCTCAGAATTATTCCTTTAGCTCACAACCTTCAACTTCAGTTCTGGTTCCTAAACAAAGACGCCTCAGATACCACTTGCAGCACTCTCTTATTTTAGGAGACTAGTGAGACCTCATCGCAACCTGAAAGGTTAGGAACTGTGCACATGGAACAGCTGTGTCACAAATACTGGTGGATGCTGCACCTCACTCACCAGATACAAAAACAACTCCACCTCCAAATGATATTTAGGAAAACCCCACCAAGCCTCCCAGCCAAACCCTGTGTCATCCAAGGCAGGCTCAGTCCTTGTCACTGTGGCTAGAAGACAGCAGTGCGACACGCTGGGCCAGCACAGAAACAGAGGGTCTCCATAAGAGGTTTCTAGCACTGACCTTTTCCCAAAGAGCTGATGGCAGAATTGTGAACTGCAGGAAGATGTGAGCTATCCTGCCTCACACCCCTTCCTGGAGATTGTATCGTAAGATCCTTGTCTCCTCTTGAGAAGTATTTTCATAGTTATATATAATATGCATGCTAAGTAGTCCAAGTCTTGATAACCCTAATCCAGTCAACTCATTGTTATCACATGTTGACAGTCCTGAAGAAGTTGGAGCTTAGTAGCTGATGTGACAGAAATTCCAAGGCAAGGGTGGGAAAGAAAGCTCAGACGTGACATTTGAACAGGAAACTCAAGGGGGTTTTGCATGTAGGTATTATTCCTAACCTTATTATTTATGGGGGAGAATTATTCTTCAAAACCTGCAGCTCTTACTGCAACCAATGGGAAATATCAAGGGAAACCAAAATCTTTTCAAATGAGGTCTGGTGTATTTATCTAGTCTGCATGCCCTTCCCACATACCTTAAGGCTTTCCTTATTTATTTATTGCATAAAACAGTTCATTTTAGAGATTTATTTTCCTTTTTCACCATTAGGTGAGTATTCCTTCTGTATTAGTGAAAGCCACTACCAACAATAGTATCATCTTTGCAGGTAAAATAAATCTTCTGCAATACCCCTGAGTTACTGGAAGCAGATTTACATTATATGGGATATGCTATCACACACTATTTTAAACATATTTTTAAACATTTGAATAACTAAATGGGTAAATCCTGAGAACCTTACTTGGTGTTTATTCAGCCCTTACTTACTGAGACAAACTCCCAAGGACAGAGTAAACACTGAGAGAGGACCTCAGGCCTTCACCCACAGTTATAAACAATGAACTCAGCATAAACTGTGATTCCCGGCTGACGCTGGGGGGAAAAAGCAGCAGCTAATGCCTCTTCTCATTTTGCTTCCAGAATGATTATATGAGAAGAGATTTACTTTCTCCCTAATAAAACTTGCCCCATCTAAGATCTTCCCCCACCCACAGCTGGAGCAACAACAGGAAACTTAGATGAAGAACTACTGATTCATGACAGGCTGAATAAAATTGGAAATAGAGGAAAAAACCTTAGTAAGAGGCCTACTGCCCAAATACTGATGAAGTCTGCCTGACTGGGAGATCTGTTGCTGTTAAGAAAAGTAAAAAGATACTTAGAAATACCATTGCATCTATAGCACCCTGGACCATGGAGTCCTTAATACCCAGCACTCACATATCACGCCTTTCATTAGAAAGATCTCTGTCTGCACAGCTTCGGTTTCATGCTCATATTGCAAGTGCGTAAACTAAGGAAAGGCAACAATCTGACAGAATCATACAGCAAACCAGCAACACTAAACAAAATCAGGGATTTTGACCCCAAATTCCACACTACTCATTGCAAGTATGGCTAATTCCAAAATTTTAAAACAGAAAACTATTGTTTTTCATACAATTATTGTATTCCCTTGAAAATGCTACTTAATTATTTCAGGGCCTGGAGACAACCTAACTGATGACCAAGGACATCCCTTATCATATCTCATTTCATTTGTATTTTAGTTATTCCTTTTACAGTTCAGTTAAGTTCTGGTAAGAAAAGGAGCACAAAAAGAAGTCCTTTTTGTTCACCATGAGATCTAGACACATAGAATAAGCAGGCTGTTTAATAAATTCATGCCTTCTCACAAAAACAAGATAAACAAGGGATCTGGAAAGGCTATTCATTATACATAAACATGCTTGTGATCTGAGAGAAATCCCCTATCCAGCTCTCCTCAGAACAGAACACTCCAGGAAGACACTCAGGTTTGCTCAAGACTGTGGGCTTCAGGCTAATACATTCTTCTAGGTCTAGAGAGGAGCAATCAGAATTGGTTAGTTTGCAGCATTGATGGGAGTGTTGTACCTGTCAAATCTGATATCATCACTTCGAAGAATACAGAAAAAGAAAGATAAAAGTCTTCTGTTATAACAAAGAGCCACTGCTGCTGCTGGACTTCCATAAACAAAATCAAGAATAATGATACATAAAGAATGAATCAAAATTAAGTTGCTTTACCCTGTCCCCTACAATGGACTGATGCTATGCTATCTGAACATTGATGAAAGAAGACAATTTTATAACTTTCCTAGCTACAGAATACAATCCCCTTCCTACAACAGAAGAAACAAAATCCCCCAAACTCTATTAAAATATACAACTGTTATAGTTAGGAAATAAAGGTGCAAGACCTGCTAACAGGTAACCTTCAGTCCCATACTGCTTTAAGTAGAGAGGCCCAAATCAGGCAGCCCAGTATTTCCAGCAGCCAGACCAGATAGATCTTACTAGTGTCAACATAAGTACATAAGAAGCTCGGTCTCTCTTGCTCACTCTTTCTAAGGCAAAACATGGGGAAAGGAGCGAGGAACAGGAGAGAAGCCCTATTAGCAGTCAGACCTGGAAGAAGCCCAACATAAGCCTTTATATCCATTGTGCTTACACCAAAAAGAAGAGAAAATCCAAGGAAGGAAGAAAACAGATCTCTGGTTTACACATTGTTTATCATATAGTGCAATATACTACTGCCTGTAGTGTGTAAATGCTATCATTTGAGAACACGGAAGAACTTTGCATCATACAAGGCAAAATTTCCAACTCAGATGTCACACACTCCCAAAGCACTGGCTAGGTGCAGTTTGTGAAAGTAAAGACATAACAATTAAAAACCTACTAAACTATGAAGTGCCTCAGTCTCCCACCTAATAAAACTGGAGTAACAGTTCCTACTCTCCTACCCCATTCATTCACTGTTTCAAAGAACCCCAAGACCACCAAAGAGAAGACACTGCAGAAAGGCTTAGTATTATAAATCCAACACCCTAATACATGGCTCTGTGTCACACAGGGTAGTTTGCAGTTAACTGCAGTATGGAAACCACCGCATGTGCGAATTTTCTAAGCAAGTGTTTTCACTGATGTCAGTGAGACGTCACTAGAATATCAGCCTATAGTCTCCAAGCAGAATATTTTTCAAAGCATTCACTCTGTCCACATCTATTCTTTGAGTCTTTGAACTCAAATGATCTGTCCACAAAAGGGAAGGAGAGTTGACTGCACAGTTTTCTGGACACGTTACTAAGCATTATCTAGTTTATGTGCAATAGAGATTGTATTGCTTTCAGCTACATTACCCTGAACAGGTTGATTACCAGCAAAGCGATGGTGTGCAAAACTTGGATGTCTCTGACAGGCATACACTAAACAGGAACGTCCTATTCTCCCAGTCACCAAGGCATACCTTGAGCTTTGAATTATGTCAGGCCAGGAACAAAGGAATCTTGCTCATAACAGAAACTTCTAATAACTCATTTACCAAGAAAGCCTCCCTTTCATCTCTGCCAAGCTTTAGGAAAGGCTGGGAGGCAAGCAGAAATAAACATTATACAGACTCACCACTGCTGGCTCTAAAGTAAACTCTCCAACTTCCTATTTACATTTCAAGATCTTAGGCTTTGTGGTTTACTAGTTCTGCAAGTAAGTGCTTTGGGTTTTGGAGGCTGCCTGCACATGATCTCCCACCACTACTGAAGTCTTCCTAGCTTTTATTAATATAATAAGGAGGTCAGAAAAGCAACAATCTTTTATATACCCTGCTAGCAGAAATATTTTACTTCTCGCCTTTTAAAAACAAAACAAAGCAAGCAAAGCGTACAATGTCAAATTAATGCCAGCAAAGGGGATATTACAGTTTCGTTTGTTTCTTTTTCAAACCAAGGATGCTAGAACATAGAATGAGACAGTCTCATTAAAAAAGGGTGTGGAGGACTTCTTTGAGGGACAAGTAGAAGGCGGAGGCAATTTTATGGCTATATAACCCTTCCAAGGCCATAGGCTGAAAAGGCACCTAAATAGGCTCTGTGACCTTTTCCTCGGAAGGCTAAATCTGTGTACACTAAGGACGGGCAACCTGTAACAACAGTCGTGAAGTAAATGTGGTTTTCATTTCATGCAGCCCTCCCTGAATGTAAAACATCTTCATTAGCTGGGAAGTCAGCACTGTGACTGCTGCCAAATTCAATATATAAGCCGGCAGAACTGAGCTGAATGAGGACAGAGCAAGGGAGAGGTTCCTGCGATAGTAATTTATTTCTCCCATTTGAAAGACACTACCTCTGTGACTCATGTGCAGAACAGGCCTTACAGAAGAGCAGAATATTAAAAAACCAAGAGGGCAGGCGCTTATCAATTTCATAAAGCTCTCACAGAACATTTCAAAAACGTGTCCAGGCTGCCCTAGCTTCAATAGTTTTGCTTTTATTTTTTTTCCCATTGCATTCCTCCCCCTTCTCCCCACTCGCCTGACCCTCCGAAACCCAGCCCCTTTCCCCTGGTCAGGAGAAGGACAAATTGCTGCCTTTGCTAAACCCTGGGTCACAGCCAGTTGGCACTCAGACACGTTGCCCTGGGCTTCTGGCCCTGTCCCCTCGGAGACTGCACGTTTCACGTCAGGGCTGCATGTGCAGCAGTGACTGAAGAGCGCGAGGCTGAAGTGCTGCACGCAGTCCTCCGACTCGCTCTCCAGAAGCGCATTGCTTAGTGCCACCCCACTAGATTAAATATAGCTGGCAAGGCAAGTACCAGCCTATTTAGTCCCTGCAAGTTTTCCCCTGATCACAGATGATTTCAAGCAGCTGAGGAGTCCCTGTGTGGTAATTACTCAGAACTCTGCTGCTTTAACAACGTGGCATGTTCTGAAGAGGAGACTCTCGTATCAGAGCCAAAATACACTGAATCCACTTGCTGGTCTGGCTCCCACTGAGATTACAGAGATCAGGCTATGAGAACACTTTGAGCCAGCATGTCTCTGCAGTCTCCACTCCAGGATGTACTGCAAAGGACACGTACTGTGCATGCTTTGGGGGTGGAAACGTGCTTTACACTCTATTTGTGTGAACAAAGCTGGCAGCTTGGGCGGATATTGTAGAGCAAAGAAGCTCTATTGTGTTTGCCAGTCATCACGAGAATCAAATGAACAAATTTAGAATAATCAAATTGGGCTGAAGTTCCTTTAGCAGAAAACAGGCAAAGACTAGTCAGGCTTGGTAAAAGAGAGTATGGGATATTCTTCCTGAAATAATCCATAGTAAACACTGGGAGAGCAAAATGATCTGCCCATTTTGCTGCTCGTGTCTTTGCTCAAGCTCTGTCTTTTAGATCATGTAGTAAATCTGAAAAGATAGAAGATAAATTACTTGTGCCTCTCCAATTTAAGAAATGACTAAATTATAAGCTTCAAACCACATACACATTATCACCCAGGGAAAAAAGAATTGCGCACCAAGCCAGGTGAGTCAGTTCCCAATGACAAGAGTCAGAGTAGTAACAAAAACAGATGCAAAGGAAGAGACTCCATCTAAACCTGAAAAGATTCCCTGATAATCCCCCAAAAGAAGTTCAGAGTACAGAGAGCTGATAAAGAAGAAAGAATGGCTGAGGAAGCGCACAGATCACCAAAAGAAGACAGAAAAATGTATCTGAGACTCTGGATAGGAAGGAACACAAACCTTGTATATTTGGGACTCAAAATGCCAGCAAATTCACACCCCTCCTGCCTTGGTAGGCTGAAATCAAGCCAGACAATGTTCCCATTAGAAGCTGTCCTGGCTACTTCCTTCAGCTGTGAATCCAAAAAGGTGTTAGAGGAAGAATGACAAATATTTTCATAATGGAACAACTGTTCTGGGACAAGTGCAAAGCAGAACGCTGATCTCTAAGTGCGTCTAACCCACCACAAAACAGGCAGAAATAGAGAGTTTATACACATTTTATTAACAGGGCTATTTTATTCAATACGCATAAATAGCACATATCCTGTATGCATACAAGATTAGCAAGGACCCCATACTGCAGACAACAAAAGAGAAGATGGGGTGTTGCAAAAGAAGATCCCTGCTCTCTCTCACAACGGACTTCAATATTTCTGAAACTTGCAGTTCTGCATTCACATCATCCTTGTCCTCCATAAAAGTCCCAGTCTGGGGGAAGAGGCACTATGCCCTAGTGACTCTGTAACCCTCAGCACTCTCAATTTTCCCACTCCAGAACTACCATTTATTTCTGCTTACCATTTTAAATTACTTCAAATTCCTTTCACAACCTCTGGTTACCAAAACCCAGTCCCAGTCTGTTAGGTGTCACGTAAGTTTACTCAAACCTGTAGTCTCTTTGACAAAAACCTCACAGTCTAATGAAACATTTTACTTTGAGGAAAAGAGAAGTTTTATTATGTGAATTTAGTGCCCACAAGAAGAGTCATATGCTGATACCAGGTATGGGAACCTGCAAGATTTATCTACCAGAAAGAAGGAGTAGTACTGCTAGATCACTTGCTCCAAGGAATACCAGGAAATTTCTAGGTACAAGTACCCTGTCACACTGGTCGTTCATATTACTGTTTTGCTTTTGCTATCTGGCACCTGTGAGTTAACTCAATTCGTGGTGGTTTTACACACCTACAAAATGGCAAGCATGCTTGTGTTCAGGACTGGGACAAGATAATACAGATATCTGTACCTGAAATCCCTCTGATCACATAAAACAAAGGATTTTTGAAACCTTTAAAATATCCCATAAAACCCGTAAGACACTGGCAGGAAGACAAGCTTTTAGGGAAACCAATTACCTTATTCCCAGAAGTTAGGGCATGTCTGTTAGACCCTTGCAAACTACTAGTCAAGAATAACACGCAAGCTCCTATTTCAATGCCTCAAACCTGCTGCTATTTTACTGTGAAAAACTACTCACACATTTTGTGTAGTCGCCATGGCTACACAAGGAAAGTCTCCTAAAAGTTCCAAAACTAAATGTGGGTGCTGGAGCTTAGAGACCCTGTCTGCAAAGCACGATGACATGCAGCAGCCCACTCAGAAAAGTCAGCCACTGAGGATCGGTCACTTGAAAGGAATACCTACGATGCACAGCCAGATCAAAGCTACAGCAAATGAATCCCAGCCCTAAACTAAGAGACAACCCTTCGCAAATAAAAGGACAGCTTATTTGCCATTACAAATGCAAATTCTGCCGATGACTTTTGCTAGGGCAAAGGAGGCAGCAGAGAATCATGTAAAATGAATAACTGTCCAAAAATATTCAGAAAACCATCTCTTCTTTTCTTTTTCCTCATGGATAATGGATGAGCCCTGAGGTGGCAGTGACTTTCAGCAACTACCAACTCAGACCTGGACTTGGATCAGTAACCTAATTACAACATGCTTTTCGCTTCTTTCATGAGCTATTCAAGTATCTCAACAGAAACACAAAATGCTTTGTGTGTGTCTGATTACCCCAAACTGTCAGTGGTTAATTCCAAAAGCGTATCCTCACTTAAAAATGGTAGTTCTACCACAAATTAAACTATTATAGCCATGAGTAAAATTAGGTTCCACATTTGTACTTTCTAAAATATCAAAGGCATGATTAGCAAAGTCTTTTGTTCAAGATCTCTAGAGTCCTTGAGGTAATGAAAACTGGGTCATGGAGTAGTTTCTCTTAAAGTAAATGCTGTGTTCAAGCAATACCTGCTTCTGTGACTCATGGAGTATTTGGTCTAGAGAATGGAAATACTGTACTGACACACATACACCAATAGTACCCCTGCCCTCACCAAAAAAGGAGGAAGGGAGGGGGGAAGAAAGGCATAGCAGATGATCCGAACAGTTTCCTGTTACGATCCCTTGAAAGAAATCCAACCATACTTTCACCCTGCTTTCTGTTTTCTGAATTTCTCCTGACAGTTGGCTCTTTCGTTTGCCAGAACCACAACAAAGGACGGCCTTGAGTTTCCACACAGGCCATTTTCTCCCTCTCTCGTCTCTGATCATCTCACAAAGGTATTATTGTTGCTGGCTCACTGGGGCTCAGTGCACCTGAGGCAGATCAAAGGCACTTTTTAATGCCCGCCTGACCACACAGGTCTCTCTCCCACTGCATTAAATTAAACTCGATGATTAATCTCTGTAGCCCTGAGGGTCCCTTGGTGCACACGGAGAGAGAAAATATATATTTCTATCAAAACACAAGTATAATATACTTTCATTTTATAGCCCTAATTAAAAAAAGGAACAGCTAATTTCAGCCAAATGCAGCTGCATATAGGTCTCATTAAAACACAAATACAACTGCTCTGTGTGCTCTGCATTCACTTCATACAGTCTATGCAGGTAATAGATAAAAGAGCAGTAAACCAAAGTTCTTTCACAGATTAAATCCAGAGAAGTTTAGAATTTGCTTATTGTCTGCTGGCTAGAGTTTGTTATACCTCTGAGCAGATGAGTGAAGGAAGGCAGTTAAGGAAATGATTATAAAATGCTGAGTAGTTACATTTAAATAAAAATCTTCTTAAATCTAGCCAAAACCTACGCAAGTATCTATTCCCGAGTTTGCACTCAAGTGATTAAAAGAGCCTTAAAAGGTTCTCCCTTGTCTATGGTGTACAGTCTCTGTATGACTTTGGGGTTGCTTTAATGACAGAACAGAACATTGATTAACATCAACATGGACTTTATCATGTCACTTTTGTTACATTAGCATATTTAATGGAGCCATATCTCTCACGGTTGTGAAGTATGCACAAAACAAGTGCCGTGAAAGTGTATACTGATATGCCATGCTCTAGTTTGGGAAGCAAAACAAACTATAGTTGTGAATTGGGTGTATGTTATAACTTACCAATAGACATATATTAAAAATTAATAAATAACCACACACATGTCCTTCTCCAGGGCTAGTTATATTAAAGGAGTAAGTTAGAGCCAGCTGGCCCATTTCCAGCTGCTCAACATTGCCCTTAGACTTTCTGGGGAAACTGTCTGCGAGCTCCTCGGCTCATTTCAGTCCAGTATTACGTCTCTATTAACCCAACTCATTTTAACAATTTCAACTAACTCAGCTAAATGAAATGGGTTAGGAAGAGTTCACACAAACAGCTGCTTCTGAAAGGGCAGAAACCTCCATCAAAAACCTGGAAATAATAAAAGTAGTGGCAAGCTCGAAAGGTGACTTCTTCCCCTAGAGCTGGTTATTTGCAGGATGCCCTACCTGCCCTGTCATAGAAAAAGAGATACCAATGTAATTTTTCAGAAACAGAGTAAGCTAAGAGTGGTGGAGTTGGAGGTTTGAAACTCTTGCGTAGGGAGGAATTCAAATATATTCCAATTGGTCTACAGGATTTAAGCCTTTGTTAAATGCTGTGCTTCACAATACTAGGATTATTCACATCTTTAAATTCAATCATGTGCTAAAATGCTTTGCTGAACTACAATCCATGTGACAAAATCACCATTTATTCATGCTCAAGATCACCACGTATTCATGCTGTTACTACAAAGACAACTTAACTTACTGTTAAGCCTGACATTTTATTATCAGCTTCCTTTCTTTTAGTCTACTGGAGATCACTCTCCATGAAGCATGTCAGTCCTCTCTAAAAACCTCTAGCACTCCCATTGCCATTTGCTCATTTTGGAAAAATCCAAGTTATAATCAGTCTAAATTTAAGGCCGAAATGAGTTTTAAATAAAAAATGTGGCAGAAAAGGGTACTTATCTAAATGGAATGCTTTCAGACTCATACATTTTAAAAAGGTATAAATTTCAAAAGCAGACACTAAATTTTAATTGCAATCTCAGAAAAAGCTTTTGTATTAATTCACTGAGAAAAATTAGCAAAGTGAAAATTGCTTATTGGGGGGTTTCTTTCTTTTTAGTCATGATATGTATCATAATTCTATACATCATGGCAACTTTCAGAGGTAGAAGGATTTATATTGATTAAGTGAAGAGGTGGGGGAGAAGGGCTGTGACTGAAGACATGCACTCCTCCAAAGACACTATTCTGTAACACATTAGTGACAAGCTTGTCACGGATAACTCAAGCTCAGAGTCTTTGGCTCAGATTTCAGGCTGCTCTTTAAGCCACTCTAGCATCGTGGTTTTTACTTACCATGTCATTTTTCAGTATTGATTTCTACTACTATTAAAGTTCTTGCTTGATAGCAAATGCATGGTAATATATAATTAATATCCAAAGGTAAAGATAAGAGTTACCAGAAAAAATTCAAGGAAAAAGAAAAGGGTGAGAAGGACAAAGGTCATTTTTCCCTTCAAAAACATTAGTTAGTATCTTCTGTACAAATTAGGACTATGCATACAACCTACCCCCATGTGGCATGAAGATGTTCCACAGATCATAGCAACTCGGGCTGTAATTGGCTGGTTCTCACATGGCAGGTTATGTCCTTTCACATCTGCTCCAATTACTCCTATTAAAATAAAATTAAAATTCTATTTTAAAGAAGAGCAAGCCAACCCTCACAAAACACAGCTTTTCTGCACACAAATAATTGCCGAGTATCTCACACCACTGCCACAAAACAGTCATCTTAGTCAATAAGCAAAGTTATTTTATCAGATCAGATTAAAATGTATTTTTATTCCAGATACGTGAGGACACAAGATGATTTCTTCTATGTTCATGTTTATCATCATAATTTTTAAATGTTATTTTGACTATAACCTGACTTTTATTCTCTTAGGTAGTACGCTAACTTGCAGACTAAAAGACTGCCCTGTTGTGAAAGGCAGTACGGTAGACTGCAGATATGTTTATTTGTTCACGGTTTATCATGCATATACCGTATGATGTGTTTTGTCAGGGGATGAGTTGGAGAAAGGGGTAACTTGGCAGGAGACTGGAAGGCTGCCAGTTTTGTTGTCTTGACTGCTGCTGCTCTTCTGTCCATGTCAGACAGAACCATCTAAAGGAAGAGAGATTACTGCTTCCCTTAGAGGAACTATGCTTGGCTTTTAGGAGCTTCTGCGTGCAGGACAGGACAGGACGGAGGACAAACTCAGCAAGCACTCAGCCTGCAGCAGAAACGTATACCCAGGAGATGCCAGAGAGGAGCCAGGAGCCTGCTTACAGAATGGGGCAGACCTACAGCCAAGCTTCAGCATGCATTATGTCCTGCTTAATTCACTTAAGGGGAGGCTAAAGTGGAAATCCTGCCCTCTCCTCCTCCTCGGCTGCATTCTTGTACCACATTGTGCTGCACCCAGCAAAATGCAGCAGCCCAACAAGTAATATTCTTTTGTTTGTCTTTTTTTTTCTTGAGCATTACCTTTCAACTGGCAAACTGGTCACCAGACTGTGCATCTGCATCTGCAATGCGCAGTCTGGTGACCAGTTTGCCAATCCTGCTAAAAAAAAAATAAATCTTTCTCCTCACTGTAGAAGGAATATGAAAGCATTTGCTGGACACTGTGAAAGATGCCAAGTGTAACTGGCTGGTTAGTATGCGACTTTTCATTAACACCTTCTTGTTTAGGTCACCATTGCAAGATTCTGTTATTAAATCGGTCTGTTGAGGTTTGTCTTATCGTGGTTGCCATTTCTGTTATTAAATCGGTCTGTTGAGGTTTGTCTTATCGTGGTTGCCATGGTTACCATGGTATTATCATCGTTGGAAGTTACCTAAATAATCAGAAAATTAAAGTCTAAAACTGTACAGTCTTTAAAAATCTGCCCTTATGCCCCTTTACCCTAGCTGGCTTGTAACTATGTATAGCATAGCTGTCACACACAGAGTTTATTTGTAAGGAACAAAAGAAAGCTGCAAGTATGGCTTCTACCTCTTATGCTTTATTTTTCACTGCTCAAACACAGACATGCATGAGTTCATATTAAGAATTTTGGATAGGGTTCTCTAAAAGGCAATTTCCTGTACTAGGCAACACTATTAGAATTTCTTAAAGGAGCTAAAAATATTGTTCACACTTCAGAGGGAAATCTATTAAACTGAATTGTCAGCATATGTTGCAAATGTATTTTCATAAACAACACAAAATTGAAGAGCCTCGTGTTTAGATTTTTTTTAATCACCAAGAAAACATGCATTCTGCAAAATACACATTCTGGGCCTTTTTGAAATCAGTGGGATTTTGTCAGTGGCTTTACTAGTGTTTAGAGTTGCTAGAGTCTTCCTATTTGTGATTAATTGAAGTCAGACAGCAAATAAGTGTGGAACATTCTCATAATAATGAAAGCTTAGATATGTTATTTGCTAAAAATAATTTAATTGCTGTTATAAGTCACTTTCACCTTTATCTTAGTTGGAATTTTTCATACTCTGAGGCACACTCAAAATCTTTTGAAGATTCTCAAGAGAGACTGAGAACAAGGAGTCTGTACACCACACAAACTGCAGGCGAGATTTTAGAAAAGCAGGCAATCCTTAGTGTGCATACTTTTGGATCTCTGCAACAGTGACACAGTATTTTAGATACTGTACAATAAATTATCTACTTTTGCTGAAACAATGCCGTTGTCTTTTTAAAAGGTGCAATGTAAACATTATTTTTATGAGGCCAGTCCCAAAAGACTGGCCTCCCATACTCACATTTTTATCTGTAGGTTCTTTTAAATTGGTACAGTAGGTCGAAATGTAAGACATAGCGACTCAGCTTTTAGATTTTTACTTTTCCATAATAGGTATCAGATGGACTGATTCAGGAATCATAGAAGGCCTCCACAGACATACGTATTACACAATTCTTTATCTTTACCTTATCTTACTCAAAACTTTGAAGCCTTCGTAAACTTCAGGAAGCTGTCCAGCAAAAACACACTTTATATCCAGCCAAAAGCAGATCTGAACAGTGCATCAAATTTTATTAACACTGAAAACAAGATGTCCATCATGTCATATTGGTTTAGCCTGCAGGATACGAAAGAGCCCTTTTCATTACTCTGCTGTGACAGAGTATTTTTTAAAAAAACAGCAGAATGTGTTCAAGAATAAGAATAATGACACCCACTGGATGTTGCTGTCCCACAAACTAATCTAATGCTTACTAATACACAAGTCATATCCTTCAAACAAATTGTAAACCTCAGTATTTCAATACAGATCACAGCAGAGTAAGCACTAAAACACACAACAGTACCTTTTCAAAACAAGTTTTACACCAACTACAAGAGTTACTTATTTCCAGTACTTTCACATTTTAGTTCTGTTTCAAGTATCTCTTCTCTATTTTCTTTTCTTCTGTGCCCCTTTTATCATTATTAAAAGATTAATATGCTTTAGTGCATTGCCATCCTTAATATCTTTTAATCAGAACACAGTTTCACTTCCTAGTTCTATTATCTGTGTTCTCCTTTTGCTTTTCTGTTTTTCCTTCAGGATTTTGAGCTCTGTATTTTACACACTGTAGGTTAAACTAGACTTCAAAAAGGTTAAGGTTCTTGTTATTAACACCTATGGATGAAGGAGAGCTATTTGGTATTTGAGATGTAGCCACACTATTCATTCTCTTTACATACATTTGCACTCCCCAGTTCTCCTTTTGCTCCTGCTGTCCCCTTTTGCTATCCAAATCTTTTCCTTTTTATTGTCTTTTCTACCAGTTTCCCCATCTATTTATTACCCTTCCCACATTCAAGAAGGATGAGTTCCATCTTAAATCTTCCTTTTTTCCCAGACTCTACTCAGTTATGGTGTGATTAGCATGCAGGTTCTCCCACTGCATTACTGACTTTTCCCTCTGTGATGTGCCTCTCCCTCTCTGACAACAACCTCTACATTTTTTTTCTCCTGGCAATGATTTCAGTAGTCTGCTAGTGTTGCCATCTGAGAAAACATATTCTGATAAACAGGACTAGCATAAGCAGGCTGTCTCTATCCACTGAAGTCTTACTCTGGTGGACGCCAGTAGCTATATATTTCTAATGTTAAAGTTTCTTTACAGAATTCTGTAACAAATGAACAGACAGTTGCTCTCTATTCTTCTTTAAATTCAATTCACTGATTTCAGCACACAAAATTTACTGGGCAAACTTTTTGTGCTCTGAATCCAGTACTCACATAATCATGCCAATTAAATGAGGACCCTCCACTGTCATTTTCACGTGCTCTGTGACAATCCAGTTTTTCAGCAAGTTCATTATTTCGTGTCAGCTTATTATCACATCCTTTTCAAGAAAACAAAACTGCCAGGGCACATAGTTTCAAGCACTTTTTTATGCAATTAGGATACTAATTGACACAAACAGATTTTTAAGTAAGTCACAATAGTAGGGACACAACACATCTACATCTATGACACTAAAACTCAGTCTTCCCTTCTGCAGCTGCATCTACATCTAATCCTTCTGAGGTAATAAGAAAAGCGATCTACATGATTACTTAACCTCATCAGAAACAGTTATCAGAAGGCAAAGTAAATGGATTTAAACGTTTTAAAAGTTCCAGGCCACGACTCCTAGAAGAACAAATGAGATTTAAAACACCACAAAATATTTGAAAAAAAACTGGTACTTTAGCAGCTAATCATATTTTATTTAGATCTAGAGAAAAATACTCTGATGAGCAATAGATTTCCATTGAACAGTACTGTTTCAGTAACACTGAAACTTTCTGAGGTAAGACTTTTTTCTAAACTATCAAACTAAAAAAACCTCAATTTCCTGCTGAATAAGTTACACTGAATCACTTTGTTATTGAGTGTATTCAGATAAGGCCAAACAGCATAGTAAGAAAATGAAGCCGTTGAGCCTCACCAAATACATTTCAACACAGCTGAAACTGGGCACACGAGAATATTGCACCGTAAAAGAAAAAAATCTAAGCATCAGGCCTCTGACTCCAGTTATGGATAAAAAGTTCAAAGTCGCAGAAGGGGAATGCTGTGCAATGGCCAGTTCTCCCTCTACTCTTGTTTGCTAGTTTAGATACACAGTATTTACACATTCTAAGCCCCTAGACCAAAAGCAGCATTTTTGGTATATATCCCACATTGTGCTAGCATAAATGTATGTGGAAAAGTCTCTATTGCATTATTTAAACAAAGCATGAATCGCTTCTAAAACTAAGAAGGAAGACTATGAACAAGCCTCAGACATGAGACTTCTCCCTTAGAATGTTATTTTTTTATTTTTCTTGCCTATCCCCAAAGGTTTGAGCAGGAGAAGATGCGAACTCTCAGCATGCTGGCATGCCAACACAATGGTGTCTCAGTTCAGGAATTCAAAGTGGAACTAGCAGAAGTTAACAAACAATTTGGAAATCCAGCTGGAAAGAAATAAACAGTGATAGCCCCATTCTATAAACAGATACCCAATATTAGCAGTTACTCTGAGGGTTTTTTATTTTAGTTAGGCTATTTCATAAGAAAAGCATCAGAGCAAATTGCTGGATACAAAACAGGCTGTAAGAAAAGTGGCTTTCTAAAATTAATTCAATACATTCCTGTCTTCAAGAATAGTAAATATATGACTGAGTACCTAGTCCTCCAGCATGTGCATCAATGAGAGATGCTGCTACTGCAATCCCTTCAGGGAGACCGAGATCTTTCGCAGCTTCTGGCGTTAGACCTTTTCCAACAGACTCTCCAGGAGACAAGACGTGGTTTCCTGGGCAGACACAAGAAAAACCAAACACCTGTCAATTTACTAAACAGAAAAACAAATGTGTATGTTATTATAAAAACTCCCTTCCTCTCCCTCAAGTTAGTGTGGTATATATAAAAGAAAAAAGTGCATCAAAGAACTCTGATTAAGAAGTATCTTTCATTATCTGTCTGTATATTAAATACAACCATGCTACATCAGGCTGCCCCATAGCAATTTAAAAGTTCAAAAGTATTCAATGTCCTATCTAGCCACAGAGAAAGATTTCACCACAAGCAATTAAATTCTGCTTGGAATCTTTCCAAGAGATATGAAATACTTATGCAGAAATCCCAAGTTCTTGTGGTAGTTACTGACTGGGCTGCCCGCAGCCATTCTCTGTGCACATGAACGAGATTCAGCTCAGCCCATGCTCACAACTACAAACTGCACCTGTTGCACAAGGCAGGGGCCAATTTTTTTTTTTCATTTCCATCTCTTTCCACAAGTTTCTACTGCGAATAAGTTAGCTATAGTAACAGAAACACCAAAAAAGAAACTGGCTTAAGCAGCAAATTCTTCCTATTGCAGCCGTATTTCCTCACAGACTTAAATAACCCCTTTTTGAGCCTTCATTGGCCTCATGAAGTATGAAGAACATTATGGTCACCCTGAACACAAGCAATACAACCCTTCCCTCTCAGTCCTGTCACCAGGGAGGCTGGTGGCAGGTCCCATCTGCATTTGTCTCCGCTACCACAATGCACATTAAGTTTTGTCCTGCGAAAAGAGATTGTTTCAATAATTAAATCATGGTGATAGAGATTGCTCAGAGCTTAGAACAAACCTAGGGTCATTAAACTTTCAGAATTTAAGGACACCCACTCCGACAGCCTCCCCTCTGGCTGCCGAGTATAACCACAGCCGAAGCAATGGGACTGACAGCTCCTGGAACCGCACACACTTCCCTATTTATCTAAAGATTTGGTGGGTGGGAGGCAGTGAAAGGCACAGTGGGAGCTCCCATATACCTCCCTGCCAATACCATGGCTTTTAGTACATATCTGTAGTGTTTACTAAATTCAACAAACCTTCTGGGCAGAGTTGACAAAACTCCTTTTTAAAATAAAACAAGCCTATTTTCACAGTCAATTCTATTGAGAATGTTACATCTAAAGCACGTTCTGAGTGTAGAAAGGAAATAAAACATCCTCCACAATAGAGCTTAATTAAGAGGAAGAGCATATCATAAAATATCAGGAATACATTAATGCCCATGAGCATAATCTTCTAGAAATAGAGTTATACTACCTTACTGTCAGATGAAAAGAAGGTTGTGATATTAAATTCATGGGTGGAAAATGGGTCTTCAATTTTACATATGACTTAGATCTTTGTCTTTGCTGTAAATGATGTTGGTTCTTCACATTAAGGAAGGTGCCCGCTTCCTGACGGATGCAGTGTATGGAGCACTTTGTCATTAGACAGCACACACAACTTCTTGGTGTTGGTTTCTCCAAGAGTTTCTATTCTATTGACAGCCACACCACCACCTCTGAAATGCTAGGCTGAATCTCATACTGGAAATTTAAAACAAGTATGTACAGCCAAAACTCCTGCACTTGATTTTGGGTTTATATTCAAATACTGGGGGCAGTAACCAAACCTCACCATTTAGCTTATACAGAAGGAAATGATGACATTAAACTATCTCCTCACAGGAAAAAGATGTATATATTATATTAATTCTTAGTGTAGAGTCAAAACATCATGCTAGCTTTTTTTCAAGAGGTGTATCTTTCGCATTTTTTTCCCCAATAAGTTGGAGAGCATGATGTTTCTCTTTAAGAGAACTTTTGTATTACCTTTCTGGTTTTTTAAGACATTGGAGAATATTAGTAAAACAAAGTTGTCTGCTTCTCCTGACATTCAAAGACCCTGCAGATGGAAGGAAGTTCAAAAGAGTTCATGCAGCTAGACCCACATCATTTTCTTCAGAATCAGTTGCCTGACAAATACCTTGTATATACAGCATGAGATTAAATTAATCTGAAATAAAACCTCTTCCCAGGCACTCAGTTTCATGGTTGGCTTGTTTATATCAGTCATACTGGTCAAACATTTTAGTGTGTAATTATTATGTGGTTAAACTCCATTTTAGAGATCAGGGCTACTATTAGGCAAAATCTTTTCCTACCAGCTTCTCAATTACTCTATTTCTAGTTAATGAGCACTAAGGGAGCAATTTCAGAGATAAAGATAATCCTATCTTCTACAGCAGCAGTACAAAATGACCCTATAGATCCTTTGGTACTAGTTATATATTGGAACGACCAGCAGCATAGCTATCCCCCACGGGCATAAAGCATGTGAGAATGTGCAGGGATGGGCTTCTTGTGACTGAAAGATGCAGCGTAATAATCTTGTATTTAAAAAAAAATTCATGAACAGTAGAGTATGCCCGGTCTGTCTTAGGAGTCAAGGTAAACCTGAACAATTATTCCTTGACTGAAAGCACCTCCTGACAACCTGGGAAGCGACAGCAGTCAGAAGTCACCCATGACAGGGATTGCAAAGGGGAGTCTCCTAGGTCACCCAACAGTCAGGGAGAGCAGAAAAGAGGTGTCAGCAAGCGAGTGCAGCAAGGAGAGGATACTGACTCTGTCCCTCTACTTCATCCTCCCAGCTTTAGAAACCAATGAAAGCTCTGCTACACCCATACAGTACATTCACAAAGAGCTTTGTAAAAGGGAAGAAGCAGGCTCTGCATGGGCACTCTTTCTGTCATCGCGGAAGTTACCTCCCCACCCACAGGAGTGTGAGTAAGTAGGTGTGGAATGGGCAGAGCCTTGACTGAACCACATGGGTAGAGACCTGGAAAGGGAATTATAATTCTCATGGTTTACTCTTCCCTGAAAAACAAGAAAACTCAGCTAAGCATCAGTATGCTTAGAATCTGAAGGTATAAAGCTATTAAATGACAAAATAAAAAACACAAAAAGCAACCAAAGAGGAGCCACAATTAAAAAGTAATGCATTTGAAACACATCGTACTCCAGTACTAGACTGGGAGAGAGCGAACAGATTCTTACTTGAGCAAAACACAGAGGCTTTAGAAGTCAAGGGACAGCTACTATAAAAATAAAGGTATTCTACAGCTACACACGAGCATTTCAACGGCAGGTGCTGCCACCCTTAAATCCTACCTGTCAGGGGAAAGAAGCTGTCAGAGAGGGAAGAAGGGAAATGAGAGCTGCCTGCATACAGAGGCGGGCAGTGAGAGTATTACAGAAGGCTGCATAAAAGAGGCAGTGAAAGGACCGAGTCTTCTCAAGGCTCCTGCCAAAGTAAATGTATCGAGTCTTTTGTTTACAGTAGTCTCCTGTGCAAGTCATTTACCTTTGCTATAATGACTTCCAAAATTAGACCTAACCAAACAAACCCATAATGGCTGAAGCTGGAGAACTTTCTGTTTCACATTCATACAGCTGTTTCACTCATGCAATGCCTTAATCCACAACCTTTTCATTTCGTACGAGACAGACTATTTCTAGCTATTTTTTCCCCTATAAAGCAGCAAGTTTACAAAAGGAAAAAGCTGTCTGAATCTCTTCCTCCTCTTTTATCCTTCTTCGAAGACTAATGTTAGAGTTTGCTATGATCAGGTTTTGTTTAAAGAATTTATGCGGTACCAACGACCCTCTACCTTTTTCGGCGGTTACCACAGCAACCAGCTATTTACCAGACGCAACACACAAGGCAGACAATACATCTTCAGTCAACTTTAGTAATCAAAATTCACTGTACTGGCTTACTAATATTTAACAGAACCAGGTACTTTAGGACTTAAAAACAACAAAAGCAGAGCGCAGCAGGGGGCCCAGCTGACTCAACTATGATATACTCACTGAGAACAGCTTTTCATCTACCATGCAGAACGTAGCTGTGTTTCATATGCACTTATATTTAGCTGTATAAGTGCATAAAAATACAAAAGGAAGAAAATCAAAAGGAGATGTCCCTTTTCTTCACTAACTTGACACAAGCAAACTTGAACTTGGATATATCAATCCCTTGCTGAAATCCCAGCAACCTCAGAAAGAAACCCAACCAAAGGGTACATCCTGTCTCCATTTTATAGCCTCCACCAAACTGGACAATATAAATGCTTTTTAATTTAAAAACACAAAACAGATATCCTGTTAAATAAGCGATATATAACATGCATTGAAGAAGTTATCTAGTTAAACAAAACAGTGCTAAATAAGCATCAAAGGAAACAGGACCTCAGTAAAAAGAAGCACTGTCCATCCAAATGGATCTCGTAATAAGCAATATAAGGGATTTTCCCCCCTCGATGCTTTGTTCATTACAAAGCTTGTAGACAATCTCCAATTTTTGTTTTATAATAATCCTTACAATGCCAAACATCTGGGATATGCAAGGAATCTGAATAAATATTATAACTCTTCTGATACATCATCCCAACCCTATCTCACATACAATACATTACCAAATATCCCTCTCAATTATGTAAGATACTCACATCTAACTGAGATATGTGTGGCTGATTGTTCTACAGTTTTTAACTCATCTGATTAGGAAAACAGCGCTAAGATCAGAAGGAAGCAGGATAATGATGTGGACTATAAAAATGTAATATTAATTTTTTCTTAAGACTGAATGTATGGTGGTTAAAGGGTGTTAGAAACAGTCAGAATTGGGGCTTTTTTAACCTGGAAATACCCTCCATAAAATTTCCTGGTTAGCAGTTAAAAACTCTAGAATTTTCATTCAGGAAAACCAAAACAAATTGTGATATTATAGGCCAGCTTATTTAAAAGTGAGAAAAACAGTTGGTTAAACAAAATCACTTTGGCTTTCTTCAGCTCAAAATTCATCTCTGTCTATGCGAGCTGCCACAGTAGCTTGAGGCAAATCTAATTTGGGTCCTTTCCATCCCACTCTCCCATACAGCTTATGCCTTTGGCTGAACTACATCTCAACTACCTAACATGTAATTACTTAAGGCAGACATATTAGGTTGCTAAATACTGGCAAAAGCAAGCAACCTATGTGCAGGCAGATCCTGATTCATTAAGCTGAAAAGTAAATTGGTCTGCAGACCATAGGTGCCTACTTCAACAAAGACTACTGCCTTCTCGTCCAAATGAAAGAGAGCTACTTCATGTATAAATGATAAGCTTTCCTGGTTAAAGGTCAAAAGAAAAAGAAAAAAAGCATTCTGCATCATTGGATCATTAGGCATGTACATTGACAGACGTGACTTGAGTTTTCATTACTAGATTTCAGTGAAACAGTGCAGAATGAACATCTCTTGTAATGCATGGTTCACTACTCGCTATGCTGACATGCATGTGGCTATACTATACATATATTTGGATGTCTTACTAAGTAACTAGATGCAATATATTTGCATCCAAACTCAGCTACCTGACCTCACGTTTTTGCTTGCAAACAAGAATTTCAGTAGGCTGACCATTTAGATTTCTGGCACATTACAGTACAATATTCCTAATAGTCTCTCTAAATACAAAGATCATCAATGTAGATGACGTGACTATTGCTATACTTTCAGAATTGCAAATAATCAGACTTTGGTTTGGGACAGTACATCACTAAGATTGTAGAGGCAATTTAGCTTGTATTAATTACAGATTATTACTTAACAGAATGTTTTTTATTACTGGATGTTTTTTAAATAATTCACATGATGATAGTAACTTCTCTTTGAAGAAGTAACTACCCCTTTTTCAAAACCGAAAGAAATGACAGACCAAAAATAACCTGATCAGTTACTGAAAGGACGCTTTTGAATCTTTCAGCTAAGCTTCTGATACCTGCACAATCTTATTCCCCACCACATTCACACAGTATCCAGTTCTAATACCTCTACTGAGAAGATACTGATGCATTATAAAGGGTTCAGAAATGAGTCAGGAAAGCAATTACAAGGATTGAGAAGTATGACAGTTCACATAAGAGTTTTGGTGAAAAACCTCAAGCAGCTCAGTGTTTTCCTTTAACGTAGCAGTCTGTGCAGGTCAGGCATGTCATTACAGTCTGCCAGACAAGAGTAGGAAGTTAAAGTTCAGATGAAAAATAAAGTGTATTCTTTAATTAATTCATTAATTTTGAGAAATGACAGCAACTAACTATCAACAACCTTTAAGTATGAAGTGGGCTCTCCATCACAGGAAATTATAAAATCAAGATTGGTTCTAAGATACACTTCAAACTACTTAAACATTAATTTTAGGGAGTCCAACAGCCTCTGACTTGGAGGAAGTCGGCAAATTGTTTGAAATAGTCTTTCTGGTTTTGTGAATCCTGACTCAAAAAGCAGACATCGCTGTTTGAAAAGCTATCTCAGTGTGAGGCTTAAGGAAAAAAAAGATGAAGAACAAATCAGGACCACGGAGAGGAAGAGTCAGGTAAAAAGAAGAAATGACCCAGAACTGTTCTGAAAAATGCTTTTCTTTTCTTTTTTTAGAACTGTATGAAAAATAAGAAAGGAGCATAATGTTTGAGAAATTTAAATATTAAGCAATCACAACAGGCTCAGTCTGCTCAAAGCTTCTCCTGTGACTTCTAAAATGAGAAATTCAAAGAAAAAAGCTCCTAGTTTTGATCCTAGCAAGAAAAAGTTCACAAGTCCATGGTGTTGCCAGAGTAGAAGAAAATATGATTCCCCAGGCAGACAGAGCCTGAGATCAGAACTCTGGAAATGGACAGTGTGAAATTTTTTTATTATTATTTTTTGACCATTTTGTGAATTATTATTTTTTGAAAGCTCTAAGCTTTTGCTGTTAGTTGCCTAAGCTATGACAGAGCCTGAGGATGAAAGAACACCACACAGTACTCCTCACTTCTTGCAGCTGAGAGGAGGGAGAACTGGAAAGGTACCATGTGCCAGCAGGACTCAACCTGATGATAAGCAGGGTGAATGATGGTTCCTTTCCTTACAGTGGAAGAGGAATGGAAAATGTCACCCAGGAAACACTGTGAAGAAACCTGAGCTACCCAAGTTTAGCCCAGCCTATTAAAGAACAGTTATTGGAAAGAGGAAGAATATCTCAGGCTGGAGAAATTGGCCGACAGGACACTCGTGAAATTCAAGAAAGTGAAAAGCAAAATTCTGCACATGAGGTGGAAGGACCCCATGCACCAGGACAGGCTGGGGGCTGACTGTCCGGAAAGCAGCTTGGCAGAAAAGGACCAGGAGGTCCGGTGGACACCATGCTGAACGTGAGCCAGTGATATGCCCTTGCAGCACAAGCGGCCAACAGCCTCCTGGGCTGCGTTAGGAAGAGTGCCAGCAGCAGACCAAGGGAGGTGATCCTTGCTCCCTGCTCAGGAGGCCACATGTGGTGTGTTGCGTTTTATACTGGGCTCCCCAGTACAGGAGAAACATGGACATACTGGAGCAAGTCCAGAGAAGGACCCCAAAGATGACAGAGGCATGTTGTACAAGGAGAGACTGAGACACCTGAGACTTTATGCCCAGCAAAGAGAAGGCTTGGAGGTGGGGCAGTGGGGGGGGGCAGATCTTATCAACATGTATGCAAATATCTGACGGGAGGGAGTAGAAGACCACGGAGCAAGACTCTTCTCAGTGGCACCCAGTGACAGTACGAGTGGCAACGTGCACAAACTGAAATTCAGGAAATTACATTTAAACAAAAGAAAAAATGTTTTTATTGGGGAAAGGTGGTCAAGACACTGGAACAGGTTGCCCAGGCAGATTTTGGTGTCTCCATCCTTGGAAATACTCAAAACTTAACTGGACACAGCCCTGAGCAACCTGCTGTAGGTGACCCTACTTTGAGCATGGGGAGCTGGACTAGATAATTTCCAGAAGTCCCTTCTAACCTCAACGATTCATGTGGTTCAGTGATCTCAAGATGGAAAAAACATAAAATAAAATCACAGGAACGTGTAGCTTTTCTGAGAAAAGTTCTTTCTAACTTCTTACTGCTGAATCACATATTATGAAATAATGCCTCAAGCTTTGAGGAAGGAGACACCCTAAAACCTCTTTGCGCCGTGCCAGTTTCAGCTCCTTTACAGTTGCTGCAGCTCTTGGATGGACTGAAATGACAGGAAGCCAGAAAAATGTTAGCATATTTGGAACACTATTCAGTTGTAAATTCCATGGATTTTGACAGCATGTAAGTGTAAATATCCCCTGATTCATCCTTTTAATTTTGTTTGAAATTGTAACATGTTGTAATTTATTGGGGATAGCAAAAGAGCGCAGACAGACAGATAAAGGGACCTCATACTTAAAGAGACTCCTTTTACTTATTATTCTCTACCATTTGCAAAGTACAGTGTTTAAAGCTCGTTATTACAATCCAGCTTTATGAAGAACTGGCAGCTGCAAGCTGACCTGAAAAAAATATAAAAATCATCATCCCTTTCCCTCAGCCTTCAAGGAAATCCCTCATATACTCCAGAGTATCTGCCATCAAAGGCCTTGGAAGAGATAGAAAACTGGCAGAACTAATGGATTGACCATTCCCTTCACAGCTGCTGTAGCAGAAGTTAATATTGACTGTATTCTCCCACCCTGGACTGAATTTTCATTTTCAGCCTAATGTAAATAAATGAATAGAACTTCCAAGTATTAAAACTGACTACTTCTGACAAAATACAAAACCTAAACAGACTCTATTTAAGTGTAAAAAGTGAGGTATACAATATCATTAGCTTTGTATATGAAAGTAGACACTGGCACATGCAGGAATATAACCATTCATATAACAACACGTTCATGAACAAACAGCCTGCTGTTTTGTCACTTGTTTGAATGCCTAAAGGAACACAGTTGCACCTACAGTTGAAAGCCCAGCATATTGTAAAGCTTGCGCAAAGTAAGAATGACAGTAGGTACCAATCAAAAGTCTCACAGCTATCAAGTCCCAAATCATATACAGTTTTCTTTATTATGAATTTATGAATAAGTACTGCAAACGAAAGAGCATTAGAAAGGAACATCCAGTCTTACAATTCTACAGACCCTTCTTTTCAGCGCACTCAAAAATGGCATATGCAAGTGCCTAGGTACATGAAAACATCAAGCTTCCAGTCCCCAAAGTCCTGGAATTAAGGAAAGAGTTACAGACAAGAGATTGCAAAGTGCTAGGGCTGTACACTGAAGTACAGACAGAGTGCTGGAACAGGTAGGGTGACACTATTGTACCGATGTATGGGAGTAAAGACCACTAACCATAAATGCACTTTAGAGTCAAGTCGAACCCTTCATAATTGAAAACACAGTGTCAAAATTTTAAAACAAAATTTAAAAAAAAAAAAAAATCTGAAGAAATCCTACTGGAGGTGGATTGGGGCAATCTGTGGAAAATGGGAATCATTCTTCCTGAAGGTGGCTAAGAAGGACGAGTGGGTAAAAGATGTAGAGTGTGATTTAAGTAAAGAGGTGTATAAGGACCAGAAGGTGTTCTTCCTTACACCACCATCACCTGCAAAGTCAAAATCAAACATGAAAGAATTCTACCAATCTTATGCTGAAGCAAATTAAGCAAAACTACAGTTTTAGAGTTATGAAACAGAGAGAGAAGTGCTGCTTGAAGACAGGCATAAAACTCTCCATATTATCCAGTCATATGAAAGTTTAAGGGAAAAAATCCAAGTAATTTTAAGAAAAAGTTTATCATTTTGTGAACAGGATTGTTGATGATGGTTGTCTACAAAAACCTGTCTCTGCTGATACCAAAATCTGTCCATGCAAGAGTTATTTTCATTAGCATACTAATTTCAAGCACTCAAAGTTCAAGGCAAGCACTGAATTCCCTTAAAACTTGAGAGATTTAAACAATCCAAATTCTTTTCTCAGTTTTGCCTCAGTTGTTCATAAAGATGCCATACATATGAGCTGTGTATTTATTTACTTTTGAGGATGTGGCTGTAAAGTCCTAGTCGGGAAAAAACTGGGAAATGGGTTTATGAACTCCTTATCATGTTGAAGGGCAGTATTTCCAAGTATGAAGCTCGCTTTTCAAAAAAATACTTCATTAAAATCAGCGTGCTGCTCCATCACAGATGCAAGAAGGTGACAAATGCCCCTTTACAAAAGATAGCATTTTAGCTTTCAACACATGATCTACAAGAACAATAAAACCTATTCTGCAGTACCTGCAATGCTCTCTCAGGCAAAGGCACCATCTTCAACCAAAAAAAGACCTGGCATAAAATATTACCATTCAATAAAAAATCATTATCTGGTCCCTTAAGTAGCCCCTGAAGTAGAGGGCTGTGGTGAGAATTTATCAGCCATTTTCCTCCAAATGGAATATATGCTTCAGTACCCTAAGAGGTCTATAGTACATGAAATTTTAACGGAATTGTTAATGTCTTTCTAGGTTTTATAATACCACAAAGAGATACTCATCATGTGCTTTCACCACAGCAGATAAATGCTAATGCCTGTAGTACACAACACTTTCATAGTGGTTTTGAATACAAGCCATCCTCCACTCTCTTGGTGGGCAAATTAATGGGATCAATAAATTTTGTAGTATCTCCAAACAACACTCTTTACCTTCACAAACGTGATCAGTAAATTCACGATATACAGAAGGGACCACAAATAACTTATGTGGATTCCCTGAAAGGTTAGTCTGCTCTGAGAAATGTAAAATGTCAAAGGCCTGGGAATTTTCATATGTGAAACCACGCCTTGATGTGGGAAAGGTTTGTGGGAAGATCCTAAAGGTCAGATGTGAGGGTCTCCCTTATCAACAAGGTCATATGTTAAGTTAAACTGAAACTAAGAGAAGCGTACTACCTGGAACCACAAGCACCACTCTGATTACAGTAAATATATTGTTAAAGGGCAAGACATTTTAAAAGTGATGTTTAAAAGTATATTTAAAAGTATATTTATCAGAATAAAGAAATAAGTACATTAAAGAAGTTGTTCACAGGTAATTTCCTTACATATTTCCAGTGTCATGAAAGTTAAAGCTACTTCAAAAAATAAGTCTAGTCACAATTATTCATCTAGAGTTCCCGCTGATTGAAAACAATAATGATTTCACTAGAGATTTAAAAAAACACATAGCTTTTCTGCCTACTTTAAACTGGTAAACTATGTATTTACTTTTGTTACAGTAAGAACATTTTGCTAATTTTATCTTGTGACATTTTGCTTTGTTTAGAAAGAAATGATAACTCAGAGCCTGCTAATCTTTTAGGAGAGATATGTGAGAAAAATACTATTATCTCTCTTCACGAGGGGAACGTGCAAGCATTAAAATACATCCTTGTATTTGAGCTAAACAAACCTTGAGCAGACATACATGGACTTGAACAAGCTTGAGAACAGAAAAGGAAATTCCACTAGAATTACTTCAGACTTGTTAGCTTTTTGGTTTTGTTTTCATTTTAGGAGGGGGTTTTGACCATGTACAATCTTCCTTCAACCTACTCCTACCTAGGTTATCTGGCAATTTTGAGTTCCTTAATCTGCCAGCCAGCTAAGGCTACTGCTTCGAATTCTTTTCTGTCAGCCGTAGCACACTATGACGTGCCTCCTGGAAGCACACACTCTGACTCTTTGTCCATATGAGTTACTTAAACAAATTGCCTTCCTTTATGTATAATGTGCTGAAGTTAACGGCAGCTGAGACTGTTCACTTACGGGACAGCACCCTGAAGCAATATTATAAATATAGCCTGAGTTGAGTTTGTGCAAAGCGTGATCCTGTGTTTGTTGTGCCCCGTGTAGCATTTGTGGGCTCCTGGGAGGAGATCTATACAGTGATGGTGCCTCGCCACCAATGCCGACACCTTGGGAGTTGGAAGGAAGGAAGGAATCTTCCACTATACAAGACTATTCCAGCAGCATTTTGACCAGTGCTGCTCAAGTGACTGAATGGCACTTTCCCGGTAGGTGGATCTACACTGTCCTGATTAATTTAAATTAAGTAAAGGAAAGCTGAGCTTATTCAGAATGCTCTTCCCAAGCCCAACACTGAACACTCATTAAAACAAGCAAACCCCCCCAAACCTTCATAGGAATGATGTTACCATTCCCATTTTCCCATGTACAGGGACACTGACAAGATTAGGGGTGGCAGAAAGCAAAGCACTTCCACAGCACGCAGCACAGACCTCAGCATTGTTAAGTAGCTTCTAGGCGGGGAGTGAGTTGCTTTCTTTTGCCATCTTTTTGTCTCCTTCTGAAGCTAAACCCTTCCAAGAGACTCCAGTAGGCACAGTTTAGAAGTTAAACTCAAAGGAATGAAGGAGTAGTTGCTATCTGGTTTCCATATCCATACAGAGAGCTCCTTACTCCCTCTTCATAAACACATGAATGAAGGTCACTGCCCTGCTTTTTTGTGATTTTATCACACAGCTAAATATAATGAATGTAACACCTTCCTTTTTAAAAAAAGGCAAGGTTAGACAAACGGTCATGTAACTAAGCATATATTCTTCCTAAGGCCAGGTTTCAGTATTATTATGCAAAACAGAAAGTGTCTTACACTTTGGATACACCTAAGGTAATCAGCCCAAGAATCTGAAAATCAAAGGATTTCTCAAGGTGAGTAAAAGTATGTGCTCTTCAGAAGCCTCAAGTTCTAGCCTACAGTTTGGTGCATTTCTGGAGGTCAGCTTCTGCTTCTCCAACTCCAGCTGAGACGCACCCAGGTATGCTGTGGTTCATTTCTTGAAAATCAACGCAATTGCCCAGGGAACTAGACACTTTCCCCATTAACTCAGGAAAACATTTTTGTCTTGCAAGAGACACCTATCAACAGAAGTTAATTTACTGATTTATTTTGTAAACATTGTGTTTTAATGAAAATGTAAGCCTGATATTGGAAATTAATGATTTTTGTCTTGCTAAATGTTGAGCCAAATATAGATTAGTTTTATGAGGCTTCCATCACAACAAAAGACCCTTTTTATTAATGGCTACTTTATCATTTAAAACATGTATGTTTAGTTACTTAAAATGGCAAATTGCTTTGCACTGTCCTTGAAGTGCATTGCATAAATATTGTATTAAAGCCTTAGCTTACAGTTCATAAATAATTTATCTTAAAAATACTCTTCCATGAGACCACCAGCTGCTGAGATGTTCAATTTTCTGGTAAAAACATGTATTTATTGCAAGTCTTATTTTAACTTGTTGAAGATTTGCTAAAAGCCACATGTGATAGATGTTGTAAGAATTGTATTCAAACTAAAACCTCAGGAAGCTAAAAGCCTAATACTCCTAGTAGGTTTTATACCTTTGCATAAGCAGTTTCAGTTGCAGGGGGAAAAGCTGAAATCTATTCAAGGAAGCTTTCAAGTATAATTTTCTGATAACCTGAAAATGATTTAAGAGTATGTTTTGTGATGATCAGAAAAGTTTATAGATTTCATTACATTTCATTTCACTACAGTCCTCCCTATGCCATTTCCATTTCATGTTGCTGCATTTAAACTGCTGTACAAACTTGTTCAAAGTGCTAGACATTAAGAAAAAAAGAATCAAAGGAAATTTCAGATAATTAACTTTGATGAATGAGCATATTTTAATTCATGTCTGGTAATATTCTTGTTAATGACATGTCTGCTTAGGACATCCATTAAAAGTCCATTAACTTAACAGGGAAAGTCTAATAAAGTTATCCTGGAAATTTTCTGGTATATTAACATTATGGACTTTTAATGAATATCTGCTGTAGGAATTGCTATTAGCAAGGCTACCACTCTAATTAAACTTAGGCTCTAAAAGAGTGAAAAAAAACAGTATAAAGATAATAACAAGCAGAAGTAGCACTTTTTTTGAAAATTACTGTAAGGGAGATTGGCACAAGTCACAAAACATGCTATCAGTAACAGCTATAAATTACTACGTTGTGGCTTTTTTTTTGTAGCCTGCTATCCAATATTCCCATAACTGGTGCTTCCTTCGTGTAATCAATTGCTGAGACTCCCACTTACTTCTCTATTGTTGAGGCTGAGCAGTACTGAAAGGCTACCTAGGCCCTTCACCAGGGTAGAAGATATAAAATTTAAACACAGTTTTTCATGAAAATTCGAAGTAAAAAGCGTACTTAGGAAAGCTGTTACCTATGGGCATCCAGCATTGTTACCAACCCATCTGAAGCTTCATCAAGTCCTGCTACATATCTGCTGACTTTCACAATAATACAGCAAAAGACCTTTTTATATGTATATATCTTTTTATATATACATGCATATGTAGATGTATAAAACAAAACAACCCCTGATATACCTATTTTTTCATACTTATCCTTCACCAAATCTTCCAAACCAATCATTTTCCAGAAACTGTCATCCCAACCTCCATCTGAAGTGTACGTCCACTTGCACACTACTGTACAGAGGGACCTAGAAAACAGACAATATAGGCACAGAATCAGGAAAATGAACACATTTGGTTTTAAACTTGTGAGTAGAAAGAAGTTTGTGCACAATGATCTCTTAATTCGCTGGTCAAAAAATCCAAGCATAATGCTAACACTGAAAAAAACCAAACTGATTACTGTTTGGAGTGCACATCTTGAGATACCTTAAAAGGACCTTATGTTTAAGATTCTTCTCTGCTGAAATAGCTCCTAGTCTGGCCACTTCATTGCATAAATCAGTCAAATAACAGGCCATGCATATGCCCAGAAGACAGCATAGCATGATCATAACAGCTCTTCAGCAAGCAGCTGAGAGAAAGATTCCTGCTTCTCCAGGCTGCACCTAAATAGCAATGTTTTGCAGACAGTATGTCCTTAGAAAAACTATTATTTATGTTCAAGCTGAATTACGGTTTACAGGAGATTATACATGCACCGATAATTAGGTTAAATGACACTGCTTCAGTACCTGCAGGTACAAAATACCTTTATCAGGTGAACGTGTACAAGCAAAATCATATCCAACTACCAGAGCTTCTGCACAGCCTGGGTTCAAGTACCACTACCATTAGGTCTGTATTTCAGCAGAAGCTGATGACAATTCGGTGACACGCTGAAACAGCATTAGCCATGATGCAGCTGAGTGCAATATTAAGTTCTTGTTTTAAGTCTCATTCCTGGTAAGCTGATGCTGAATTTCACTGTGACAGTACAGCATCACAAGAGCAGACTACAGGAGCAGAAGATAAACAAAAAACAAGAGAACTTGCAGAAATGTCTACCATAGCAAATAGAATGTTTTTCTCCTAAAACGTTCCATACCCCCAACTTCTCATTCCCCACAAAATACAAATAACGTTCCTGAAGATTTAGTATTACAAAGACCGTTTTCTGTCTGAACACTAAGAACCATCTCAGAAGATCAGTATTTAATTGTGCCTGAAAAGTCAATGAATTAAAAGGTATTAAAAATGCTAAATAGTACTGAAATTTCAGCTGCCTGTAGTCTTGGGAATACTACCGTACCATCAAGTGCAAGACATCTTGGATGCATCTCAGGGCAACACAACATTGTAACTGTTCTCCAAGAGAAAGCCCTTTCAGGGATGGATTTTCTTTGATGTCTTACAAGAGAGCTTATTTGTGACTCATTTTTAGCCAAGGTGTGCTTTCACAGACATATTCTTTTTATTAGGATGTTACAATTCGAACACATATCTTCAAAGCAAACTGAATTTTACTGAAGCATTTGACTTTTTCTTTCAGTTTTGCATAAGTAAAATCCAAACAAAATTCCTGTCTACAAAAAATATTTTTTGAGTTAAAGTAAACCTTCCCTTTCATCCAAGTGAACTACCTAGGGACCTAAATAAGGAGAATTAAACTAAAAGTCTTACTATTGTATTACATATTGTTACTTACATTACCACAATGCCTAGGAAAACCAGCACTGGACAATGACCCCACCATCTACAGCAAGGTACAATTACTGAACAAAGAAGGAAGACTGCTGCCTTCAGGAAACTTAAAAATAAGAATAGCTGATAGTCAGGCACGGTGAGGTATCCCAAAGAATGTCACGCATATCAGTGCCTACAACATGTACCTATAAAACACAAACCCACCTAGACCCTCAAAATACTAAGCACTCAGACAAAGGCAGAGACAAAACTTCACATAAAGTACTTGCTGCTAGTACAGATCCCAGTGCACTTTTCCTATCTAGGCAAAGCAGAGCTGCTTATTTTACAGTTGTAGCAAAACGCACGCAGTAAATAATAAAGGATCTGGTCTTTTTGAAAAAGAGGCCACTAAGGGAATGGATTCTGCTACTTCCAAGCTCGACAAACATCCTTGTCATGGTTTCCCATTCATTTATATAGAAATACGCCACAAATAAAGCAACAGCAAGTGCCCCTCCTCCATTAAAACACAGTAATAGAAACTAGCAAAGAAATCAGCAAACAGAACAGAAAAAGTGAAGCTGTTTTTATTTACTGTCTAGAAATCAAAGCTAAGGCTTCTAGACAATGATACTGTACGCACAATAAAGCCAAATTAGAACAGGAAGAGCCTTTCCCCACAGCTCAAAAACTATCTGGAACTCGGATTCATGGGGGTTTATGACGAGAACCAAGGATGTACAACGGAGGGCAGGATTCTCACAGGGTGGGACAGCTAAATGCACTATCCTTGGTGTAAATCCTCTTATGTGACACTGAGCAGAAGTTCAGATGATTATATGGACTCCCTGTACTCCCATTTTCTCAGCCAGGACAGAAATGTATATTTTAAATGCATCATGTTTCATTTCATTCTGTTCTTTTGGAGTGACTATGGTTTTACAACCAGAGGACTGGTGATGTTCATTCACAATCCCACTGTTTATAAAGGTGCATTGTTTGCTCTTTGCAATGAGAGAATTTATTAACACTACACATTTTGGGGAAAAAAAGAAATAGAGATAACTATTTATATCCTTATAAATACTGTGGAGATTACTTCAGGGTTACTCTTCAAACAATTTTGAACACACTGCCCCCCTGCCGCCTTTTTTTTTTTAAACAGTTTAAGAATAAATCAGACAATTACAATTCGGTGTCTGGTTTGAAAACAGAAAAGCACATGACCTGTAACTACAGCAATTACAATGTT